>NC_137148.1:105583162-106083417 GCF_951394435.1 Stenella coeruleoalba | reverse complement strand
CCAACCTTTTAATAATTTGTTCTGGAATGTTTCTCAAAACCAGTAAGAAGTTTGAAGAACTTACTTTCTTGTGAATTTCAAAAAAAAAAATGGATCTCGTCTTCAGACATCTATAAGTTTCTCCATAACACTTTACAGATTGTCAAGCATAGGCTGAACAATGCGAAACACACATTCTCAGTATTCTATTCTGTAATTTTTTCCAAACTAGGCGACTGAGATGCACTTAGAGCATCCAATATTTCAGAGCAGACTGTTCTGGGGGAAAAAAAAAGAGGAATACTCTATTTACCAAATGAAAGAAAGGGAACTATGCTTGAATGTAGCTGAAATGAATTTGCCTAAGGAAGGTGAAAAAGTGGAAACAGTGTTCATTACAAAACTCTGCTAACACATATTTCCTTCTATGAAGTTCACTTCTTCTCTTACCTGGACAACAAAACCTGCTTTGAGTCAAGGATCTGATATAACCAGATATTTTAGTGTGACTTTAAGTCAATGTGTTCTCTTTCAAAGGGAGTATTTGTGTTTTAATCCCCACTTCTCTTATCTTCAAGTGTGGAATTTAAATCTAGGTTCTTTATTAAGGGAATTTCAAGTACTAGAGAGAGCAGATGCGGGAAATTTGGGTAAGCTGGGAAGGGGAGAAGGTTTCCTAGTTATCCCTGAGATCACACCACTTGAATGCTACCTCTTCCTTGGGCTTGTAATTGAAAACCACCTGGACAAAAAAAAGAAAAGAAAACATGCCAACAACTCAAGAAAAATCCTACATCTGTCCTAAGCATCAACTGAGTTCTGACCTTTTTGTATCTGAAATATGAGTTTGAAAATATAAGCCTGTGTTCATCTTCAGAAACATGAATGTTAAATTTCTCTCAATAAATCAGCACTCACTGCTAGAAGGTTGCAAGACAGACCCTGGAGATGAAAGTTGAAAGTCATCACAAGTTCAGCTCAGAGAACATTTCAGAGGCTGAGCTTTGGTCTTTGTACCCTCTCCTTCCCACAATGATTAATCTGAACGGTGCCAGTTTGGAAGCTTAACAAAAATTTTCAGGCACAATTTTAACATAATTCATATCAAATAATAAATATAATGATTACCATATTCCCAATTAAAACTGACTTTTAGTCTTCTAAATAACTGTTCATGTATTACACCTCCTAGAATTCCTATGTGTTTAATAGCCTGCAATGACCTTCCCTAAGTCAGTCCTTACACATATTTTTAGATGAAAACGTTTCATTCAAAGTCATTTTACCAATAAATGTGATATATTTTATTAACTGCCTACTCAGTGCCATTTGTGTTTTAAGTCTGATGTTGATAGGAAAAAAACAAAAACAAAAACCCTACCCAAGAGGGTTACCCAAAGCACTAAGCAAAGAGATATTCTGAAAGAATCATGGAACAGAAAAGATAGGGTTCTGCATGGATCCAAAATTCACTTCTTGTATTTTGGTGATTTCATTTGCAATTCTAGGAATTTAGTTTATTGTAAATCTTTTTCCTTTTGTTACAACAGATGTGCTTGAAATTGGAAAAGCCTCTGAGAAATGACACAAAAAAATTAATGATATCTCAATATACTCTTGCCAAGTAAGAAAACAGATCTGAATAATTATCACCTATGCCAGTTGTGAATTTATTGTAAAAATTCTGATGCAACTTCTTTTAGGTTAAAAAAATGATAATAAAGTTGACAATCTATTTGAAAGTTGCCTTAGTCTATTGGAATATATAGTAAGAGTTATAGAGGCAGAGTCACAAACTTCTAAATTTGCTACAATCCTCTGTATTTGAAGATAAAATAATGAAAGAGATAATTGCTATATCAGATAAATATGTAACATGGTATGAATAAGAAATTAGTTTTTTTATTGAAGTATAATTGATTTACAATATTATACTGGCTTCAGGTGTACAACACAGTGACTTGATATTTTTATAGATTATGCTTCATTTAAAGTTATTATAAAATAATGGTTATATTTCCCTGTGCTGTACAATATAACCTTGTTGCTTATCTATTTTATACATAGTAGTTTGTATCTCTTAATCCCATACTCTTATCTTGCCCCTCTCTCCTTCCCTCTCCCCACTTGGTAAGCACTAGTTTGTTATCTATACCTGTGAGTCTGTTTCTGTTTTGTTATATTTATTCATTTGTTTTATTTTTTAGATTCCACATATAAGTGATAACATACAGTATTTGTCTTTGTCTGACTTATTTCACTAAGCATAATGTACTTCAGGTATATCCATGTTGTTGTAAATGGTAAAATTTCATTCTTTTTTGTGACTGAGTAATATTCCATTGTATATATATACACCATTCATTCTTCTTTATCCATTCATCTGTTAATGGACACTTAGGTTGCTTCCATATCTTAGCTATTGTAAATAATATTGCTATGTACATAGAGGTGCATGTATCTTTTTGAATTAGTGCTTTTGTCTTCTTTGGATATATACCCAGGAGTGGAATTGCTGGATCATACAGTATTTCTATTTTTACTTTTTTGAGGAACCTTCAACAATATATAAAAAGGATCATACACCAGGTTCAAGTGGGATTTAATTCAGGGTCACAAGGATGGTTCAATATTCACAAATCAGTCAACGTGCTACACCACATTGACAAAAGGAAAGGTAAAGATCACATGATCATCTCAGTAGATGCAGAGAAAGCACTGACAAAATTCAACATCCACTCATGATAAAAAGTCTCATCAAAGTTGATATAGAGGGAACATATCTCAACATAATAAAGGCCATTTATGACAAACCTACTGCTAACATCATACTCGATGAAAGTCTTTCTTCTAACTTCAGGAACAAAACAAGGATGTCAACTCTTGCCCCTTCTATTTAACATAGTATTGGAGTTCCTAGCCACAGCAATCAGACAAGTAAAAGAAATAAACAGCATCCAAATTGGAAGGGAAGAAGTAAAACTGTCACTATTTGCAGATGACATGATACTATATACAGAAAACCCTAAAATCTCCACCAGAAAAACTATTAGAACTAATACATGAATTCAGTAAAGTTGCAGGATACAAGATTAATATATAGACATCTCTTGCTCTATCCTAATAACGAACTATCTGCAAGACAAAGCAATAAAACAATAAAACAATAAAATATCTGGTAATAAACTTAACCAAGGAGGTGAGACACCTATACTCTGAAAACTATAAAACGTTAATGAAGGAATTTGAAAGTGATACAAAGAAATGGAAAGATATTCTGTATTCTTGTATTGGAAGAATTAATCTTGTTAAAATGACCATATTATCCAAAGCAATCTACAGATTTAATGCAATCCCTATCAAAATACCCATGACATTTTTTACAGAACTAGAAGCCACAGCTCACTTTTTAGTCACAGTACCTATATTGTTAATATTTAGTAAAGATGAAATATACTAATGGTGTTTACTCTATGGAAATGGAAGCTAGATGGTGACAGATTACATAAAAATGACAAAATGACAGCTAATATTAAATACATAGGAAGTAACACAGAAAGACTCAAAAGGATGGGTGAAAAATGCAACGTTAAGGATAATTCCAAAAGGGTCACTAATGATATAATATCACATTGGTAAACCACATCAAAGGGTGAATAGAGAGCAACTTAAGTACATTTTATGGAAGTTATCAAAAACAAATAAGTTAGAAATAAATTGAGATTGATATATAAAGAAACAATTGGATAGTTTTGAATACCAAGGAGAAAATGTGGGAATAGATTGATAATTCCATACAAAAGAACAAATGAAAGAGATGATCTAGACAAACCAAGCAGAGGAGATACAACATGTAAATAAGACAAAAGAATGTAGGAGAAAACCATGTACTTTATGTTTATATGTATTTTATAGCTAATTCTAGAATAATTTACAACTGAATTGAGTTTTGTCTACATAAAAATTTTTTTCTTTTTTTTTTTTAGTATGAGATCTACTCTCTTAAAATATTAAGTGTAAAACATCATATTGCTAACAATAGGCAGGCACAATGTTGTACAGCAGTTCTTTGGAACCTATTCATCTTGTATAACCATAACTTTATATCCATCGAACAACTCCTCATTTCCTCCTCCCCACCATCTCCTGGCAACCACCACTCTTTTCTCTGCTTTTATAAGTTTGACTATTTTAAATACCTCATACAAGTGGAATCATGCAAAATTTGTCCTTCTCTCACTTACTTATCACTTAGTGTAATATCTTCCAGGTCCATTCATGTGTCTTGATTTCAATTATTTTGGATAGACACCCAGGACTGAGATTTCTGGATCATATGGTAGTTGTATTTTTAGGAGTACCTCCATACTCTTTTCCATAGTGGTTGCACTATTTTACATTTCTACCAACAGTGTACACACTTCCAAACTCATTTTATGACACCAGTATTACCCTGATACCAAAGCCAAACAAATACAGTACAGGAAAAGAAAACAATAAGCCAATATCCATGATGAACGTAGATACAAAGAGTCTCAGCAAGATACTAGCATAGAGAAGTCAACAGCACATTAAAAGGATCATACACTATGACCAAGTGAGATTTATCCCTGGGATACAAGGATTGTTTAATATACACAAACTAAAAACTGTGATATACCACATCAACAAAATGAAGGATTAAAATCACATGATCATCTCAATAGATACAGAAAAAGCATCTGACAAAATTCAACATCCATTCATGATAAAAACATTCAACAAATTAGGTATAGGAAGTAATGTACCTTAACACAATAAAGCCCATAGATGATGGGCCCACAGCTAACATTATATTCAACAGTGAAAAGTTGAAAGCTTTTTCTCTGAGATCAGGGACAAGGATGTCCACTCTTGCCACTTGTAATTAGGCAAGAAAAAGAAATAAAATACATCCAAATCAGAAAGGAAGAATTAAAATTATCCGTTCGCAGAAGATTTGATCTTATATATACCAAACCCTAAAGACTCTACAAAACAAAAAGACAAAACCACTGTTAGAACTAATAAATGAATTAAGTAAAGTTGCAGGACAAAAAATCCACACACAAAAATCAGTTGCATTTCTATACACTAACAATGAACTATACGAAAAAAAGAAATAAGAAAATAATTCCCTCTACAATAGCATCAAAAAGAATAAAATACTTAGAAATAAACTTAACCAAGGAGGTAAAAGACTTGTGCACTGAGAACTACAATACATTGGTGAAGGAAATTAAAGAACACACAAATAAATGGAAAGACATCCTGTGTTCATGAATTGGAAGACAAGATTATTCAAATGAATTTCCATATGCTTTAGTCACAAAAAGTCCTGTAGCAGAGGTCAGAAATCATCTTCTAGTCATGCTTTGCCACCATCTATGTAATCTCAGGCAAGAATTCAGCCTTCCCAGTCCTCAGTTTCCTGATCTATAGAGGAGGGAGAGGGGCTAGAAGAGTCTCTATGTTCAGCCTATAAGTCTAAGCAATTTCTGAGCTGTATTTCACCAGTGCTGTTATTTGAGCATAGTGCTCAAATAACATAGATGGAACGTATGAACATAGATGGAACGTATGAAAAGGACAGATGATCTATAGGATTAACATTTATGGCAGTAGTCTAAACAAAATGAATATTTATTATATACGAAGTTATTTAAATATATTGTCCTCATAAGTATTCACCAATTTTTTAAATTTATGGCAAATTGTTTTAAAATACCCTAATTTAACTGCACAAGTGGAAGCTCAAAGACCGTGCAATGAAAGAAGAGGTTTCAAAGGCAGGCATGACCCTTGCTAAGGGATTTACTTAATCTCTTTGAGCCTCAGTTTCCTCAACTGTGGACTAGGATTATCTGTTTTAAGGATTATGATGAGGATTAGTAAAATAAACAGTGTAAATTAGTTGGCCCAATGACTGCTACACCATAGTGGGGTTAATGAGTAATTGGAATCAGCCTTATCAGTTGAGCAGCAATCCATGCAGATTTAAAGACTGAGAGAAATAAACCAGGCAAGCAAGCATTTTCCTGGCTTTATTCAGACAGCCTACTAAGTGGAAGTATGCCCAGAAAAAAAAAAAAAAAACACCTAGGGAGAGGTGGTTGACAAAAACATGAAAAATCAATATGAGAATGCAGATAAATGTGGGAGGAAAAGGCTAAGCTAAAAGGAAAACTATTTTGATTCTGAGCCAAATACGTGATCAATAAAGTTGTGACCCTTCCCAGGCGGGGCAGACAGCCGGTGGTTGCTGAGTTTAAATGTGATCCCAAGAACATATTGGTTTTTTAGTGCATCTATATGTAAAGTTAACAGCGACTTTAAAACATGATAAGACTTTTAGCTATAACAGGAAAACTACTGCAAATAGTTTGTTGGTTTCAAATAAGAAATGTATCCACATGTTTTGCTTCTCACTAAAAGCAGACACCAAAGAAAGGGACAAGCCCCTGAGGTCCCAAAATCTTTGCACACTTTCTATAATGTCTACGGGGTCATCAGGGGCATCACAAATTCTAAAGATATCACTTTATTCTTTAAGGATTAAAGTAAGTGCTTAAGAACAAATGACATACTCTACATGGAAAATGCTTAGTGTTGAGAAATGTATGCATATAAATATTCACAGATCGATAACATAAATTGTACTTTCCCATCCTTCCTGCTTTTGTTCCTGCTCTTCTCTGCCTGAAGAGCTCTGCTTTTTCGCAATTTATAGTTTTCAAGTTCTGGCTACAATGGCATCATATTTATGAAGATTTTCTTTTCTCCAGAACCATAAGCCAAGTGATTACTTTCCACCTCTGGAGGCTCCCATACCATTGTTTACGCTTTCCCAAGGACATATATTTTGCTTTGCACCATACAGTTAGCTTTTTGCCTCTCTTTTCCTCATCAAGTTGTAAACTCCTCTAGGACAGACAATTTGTTTATTATCCTTTGATCTTCACTGTTGCCAAGTACACATTTTCCCATGTTGTAGATACTAAGTATTTATTGAGTAAATGCAGTACCAAAACAATTTATCAACAGTGCCCTATAGTTTTAGATGCTAAAGAATGTGACAGGGGCTTCCCTGGTGGCGCAGTAGTTGAGAATCTGCCTGCTAATGCAGGGGACACGGGTTCGAGCCCTGGTCTGGGAGGATCCCACATGCCGCGGAGCAACTAGGCCCGTGAGCCACAACTACTGAGTCTGCGCATCTGGAGCCTGTGCTCCACAACAAGAGAGGCCGTGATAGTGAGAGGCCCGCGCACCGTGATGAAGAGTGGCCCCCACTTGCCACAACTAGAGAAACGAAGACCCAACACAGCAAAAATAAATATATTAATTAAAAACAAAAATACCAATGCCACCGTGGATGTGAGGATTAAATTAGTCAATGCTTTAAAAAAAAAAAAAAAGAATGTGACAAAAATGTATGAGCAGGCCTTCCTCCTACTGTACCTCTCTGGAACAGCCCCAGAGGCAAGCAATCACACCAGGCTACTAGGCCAGCAGATTCTGAGTCTTCAATATACTTTCACAAGCTTCACAAGCTTACTTTCACAAGTTTCTTTCAGGCCTCATGAGCCTATTCTCTTTCTTCTGAGACAGTTATCTTTTCAGCTGATGAGTTTTTTTTTTTTTTTTTACTGAAGTATAGTTGATTTACAATGTAGTGTTAATTTCTCCTCTACTGCAAAGTGATTCAGATATATATATACATATATATTCTTTTTCATATTCTTTTCTATTATGGTTTATTATAGGATATTGAATATAGTTCCCTGTACTATACAGCAGGACCTTATTGTTTACCCATTCTCTATATAATAGTTTGCATTCAGCTGATGAGTTTTAACAAACAAAGTCAATACATTAAAGGGTCTGTGTATCTGTTCATTAATTAATTAATCTAATATATATATATATATATATATATAGAATATTTCCCATAAGGCACATATTGAAGGTGAAATATTAATGAACAGAAAACCCTTGTCTCTGAGCTCCTGATGTGGCAGGAGAAATAATGCTCCATGAGGCCAGGGATCACAGTGACCTTACTCCCTACTGTGTCCTCATAGATTGACATAGGTCCTGGCACACCTAGGGCAGTCAGTAATTATTAAATTTAAAAATTAATTAAAAGTGATGTATTGTGCAGAGATGTGGGTAAAGCTGATGGAAAAGCCCGTGGAAGGCAGGAATCTGCTCCACATGAGGGAACAGTGAAAGGAGTGGCTTCAGAAAAGAGAGGGTATCATTACTAAGTCTTGAATGCTAAAAATAAATTTTTAAACTGAGAAAGGGATAAGAGCAGCAAGGCTGAGAAAACAACATGAAAGATGTGAAAGTGTGTGGCAGGCCATCTGCTATGACCAATCAGTCTTACCATTCTTTGGGTTGGAGACTATTTTGAGAAGCTGATGACCACTTTGACCAGAAAAAAAAATACACTGTAATATGTGTAAGAGGACGTTTTTCTACATAGTTTTAGCCAAGGCCCAAAAGTAAGTGTCACAGACCCCCATATTCTAAAGTTCCTATACCACCTATGCAGGATTTGCAAAAACTGGTTTTGAAATGTTTTGCTCACCATGTAGCTTGAGGTCATATAAGAGTTTTGAGGGAGGAAGAGGATGTTATCACAAAGGAAGAGAATTGGGTGGGGCTGGGGTATTTCCCTCATTGCTTCATGTGGGGAAGGAGAGAGCAGAGGAATGGGCAGAGTCAAGTGAAAGGCTGCAAGGGATCCATTCAGAGTACTTGGGAAACATAGGAGATAGGCTCTATCTCATGACAGAAATATAAAGACACCAAGTGACTGAGGCAGAGAGAAAATGGGGTGCACTTGGAGCAAGTGACTTTTCTCCCAAGAAATGGCAACACAAGAAGGAACTGGCCTGGGGTCCTTTTGAAAGGGACTCCACCCAAAAGTGTTGTGTTGGGGAAAGGAAGTTGGAAAGCACAAGTCTCAGATGGACTTCTGAGGCCCAGAGGCTGAAGTGGCTGACTGGAGGAGAGAAGACGGCATTGAATATTCCCAGTGGTGGAACTTTCCAAGAAACTCACAAAAATATACCAAGAGAGGGCTTCCCTGGTGGTGCAGTGGGTGAGAGTCCGCCTGCCAATGCAGGGGACACAGGTTCATGCCCCAGTCCGGGAGGATCCCACATGCTGCAGAGCGGTTGGGCCCGTGAGCCATGGCCGCTGAGCCTGAGCGTCCGGAGCCTGTGCTCCGCAACGGGAGAGGCCACAGCAGTGAGAGGCCCACGTATGGAAAAAAAAAAAAAAAATATATATATATATATATATACCAAGAGAAAAAAGCCCAGAGGTCATCAATAACAAATCCTGATGATATCTGCTGGAGTGCCTTCCACAAATTCTGTCTCCCCTGGACAGCTTACTTAGCTAGTAAGAGGTAAATTGCTGACAAAGTAAGTAGAGAAGAAGCCAACAGACCATCCAGATCTAAAGTAGTACCAAGCTGGGCAGAAGGAAGTTCTAAATTAGAGAAGAGTTTGCAGTTTTGATTGTTACACTGGACTATAATGTCAGATATTTAAAAATCTGGATTTTGTAATGAAAGACTTTATTCAAAAGGATTATTGCAAGGTGAGGAAAGGACTATTGCAATAGGGAGAACACTCTGACCATGAGCTCTGCCAACATCTCAAGGTTTAGGCAAAGAGTTTTTCTGTTATGGGAAGGATTAAACAAGGCTAGAAAGAACCAGGCGTTGGGAAGTGGGATGAAAGGGTAGTGTGACTGGAGAACAGGTCAAAGGATGTTTCATTTGAAGCCAGCCTACTCTCAGGAGAGGTTGTAGGAGGCTCAAACTGAGGATGGATCAAACTTCAGGGACCTAGAGGAAGAAGAGAAACTTAACCAAGTTTGGTTAATAAAGGGTTTTGTTCCTATACATCAGTGGGGACAAGTGGTTCAGCCAGTCATTTACGAGGTAAAGAAATCGAATTTGCAGGCTCTGTGTCTGGCCTTGTCATAGGTAAACAAGGGGGGGGGGCATCCATTTTTCTTCTCTAAGTAAGATGGGGAAAGGTGGTAATTTTCAAAATGCTGTTTCCCAGAACACAAAGGAGTGTGGGAATTTCTTAGCCATCACTGTTTTTCAGTAGCAAAGGGCTCAGGTAAAATTTAGTACTGTCAGGACTTTGCAATTTCTACAATAACATTGTAGTAGCTATGATTGGAAAGGGCCAAAAAATCTACAACAGTTGAAAAAATTTTATCCAAGAGCAAGAAAAACTAGCCCCCTGGTAATGTTTGAAAGAATGGTGGTTCATTAAATCCCTTTGACTTCAGCTCATTTAGTGTAACAATTACACATGTAAACACACAATTTTATGTTGAACTTCAGAGCTTTCTCAGATCCCAGGCTAAGTGAAGATCCCCAAACTAGAAGGTCTCAGCATGTACAGCAAGGGGAAACAGGAAGCAGAAGAGGCAGCATGCTTATCCAAGCAGCCATGATGGTTCTCTGAATTAGATAAGATAGGAAGTTTGCTTTCTGGGAGCTTTTACTCTAAGAGAGAGAGAGAGAGAGAGAGAGAGAGAGAGAGAGAGAGAGAGAGAGAGAGAAATATATATATATATATGCAAATTACTATAAAAGTAGAAATGTACAAATACTGTAAGAGATATAAAAATTCAGAAGAGAAATCCTCATAGCTCAAAGAACTATGAGAACTCAGAGTAAAAGAGCATGATTTTTTTCCCTGAGAACATTTAGGAAAGGTTATATGAGTGGATAGTATAGAGCTAATCCTAGTCCAGTGTGGAATTAGAAAATACGGAGAGAGGAGGGCCCAGCTGGGGAGACAGGCCTTGAGAGGACCTATGTGAGGACTTGCAAGTAGCTGGAGCAGAGGACACAGGAAAAGAAGATGGGGGGATAATGTTCTCAAGGAGGTGGTGAACTGTGAATGCCACACGCTAATGGAATTTAATATGATTTTATTCTACATGAAAGAATAAGTCCCAGAAAATATCTGACAAGTAAATGGCATGATCAGATCTGTGCTTCAAGAACTATAACTGCATTAATGTATAAAATAACTGAAGAAAGAACTGGAGTTAAGATGGATCAATGCCACATTTTTTTGCGGTACGCGGACCTCTCACTGTTGTGGCCTCTCCCGTTGCGGAGCACAGGCTCCGGACACGCAGGCTCAGCAGCCATGGCTCATGGACCTAGCCGCTCCGCGGCATGTGGGATCCTCCCGGACCAGGGCACGAACCCATGTCCCCCACATCGGCAGGCGGACCACTGCGCCACCAGGGAAGCCCCACCACTTCTTTTCTATCACAAAATTTTTTTTCATTAATAACCATGAAATAAAGTAAATAATGATAATATACAGGAAAGAAAAGCTGCAATTAAGATTTTTTTCTATAACATTGTGGTATAATTATGCCACTAAAAAATTAAATACACAGATTCCCTGGTGGCGCAGTGGTTGAGAGTCCACCTGCCGATGCGGGGGACACGGGTTCGTGCCCCGGTCCGGGAAGATCCCACATGCCGCAGAGCGGCTAGGCCCGTGAGCCATGACCGCTGAGTCTGCGCGTCTGGAGCCTGCGCGTCCGGAGCCTGTGTTCCGCAATGGGAGAGGCCACAACAATGAGAGGCCCGCGTACCGCAAAAAAAAAAAAAAAAAAAAACCCAAAAAACAAAATCAATATTATATCAGTCATATACGTATGCAGACAGATAACCTTCTTAATGTCTTTAAATGTATTTTTGGAAAAAAGGAATATCATATATATGTATTGGTCTGCCACAGTAATGAATATTAACATTAAAGTGTCTGTTAAGAGCTTTAATTTTTGCAACTTTATCAAAATTGAGATTCTTGCATATTCCTAGTCAATAGCAAATTTAGCCAGATTTGTCAATCTCTCTTCACTGAGTTGATTGAAGAACATATTTTATTACTTTTAATTCTGAAAATGTTCTTTCATATGAAGCAATCAATATTCTATGGGTAGGGCTTCCATGGTGGCGCAGTGGTTGAGAGTCCGCCTGCCGATGCAGGGGACGTGGGTTCGTGCCCTGGTCCGGGAAGATCCCACATACCGCGGAGCGGCTGGGCCTGTGAGCCATGGCCGCTGAGCCTGCGTGTCCGGAGCAGAGGCCACAACAGTGAGAGGCCTGCATACCGCAAAAAACAAAAAACAAAAAAACAAAAAACAAAAAAAACAAAAAAATATTCTATGGGTAGTTACAGCTTAAACATAAACTTAAGTTTGGCAATTCATAAAGATTTTATTTCACAATAATTTTAGAAAATTTAAACACAGATTAAAACGCTCATATAGACTGACTCAATGGAACTAACTCAAATTCCACTTTTTTTATCTTTACAGACCTTGGGCTACCATTGTTTACATTAGATCTACTGTTTAAAGGCAGGAACATGGGGCTTTCCTGGTGGCGCAGTGGTTAAGAATCCACGTGCTAATGCAGGGGACATGGGTTTGAACCCTGGTCCGGGAAGATCCTACATGCCTCTGAGCAACTAAGCCTGTGCGCCACAACTACTGAGCCTGCGCTCTAGAGCCCTTGAGCCACACCTACTGAAGCCCACGCACCTAGAGCCCCCGCTCCGCAACAAGAGAAGCCACTGCAATGAGAAGCCCGTGCACTACAACAAGGAGTAGCCCCGCTCACCGCAACTAGAGAAACCCGTGTGCAGCGATGAAGACCCAATGCAGCCAAAAATAAATAAAATAAAATAAATAAGTTTTTAAAAAATAAATAAATGCAAGAACATGTAATATGACAGGGTTGGGAGATCCAAGCCATATCTGAAGCATCCTTTAACTCACTACTGGCTATGAACGTATTAAAGGAACAAAGGTATATAGCTTACTTTGCATGTGTCATGGGCAGACTGTATAAAACAGGAAGTTCTCTTGATTAATGGCTACATACAAGTCAATGTTTATTAAAAGGTAAGTAATACAAATGTGCTAATTTGAAGCTACCATATGAACTGTTGAAATTCAATAGCAACAGCATCAGTTCTTTAGAATATATACCAAAAAGGATTTTTAAAGGAGAAATATTCTATCACTGATGTTGTTTAGAGTCATAAGTGTCTGATGTAATAACAAGTAAATGCTCTTTTAGTCATTTACATTGTTGCTTTAAATCTTCTACTATTTAAAATGCACTCCTTTATTAACTGTAACCAAGGCAACAGCTTCCACTGTCCTGCTCTTAAATCCTCCACAGAGAAGAGAAAGGAAAATGGAAACTGGCATTTCACTAAGTATCAACATTGTACCCAACAGTATGTTGTATTCTTATGTAGGAATAACTCTCTGAGTAAATTATTTTGTCATTTTAAGATGAAGAATATCAGGATCAATTGCTGAAGATTACACAGCAAAGTAAGTGGTGAAGTTGGAATTCAAACCAAGGTCTTTCTGACTCCAAAGCATATACTATCTCTACTCTATCACATTTTTCTTGATGGTGGGTGGGAGGGAAGTGAGTTTTAAGTCTGTGGCAAAATTGAGATGTCACTGGGGCTTGAGCTTGGCAACATCAGGAGAATGGAGAGAAAAGCATGGTGGGGAGAGATGATGCCACAGAGTCAAAATGGACCAAACTGGACAACATACTGGATGTGGGAACAATGAAGATGGTGAAATACAAGTTTAAAAGTCTGAAAAGAGCAGAGCCAGGTAATATCTGAGACACCAATATCTAGCAGTTGCCAATAACTGATTGAAATTACAATGAGATGAAGAAACTATCCATTCACCAAGACTCCTATTAGAGAGAGATCTATATGTAGGGAGTGAATATTCAGATAAGCTGCTTGGCATGGATAACGGTCATTCTCTAGAAAAAATAGTGGATCACAAATTGCTTTCTAAGAATGGGTACTCTAGTTAATCATATAACTTTTGCTTGCTGAGTAGGAAATGCAAGTTTCGAGGCAGAGCTGAATTGCTCAGGAAGGAAGAGGATAAGGTAGCTGCAATTCTCAGTGGCATGCATTTGGCCTATAAGCTCAGCCTCCCTTCTAAATAAAGTATATGTATATATTTTTTAATATAATGGCTTGAAATGTCACCAGGTTACCAGGTTTCCAAGTATACCTACATTGGGTATGTGAAAAATAGAGAAAGATAAGAAAAGAAAAGAAAAGAAAGAGAGAAAGAAAGAAAGAGAGAGAGAGAGAAAGAAAGAAAGAGAGAAAGAGAGAAAGAGAGAAATAAAGAAAGAAAAGGAGAGAAGGAAGGAAGGAAAGAAAGAAGAAAGAGAGAAAGAAAGAAAGAAAGAAAAGAAGGAAAGGAGAGAAAGAAAAGGAGAGAAGGAGAGAAAGAAAGAAGGAGAGAAAGGAGAAGGAAAGAAAGAGAGAGAGAAAGAAAGAGAAAGAGAGAGAAAGAAAGAAAGAAAGAGAAAGGAGAGAAGGAGAGCAAGAAAGAAAGAGAGGAAGAAAGAAAGAGAAAGAAGGAAAGGAGGGAGGGAGGGAAGGCAGGCAGGGAGAAGAACGCAAACAAAGGCAAAGGTTTGCAAGGGCCAATCCGCACAGCCTTGCATGTAGACTCACAAACAACTTAGGGTCATTCTGTCATGCCATTTGGGTTAATGGCACCTTCCCAGGCAACATACTTCCCAGGATCCCAGGATGGCTCTTTATGACATGCATGTTTCTTTTTTCTTTTCTGTTTCTTTTTTTTTTTTTTTGGCTACACAGCTTGAGGGATCTTAGCTCCCTGACCAGGGATTGAACATGGGCCCGTGGCAGGGAAAGCACACCAAGTCCTAACCACTGGACTGCCAGGGAATTCCCGTCTGTTTCTTTTCTTATGCGGATAGAATCCTGTTCCTTTTCTTATCTATTTTCCCCAATGGTCTTCACTGATAAGACTAGAGTAGGTTGTTTACCTCTGTAGCACTCTGTTACTTGTATTCTCATGGAGCCCCATTGGCCTCCTGGGGGGAGGAGACTGCACTGACATTAACTGCCACTATGGGGCAGCAATAAGCTATTTTCCTGCATATCTCAGAGTATCATTGGATTTCACAATCCTAGGAGGAAACATTTTCATTTGATATCTGTTTATAATTCTTTAAAAAATGCTTTCATATGGCCAATTCTTTTATAATAAGCCTGTTTTATCTACTTCTTAAATCTGTATAAAATTTAAAAAATCATTTTCTACCATACAGATAAAAAATTTAAATACCTCATATCTCAGTCTTTAATGGTATCCATCAATATGGCTAGATACAATAGTTTTAATCAATAATCTACAGGATTCTGAGAATTTTTTAAATTTTGAAAAACTTACTCTATCCCACATCTTAAAAGTCACATTCTGCCTTTAGTCACTGAGAGCTAACATTTACTGAGCTCACATGTGACAAGCACAGTTAGAGAGGTCTTTGTATACATTGGCTTATTTAATCTTCACAACTTTCTGAGGTAGCTTTCATTCACAACTCTTTTTCAAATGAGAAAACTAATGAGAGGTCAAAACATTCTAAAAGTCACAAAACTAATAAGAGACGTTCATTTTACAGTCAAATAGTGTTGTCTGGCTCTAAACCCCACTCTCTGAACCAACACTCTTGTTCATAAACTGTAAGGCAGGCCCTTAATAACAATAAGAGTACAATTTAATAATTAAAATTTAATAAACTCCACTGTTGCACCACTGGAGCCTATGGACATTTTGGTCACATGACAGGTCTACAAATATCAGAAGTTCTGAGACCCATCACTGAAATATGGAGCAAACTAAGAAAGAGAGGAAAGAAAAAACTACTTTGAAAGGGTTAAGGATTCCAGAAGGCACTAATAGCAGGTTTGCAATCAAGGGTCACCATAAAGAAGCAGCAGGAGAGGGGGAGGTAGTCTTGGTCATGCTGTGAGTGCACAAGTCTTTAGTTTAGAACTGTGTCAAACCACCCAGGAGCACAAGAGAAAGCTGTGTTTAAAGTTTGTTCCGTTTCAGAAGGGACATGGTAATGTTTTTTTCTGAAGCCAGCAAGCTGAAGATTAACTTAGAGCACTTGACTCAATAGTATCCATTTGAAAAATTGGACTGCGTTTTTGCTAACAGGGTTACTCAGAATAAGCCTATTTTTCCATCATAAAATAAAATAAAAATTACCCATACTATTTAGCAGCAAAAAGCTTTTGAACCCACCTCCCAAGTAAAACCACAACATTCTTCAATTCTGCTCTCTGGTAGGTCAGTCAATCTGGACTTAAAAAAAGGATGAAGAAGAAATACTTGTTTAAATATGTTGCTTCAACATTCAACTGCCTAATTCCTTTTACCCATTTGGAAGAGAGATCCATTTAGGCCATCCATGCTTTTTCATTCACATCTATGGGTATAACTTGGTTTTTTGGGGTGCTGAACAAAATCTCCCAGGAGCATGTCATGCCATTATTATTATTTTTTTTTTCCAAGCAGGAAAGCCAAATCTTGAGGTTTGGAAGAGCTGGCAATAATTTCTATGGCAAGTTGATCCAATCTGAAAATGGGCATTTTATTTTTGCATACACTACATCCTTTAACCACCCTTTCTGAATCCTGATTTATTTATGGAAATCAATGAAATCCAGGTGTTTCAGGATGAAGACTCGGAAATACTACTCAGGTGTTTAAACTGATTGAAAGGACACTGCTTTTTGGTAATTTCTGATCTTCTGAAGAATCATTTCTATTAAACAGGAAGAACATGAGATCGAGAAAAATGTAGAAGTTTTCCTTTTTCTCAAAGAAACTCAGCCTTCACCTTAAAAGCTACAACACTCTGCACAGTGGTTTCCACTGAGGGCCAGCCCAAAGGAGAAATTAGACTTCTCTTAAAAATCAGACTCAGCTGCTATTAGAGGAGGAGGAGAGCACCTTTCAACAGAATCAATCATTTTTGTTTTTAAAACAGTTTGATGATAGCACCAACTGCCTTCTCTCTATTTGGTATTAGTATTTCTTTTTAATACAAAGATACTCATTACGTGACTTTAGAAGAAATTAACTTTTATATAAGCACATTTTCTAAATAAGTTTTCCATAATGATGACCTGGAAACTTTTTACAGATTTGTTCCAATTAACTCCACTTTGCATTCATCTGCTTATGAAAGTATCAATGCTCTTACTCATTCTGAATGCTGAGTGGATCCACTAGTTTCCTAATTTCTCTTAATCAAAGCTGGTTCTCTATAATCCACAATGTCCAGACTGTCCCCCTCTCCCCACAGATATTTTTCCTGAGCACTGCTGATTGTTTTCACAAAGGGAATCACAACACAGTGTCCTGGCTGCTCCAGCTTGTTCAGTACCCTCAATCAGGATGAAAGACATTTATTTTATGACTGTGGTTGTAAAGAATCCAAATCTTTAGTGTTTCTGATTAAATGTCTTTCTTCACTTATTCACTAAATATTTTCAATCTCTGTAAAATCATGGAATTTCTAAAAATGATCAATGCTATTAAGGCTAGACTCCCAGATATTCTCTCATTTGAGATAAAAACAAAACTGCAAACCCAAATCCTTTGAAATAAAAGAATAGTTATATTATGTTAACTGTAAACACACAATAAAGTTCCAAAATAAAATCAACAGTCAATGGTTCAACCACAAGGCAACAAAGACCAGAGAGAAAAAACATAAGAATTTAATGATTCCTGTAAAAACATCCTATGTGAAAATACTGCCACCCACCATCAATTTTTTTCTTTTTTTCCTCTTGCTAACCACGGCACAGTTTTTCAAAGAATTTTTGGCATCTCCAGATGATAAATTATGTGAATTATTGTTGGATCAAAATTCCTTTGAAATAACTGCAGGTGTTCAAGATCCTGTCAGAGCAAATGTATTTTAAGTACCCTGAAGACTCTGACACTCAGCCATTTCTCAGGCCTCTTTGAGGTAGAGCTCCTGTTGGGAGTGGCTTTGTTTAAAATTGGAGACATATGGAGAGCTACACAGTGAAGACGGGAGGAAGCCTATCCAATTGGCACAGAATTAGAATCTAACTCCTGATTAAAGTCCATATTTGAGGGTCTTTACTTCTGCTGTGTGTTCTCCTATTTCTTCTTAATCCGTAGTAAAATGCAACAAGAGGGTATCTCATTGCTAGGTTGGGAACAACAGCTTCTTAGCAACATAATTTGGTTGAACATAATGCTATTAATTATAACGTGTTCTGCAATGGACAAATCATCTGTATTCACGTGTTATTTTCTTTGAGGTTTTGCTGTAGAAAAATGAACTTAAAGATACTGTTTTTTAATTTAATACAAGAAGTAAAACCTAGCAGATGTTTCTGCTTTTTTGAAAAAAAAAGATGAATGAATGAATGAAAAGTATCTTGTATTTTAAGAAAAAGGGAAGGGAACTAAATATATATAGTAAACTATAAGAAATGTTATAAGCATATTACGTCTTGTTAAAATCTTACATAATAGAAGATTATTATTGTTCACACTTGTCTATTAAGAAAATTGAGGGTCAAGATAGTTAGTTGTTCAATGCCACACAAATAACAAGTGACAAGAAGAGATTTTTCCAGCTTTGCTTCATTCATACTCACAGCCATTCTCTTTCCATTTTGCTCGTATTTCCAAAGGATCAACTTTAGGCTTCATAGTTTACAGTTTATTGTCTCAACTGTATTTAGGTTAAACCATAATTGCTAGTATTCAACTATTCTTGACCAGCAAATATGTTACTTCCATATAAATCCAAGACAAGTTTTGTTTTCCATGTCATTTCCTGCTTTCTCCATTATTTTTCCTATTCTTTACATTTATTCTGTTGTACTTCTAACTTGTTAAGTTTAAACACATAGCTCATTATTTTTTTCTGTTCTTCTTCTATTATATATATGAAGTTTATAAATTACAAGTACTTTGGCAATATTCCGTTAATTTTGATAAAGAGTATTTCCATTATCACTTGGTTCTAAATATTTTCTAGTTTTGATTCCTTAATTCATAAGTTATTAAAAACTATGCTTTGAATTAATCAAATGTATCTGAGGTAATTTTATGGGTTTCTAAAATTGTGCTGTGGTCAAATGTGGCCTTTATGATACCAGTTTCTTAATATCATAAGATCCGCTTTATGAACCTAACCAACAGTTGATTTTTGTAAACATTCCATGTGTACTTAAGAAGAATGTATACATCCGAATTGTCAGGTACAGGGTCCTATTGTTGATTATGTTGCTCTAATTGTCCGTAACCATACTAATTTTGATCTTCTTGATACTTGAAATACTGAGAGACAAGTGTATTAAAATGTCCCATTCTGATGAGAGAAAGAGAGAGAGACTGAGGTTTATTTTAAGGAATTGAGTCACACACAACTGTGGGGGATTAAGTCCAAAATCTGTAGGGCAGGATGCAAATTCAAGAGTTGATGCTGTACCCTTGAGCCCAAATTTCACAGGGAAGCAGGCTGGAAACCTACTTTAGGTTTCTATGTTGCAGTCTTGAGAATCTCTTTTCTTCCAGAAACTTCATTGTTTGCTCTTAAGCCCTTCAACTGATCGGAAGAAGTGCAGGGTAATCTACTTTATTCAAAGTCTACTGTTTTAAATGCTAATCACATATAAAAAAATACCTTCCCAGCAACATTTAGACTGGGTTTTGACCAAAAAGTGGGGATCATAGCCTAGACAAGGTGACACATAAAATTAACCACCACACTATGCTATTGAGTGATTACCATTTCAGTCACTCAATAGTGACTATTTAGCTTTTCCTATGAATTTGTTTAAATATTAAGTGACCATTTTTATTTCTAACAATATATACTTAATAAAAGCTAATGATACAATATTAGGACTTTAAAACACTTCAGTTCCAATCACCCCACTCCTAATTTATAGCTTATTAGCTTATTTCTATCTTATATTTCAAATAAGCTCCCAATGGATATCATCATTGTTGCTTTATAAAGTCATTTTTAAAGTTTTTATCCACCTATTTTAATTTGTATGTTCACTGTTAATTTTTGGATTCAGCACATTCATTCTGGAATTATTTCCCTTCCTTCTAAATGCATCCTTTGGGAGTTCCCTTAGTAAGTGTCTATAGGTAATGTCATTTTTTTTCTTTTTTTGACATGGACCATTTTTGAAGTCTTTATTGAATTTGTTACAATATTGCTTCTGTTTTTGTTTTGGCTTTCTGGCCACAAGGCATGTGGGATCTTAGCTCCCTAACCAGGGATTGAACCCGTACCCCCTGCATTGGAAGCGAAGTCTCAACCACTGGACCACAGGGAAGTCCCAGTGATGTCCTTTATTTTGTTTGTCTGATAATGACTTTGTTTCCACACTCTTCTCTAATGATAATGTAAAACAATATGAAGTCCTCCTTTGACAGCTGTTCTCTGATCTCTGTTGATAATTCTGCTGTCACTGTAAACAGATTTGCAGATAATCTGTTTTTCTCTGAGTGTTTTTAACTTTTTAAATGTTTCTCTGTTTTGCTACAGTTTTAATACATTGTATCTTGGTGTATATTCCTTTTTATATTTTACTGGGATTCATTTTGATTCTTGTGCTTCTTTATTTCACCAGTTCTGAAAAAGTCTCAACTATTACCTCTTTGAAATTGACTCTCCCCCTATTCTCCCTAATCTGTTTTCTGGAACTCCAAGAAGACAAATGTTAGAACTTTCCATTCCCTTCTGCATATTGTATAATTACATTTTCATATTTCCCATATATTCCTCCTGCAGTGCAGCTTTCTAGTTACTATCTTAAGCTCCGAATTCTAGTTTAACTCTGTCCACTCTGCTATTCTATCTCTTCAAGAGTTGTATTTTTAGTTTTTAATTTCATGATATACTTTTATTTGTGGAAGCTCTATTAAGTTATTTTGCATGTATTTTTTGTAATATGTTATCTTTTCTCAGATTTTTATGCATTTTTCATATGCATAATTGTTTTTCATCTATTTAAACAATTTGAATATAACTATTTTACATTGTATATGAGATAATTTCAATGTTAGGAGTTCTTGGGGGACTGTTTTGTTGTGTCTTACTCTGCTCTATTTTTAGTTACTCTTCTTTATTGTGCTTTATAATTTTGGATTGTGAACTCATGTTTGAATGTCTGGGTTTTCCCTACAGAAATCCTACTTGGTCTGAGTTAAAGAGTTTTGTTTGCTTCTGTGAGGTGCCCTTAGGCACTGCATTACCACTCTGGGATCATGGAGTAAATTTCTTCATTTGTGGTTTCCCTTAACTCTAAAGTGGAAATATTTTAAACCCAAAATCTTCATGGGAGCATGCCTATATTTTAAAACTAGCTCAAGAAAATTTTTATTATTTCCTACCCTAAGTCCAGGCTGAGACGAAGGATTGTTCTTACTACCTCCCTTTGCTACCATGGATATTTTCCCCCAGTCTTCCTTTTCACTGACAGCATGGCCTTCTAGTGGTCCTGACTTACACAGGAGTATCAATTCAAACTTCCCACTTTACATGACCCAAGGCCATATCTCCTGTGCTTCCTGTTATTAATAGAACCCAAGAATCTCAGCAGGATCAGCTACATAATTTGTGAAGCCCTTTGCAAAGTGAAAATATGGGGATCCTTGTTCCCAAAGTAGGAAAAAAGGTAAAATTAAAGTTACTAAAATATCAAACATTTTCCTTTCTTCCAGAATCTCTCTTTTGTCTGATCATTGTGATTTTCATTTGCTATTTAGTATCACACATTTGCAATTCATTTGCTATTTAGTATCAGGCATGGGACTACTCGCTGGGTGAATGCAGATCCTCACAATCATCTCAGAGCCTGTCCTATGGTTTGGCACATGCAGCCTACCTTCTGCTAGGTTTCTCCTCCTGCCAGTCAGGGTTGGGAAAGTCAACCTCCACTTCCCACCTTCCACTTCACCAACCCATAATAGATGAGCAACACCCAAGGGAATACAACCTCTATACAGGAACACACTAGCATCAGGGACAGGTGAGTGGTTCACCCCTACTGCGTCACCCATTGAACCCCCTATAGCACTGCCAGTCCAGGGTGGGGACAGCCACTGCCATGTCCCCACCAAGTACCAGCCTTCTCTCATGTCCACACTCAGGCCCCCATTATAGGCAGAGGGCAATAGTGGTTGCTGAAGTGGGTAGGAAATGGAGGCCTTGTAGGGCCCAGAGTGCCCTTGTAGTGGGTTGCAGCAGGCTGTCACTGATTGGGGGTAGGGAGGAGGATGCCAAGTGAGGTCAGGGTTCTAGGAGTGGGGGACTGGGCAGCCAAGAACCTGTCCAGGGTATTTCAGATACATGGAATGTGAGGGTTTTTTGTGCCATCAACCTAAACACAGTATGTATCATTTCTTCTAATCTGGTCTCTGTTTTTGAAGTTTCTGGTTTTGTAGGGATTCATTCTACAAATCATTCCACTTAGAAGCCTTCTTAACTAAACATAGATGCTTATTTTCCCCAAAATTTCTAGAACCAAGTAAGATTTTCCACTTTCCCTTTTTTTTCCACTTTCATGTAAACAGTCATTTATAGTTTTCATCTCGACAGAAAAAATTCCTATCCCTAGAAAAGTAAACATTATATTAACATTAACATAAACATATATTAACTGTGGACAACATGAAATGCCTAACTAATAATGAAATGTGAACTTAAGCAGTTCTTCATAAAAGCATGTAATAAAAACATAATTCAAAATGCCATTAGACTAGCCTGTCAACAGTCACAAGGCACATATATTTTAAAATTTAGATACTTAAGATATTACTTTTTATGTATACACAGCCAATTCTTCTCAGTAATGAATAAAAAATTCAAGATAAACACTAAGTGAAGCATAAAACATTTGGAATTGATTTGAATTTTTTGCCCAGCTCTTATAGGAGGCTCTCACAATTCTCTATAGAAATTCTGATCCATGAACTATGTAAATCAGTCCTTTAAGTGAGGTTTACAGTTGAGGAATATACTCCAGAGACTGGGTTGTCCTCAGGGATAGAAACTCTATTCCAGACTATTTATTGAAAAAGCATATAAAATTTTTTATTAATATGTAGATATTCCCTGGGGAAAATAAAATACTTCTTTCATTCATGCTTAACAATTCCCTGTAGACAACAGAGAGACTGCTCTATCTATATTTGAGAAAGTTGAGTTTGAGTTGATTCTATTGGTACAGTTTTCTGTATTATATTCTGGAAAATTTTTTATTTACAAATATCCAGGAATATCTTTATAATATGTGAAATTGTATATGTGATATAAATTGGAGTTTCATGGAAGGCCCTCTACATAAATATTTACTGTCTTCAATATCTAGAAAACAACAATAATTGTTCAGATAAATACATTACAAATTTTGCCTTTTTATTTTCTTTACAGTGTCTTTAGAAGAGTTGAAGTTCTTTAATTTTGTTGATGAACAATATATCAATATTGTCCTTTTGTGATTTATGTTTTGGAGTCCCTTTAAGAAATCTTTGCCTAACCCTAGCCATGAATATTTTCCTATGTTTTCATTTCTAAAGTTTTATAGTTTAGCTTTTACATTGTTCTAGTTGTCTATTTCTGCATAAAACATACCACAATTTAGTGGCTTTGAACAACAACAATATTCATTTGGCTCATGAATCTGCAATTTGAGCCAAGCCTGGTGAGAATTGCTTATGTCTGCTCTACTCAGTGTCAGCTGGGACAGCTGGAAGGCCAGGGCTGAAAAATCATCTGAAGGTTCATTCATTCACATGCCTGGTGGTTTATATTGTCTATCAGTTGGGATCATAGCTGGGGTTATTGACCAGAACACCTACATGTGGCCTGGACTTCCTCACAATATGGTGGCTGGGTTCAAACAGCATCATGAACAAAAGAGCCAGAAAGAAGATGTCATACATCTTATGACCTTGACTCAGAAGTCAGGCAGTCACCTACATTCTCTTCTTAAAGTAAATTGCTAAGTCTAGTCATATTCAAAGCTGGCCTATATTCAAGAAGACTCAGCATTTTGAAAGGAGGTTAACTTCACAGATGTTTTTAAAACCACTCTATACTTTTAGGTACAGATCCATTCTGAGTTTTTGTTTTTTTCTTTTTCTTTTTTTTTTTTTTGAGTATAATACAAGGTAAGGTTTACAGTTAATTATTTTTCCAAAATGGATATTAAGTTCTAGCACCATTAGTTGAGTGGACATTTCCCCACTTTGAATTACATTGGAATCTTTTACAAAAATAAAATAAGCACATATGGGCAGATCTCTTTCTGGAATTACTCATGTGTTCTATTGATCTATATGACTATTCTAATGCCAATACCACTCTTCCTTGATAACTGCAGTTTTATAATGTCTTGAAATCAGTCCTCCAACTTTGGCCTTCATTTTCAAAATTGTTTTGGTTAATCTAGTCCTTTTACATATTCACATAAATGATAGAATCAGATTGTCAATTTCTAACAAAAAAAATCCTACTGGAATTTTGATCAGATTTGCATAAAATCTATAGATCAATTTAAAGAAAACTGACATTTTAACAATATTGAGCCTTCCAATTCATGAACATGATATATTGCTACATGTATTTAGGCACTTTAAAATTTCTCTAAGGGTTGTGTGTTTTTTTGGCATATTTTCCATTGTGCAGGTTTACACAAATGCTATTATGTTTTTCCCTATTTTACATTTTAAATGCTTTTTAAAATTTTATTTTTAAAATTTCATTTTCCATTTGTTCATTGCTAATATATAGGAATATGTTGATTTTTTGCAATTTGATCTTGTATTCTGAAACTTCTAAATGCACTGAATAGTTGTAGTAGCTTTTTTTTTTTTTTTGGTAGATTCCTTTGGGCTATCTGTGTAATATTCCCTTCCAATCTGTATGCCTGTTACTTATTTGTCCTACTTTATTACATTGGCTAGAATCTACAGTACAATGTGAGTTGAAGTCTTGAGAATAAACCTACTTGCCATTTCCTGATCTTATGGGAAAACTTTCAGTTTTTTTTTACTAATAAATGTGATGTTAGCTTTAAGTTTTTCATAGATGAGATAGATGAGAAAGAGCTTTTTTTGAGAGAAAAGGATATAAATTCTTTAATATATAAAGAGCTTTCATAAATCAGAATGACAAAGATGAATAACTCAATAGAAACAAGATAAAGTATATGAGGAGGCATTTCACAAAAAGAAATGCAATTGGCCAATAAATATAAGAAAACTGTGTTCACTATCACAAATTTTAAAAACTAAAATGAGATAAATCTTCTACCTATTAGCTTGGTATAGATTTAAAGATATAGATATATTTTAAGAAAAACTGTATGTATTTAAGGTGTACAACATTATGATTTGATATATATATACATAGTGAACTTATTACTACAGTCCAGCTAATTAAGATATCATATACTCACATAGTTAGAGAAACCTCCTTTCTATTCCCAGTTTGCTGAGTTTTTAATGTAAATGGGTACCAAATTTTGTCAAATATATTTCCAAGTAGCATTTATTGATATGGTCATATGACTTTCTCCTTAAGGCTCTTAATATGATGAATTATATTGATTATCAAAAGCTAAACAAACCTTGGAGTCCTGGAATACACTCCATATGACCATTATATATTGTCCTTTCAATATATTAGCAGGTATACTTTGCTTTTGTTAAGAATATTTATATCTAAGCTCAGGAGAGATATTTGTCTAATGTTTTCTGTTCTTTTAGTAATATCTGGTTTTGGACACAGAGTAATGTTGAACTCATAAAATGAGTTGGTAAGTGGTCCACAACTCTTTTATTGCCTCAAACAGTGTTAACAGGATTGGTACAGTTTCTTTTTAAATATTTGGTAGAATTGACCAGTGAAGCCA
This sequence comes from Stenella coeruleoalba, assembly GCF_951394435.1. NCBI lineage: Eukaryota > Metazoa > Chordata > Mammalia > Artiodactyla > Delphinidae > Stenella > Stenella coeruleoalba. Next base: position 106,057,537 of record NC_137148.1, on the reverse strand, counting down.
TCTTTCCTAGAGTTGTGTGTGTGTGCTGGAAAATTTTGAGTGACGAATTCAATATTTTAGATAAATACCAAAGTGTTTAGATTTCCTATTTCTTCTTATATTAGATTTTGTAATTGGCATTGTTTAAGAATTTTTTTCCATTTCATCTAAGTTGCCCCATTTTGTGTATAAGGTTGTTTATGGTACTGCTGTATTATTTTTATTGTTGTTAATGTAAGATACATCCTGATGCTTCCTTCTTCATGTCTGATACTGGTAATTTGTGTCTTCTCTTTCTTGTTCAGTCTAGCTAACAGTTTATCAACTTTATTGCTTTTATCAAAGAACCACCTTTGGGTTTCATTTATTTTCTCTACTTTTCTTAGTTTCTACTTCATTGATTTTCTTATTATTTCTTTCCTTTTATTTATTTTTGATGTAATTACTCCTCTTTTTGTGCTTTTTAAGGTAGAAGTTTAGATCACTGATTTTAGATATTTCTTCTTTGCTAATAAGCATTTAAATATACATTTTTTCTAACTGCATTAATGTAATCCATAAAATTTGATATGTTGTATTTTCATTCAGTTCAAAATACTTTTAATATCTTTTGTGATTTCTTCTTTGCTCAAAAGCTTATTTAAAGGTGTGTTATTTTCCAAATATTTAAGGATTTTCCAAATTTTTTTGTTATTGATTCCTAAAAATTCTGCTTTGATCAGAGAATATTCTCCTTATGATTTCAATCCTTCTAAGTTTATTGAGATTTGTTTTATAATGCAGCACACTGACCACTTTGGTGAATGTTCAGTGTGTGCTTGAAAAGAATGTGTGGTCTGCTGTTATTCAGTGAGTTGTTTTATAAACGTCAGTGTCAAGGTCAAGTTGGGTGAAGTCTTCTACGAGCTTACTAATTTTCTGTCTGCTTCTATTAATTAATAAGAAAGTGTTAAATTTTCCAACTAAAATTGGGCATTTATCTATTTCTGCTTGCAGTTCTATCAATTTTTACGTAACACATATTGAAACTCTTATTAGATGCATAAATATTGGGGATTTTTATATCCTCTTGGTGAATTTACCCCCTTATTATTATGAAATGATCCTCTTTATTAAAAAATGTTTTCATAATTTAGGTGGTAGTTGAAACCAAGGTTTGGAATAATATGTGAGGGTGGAAGAGGGGAGTATAGAATGAGAAAAGACAAAAAGGTTAGCAATAGAACCCTGAGGAACACCAACATTTAAAGAGTTAGCAAAAGAAAAGGAGCCCATGACAAGAGACTAAAATGCAGCCAAGACCAAACTTGAGGAAGCACCATGAAAAAGTAGTGCTACAGAAACAAAAGAAAGAGAGAATTTTAAGGAGAGTATGTTTAATAGTATCAAATGTTTCTGAGCCACTATTTAAGATGCAGTCTAAAAATTGACAATAGAAGGCAGCTTTGAGGAGATTATGGATAACCCTAGCCATGAGTATTGCAATAATGAGTCAGATTCATAATGGATATCAAAGGAAGGGAAAAGAGCTCAATATCTTGAAGACTTATTAAGGGGAGGGTCATGTGATGGGAAAAATTAGATCATGTTTATGTATTGATAAAAGGAGAATCTAAAGGTACAGAACGAAGTGGAGACCGATCGTGATCGCAGTGAGAAGAAAATATGTCTTGCAGATTAAGTTGACTGGAACAAGGAATGCAATATAATGCCAGTATTAATTGACATAAATCATAAAAAAAGCATATTATCACTCTTAATAAACTTCAATTACGATCATTTGTACATCTCTGAAGGCACTATTTAACTTTATTTTCTTCCTAATTTTCATTATTGAAGAAATACTACTTTTGATACATCTGGCTTACAACAGAAGCACTCAAGATTTATCAATTATTTTCCTTTGGTTTCATCAGTTTCCTCTTTGAGCAGTGCTATGCCTCTCCCAACAGGGATGTCATGTTTTCCCCTTGTGCTAATGTATACAACATGAAGAAAGTATGTCTCCCAGTAACATTCTGCACATAAATTACATATTTTCCATCACTTCTAATTTGGAACAAAGTTTTGTTTTGGCTGACATAATCTAAATCTAAAATTTGAAGGACACCATAATTGCAACAAATTATAAAATGTTACTGGTATAAGTAGAAGTAGTAACAAACCATGCATTTTTCTCATACACATGTCAGTGTGTAATTTTTTTTTAACATCTTTATTGGAGTATAATTGCTTTACAATGGCGTGTTAGTTTCTGCTTTATAACAAAGTGAATCAGCTATACATATAATTTATACATATATTACATATTCTTTAAACAGCCTTAATGATGCATCTGATTCTTTGTTTAGAGGGGTGGAGGCACTCTTTGCTAGTTACTGAAATGCTGCTCTAGTGTTCTTCATTTTTAAGTCACAGATAAGCTTGAGAACCTGACAGAAATTATGTTCCATGTTCCTAGAAGAAATGCATATACTTACATATATGTACAATTTTGCATACGTTTTTAGAGTTAAAAAAGTACCTGATTTAGGGGAACATAAACTTCTTTCAACATTGATGGTAATGTCAAAGGAAAAATAAAAAGCATAGTATAGGTAGCATAGCACCATAATTCACAAGCATGAGTCTTAGTTTTGGAGTCAGTCAGATTTTGATTCAAGTCTAATACCTAGTACTTAGCACTAATTAGCTGATGCCCTTGGCTAAGGTGCTTAACAACTCTTAGCTTAAGTATACTCATAGGTAAAATGGGGTTGGATCAAGGATTAAAACAGATAAAAAGTAAAGTACATGACCAGTACATATAATCAGTGTTTGTTTTAAATACCAGGAAAACTACTTAAAGGAATGGTTCTTAAAGGCATAAAAATTTTTAATTTAGATTTTCTTTTCACATTCACATCTGTTAGGACTGGATGAAAAATCTAACAGAAAGTTCATCTCAAGCTTCAACTTTCTAATTGCAGAGTTGAATGGACGAAGCATCACTGTGTTAGATACACACTGCTCAGGTAGAGCCCAGCTCTGATGTGGCAGGGGCAAACTTCTAGGGGTCACTCACGGTCACCAAGTGACAAGGCGCAATTAATGTCAGGGAACACAATTAATTATCATTAGTATTTCAAGTATCCCATAGAGTGATGTGTTTTAAAAGGTTGTTCCCAATATTAGTGAATCAAAAGTTAATAAACTGAAAAGATGTTTACATTGCCAGAAAAAAGACACACATATATATTTCATGAACAATATAGGACAATTGTAACATTATTTTATCAAATGACCTGAGTCATTCTCCTATGTTTCAATCATCAAAGCTAAAAATATATATATTTTAGATTTTAAAATGTATTATGAGGTAACATTACAAGGGTAATCCTGGTCACAAAGGCAATTCATTTTGGCTCATATTGACATATTTGGCCTCTTACAGTGGTATTCTCCCCAAAAGCCCTGTAGTCTGAGGCACAGCCTCACTAAAGAGGGGGAGGCTTTAATTTGAATTTCCTTGTCCCTTCTCTGATTTCAACCAACAACAGTTTTCGAAGACTGTGTGCTGACCTTGGAACATAAGTCTAGACAGAACACTAAAAATTGCCTTTAAAAGGTGCCATGAACAGTATCCAGATTATCATCCCTCGAATAGGTTAGACAGTTTATTGTGCCAAAATCCTTCTATGTGTGGTTGTACCGAAAGCAGGTGCTTCTACGGAAAATATATCCAAGACCATTTCTGTCTCAGTTTACTTTGAGCAAAGCCAGCTTTTAATTTTAAAAGTACATGCTTAGATGTCTCTAAGATGTTTTACTGACTTAGTATCCAAGTAACTTCTGACCAAGGTTAAGGGAAGGTATCTTTCTCTGAGGATCCTTATCATTTTAAATGTTTTAGGAAAACTCCACCCTTCTGAAATGGAGTTCTGTTCAGGGTATGAAGATTTTAAGGATATTTGCCTCCTTGCCAGTGTTATTATACAACTATTTTTTATTTAAATTACAGATTATTTTTTGTCTCTTTCTCCATGAGAGGCTGGCACCAGATCATCCCCTGAGTAGAGCAGACATTCCAAAGGATGTACTGCCAGCAATAATGGAAAGCTGGATACAACTGAATGGTATAAAATGGTACCTGAGATGCTTAGAAAACTGTAAAGTTTAATGCTGCACACCCGGAGCAGATGCCAATGACCACAGCTGTTGTTTACACATAAAAAATATGAGTGTGTATATGCTTTTAAATTCATGGCTTCTTTTTTATTTTTTGCTTATGAATCTCTGGACATCTGTCTTTTAAAATGTCTTGTTTATAGGGTCAACAATTTCTGTCTAATGAGATGGGCCAAAAGACCTTTAATCACTCACAGACTCACAAGGAAAATGATAATGTGTCCCAAATAAAAGATTGAGTGGAATTATTGCTAAAATATCTTAAATGTTCTCCAATAACATTTGCCAAACATAATTTATAATACTGACTGGATCTTTCGTCCCCTTAGGAGTTGTACACTCATTTGAAGTAAATGTATATCATCGAAGCATTCTGAAATTTCAAAATGTTAAGCTTTTATTGAAAAATGTTATGAAGAAAAATATTAAGAAACAATTTCCGTAACTTAAACAAATGGTGTGATGCATTCACCGGACACCCAACCACTGTAAATAACATTGCGCATATTGAAGGACACATGATTCAGGAGATGAAGCAAAATCCTACTTTCCCAGAAAATCTGTGTTTCACAAGGAAGGAGACTTAACTTTTCTGGAAGCCTTGGTCTTTGCACCTTCAAAGGTGATTTGATTATTCATTAAGCAACAGTGCCTTAAATCACAGAATTGTGGTGAAGAATAACTTTAAAGCATAATGAAAATGTAAATTTCCAAGGCCTTGAAGACGAACATAATTTACGTAATTTCATAAGAAAAGGAGGGTACATATGGACATACCATGCAAAAAATTGTAAAGAAACAATAACATTAATTGATATTACACTTTGGGAAGCTATCCTTCTTAAATGAGACTTTGAATTGGGAACAAAGACCCTGATACCGGAGGACCAACTATAGTGTAGCTGATTTAAAGCAACAGGGGTTTAAACAGTCACAATATATTATTTTCGGTAAGTACACTTCTGGAATGTTTCAGTTTGGATTAAGCATCCTGAAACATGGATTTAATTAAAGGAGCCCTTCAGATAATTATGGGACTGATTTTCAAAGGCATGCTAGATGATTCAGATTCCTAGTAACATTTTGAGCTGCATCATTTAAAGCCTGGTCTGGAAGGGCTATCCTCTGAGAATTTACCATTTTCCAAGAACTAAAGAAATTTCCTGGCTGACTGTCTAGAAGTCAAAAATTGGGATTCTGAGCATCTTTATCGTAAATACTATCAAGTTGGAGCAACTTTTATGAGTCTCTTAGGAAGGCCTCAACAGATACGACTGGTATTTGACAGGACAAGGCAACATACAATTTTCCAGAAGCTCGCTAAGAATTTTGGGACCCCTTTCAAAATTCTGAACAGTGACGAGACTCCTATGGACACTCAAAACACTAAAACCTCTCTGCACAAGGAAAGGTAAAAATAGTGCTCTTCAAAAGGAAGTTTGTGGACCGCCCCCCTCCCAGGAACGGGAAAACAAGTTGTTGGGGGTCTGGAAAGAAAAAGTACAATTTCTATCTATATTTACTTTTTAACCTATTAAAAAAAGAAGTTTATGTATCCATTTAGTATGCACCTAATAGAGACGAAGAGTACAGTAGCATATGGATGTAATGTAAAAATGGATATACATACGTTTAGACACATGATCAACGATGTTTGTCTAAACGGGTATCACAGATTCTGAGGCAGCCCCCCATTCTAGGACCTCTTAGCCATCTCAGTATGTGGGGTATCAAGTCAGTGGGCCTGCTGCCTGCTACTGCCTGATGGCAAACTGGGGCAGTCAGCTGTCCTGTTGGATACAAATCTGGTGGGTTGTGAACTCATTCATCCATTCAACAAATATTTACCAAGCACCTATGAGATCTAGGGATGAAAGAGTGAACAAAGAAGGCACACCTTCAGCTTTTATAGAGCTTATATTCGAATGGGGAGAAAGATAAACAAGCAAGAAAATGAGGAAAACGAGGCAGCATCACATTCTCCTGACTTGAGACAGGGGCATTACCTGTGTGATATTCCTGCCAAAAATGTTGAACAGGACTCTAATCATGAGAAAATGATTAAAAACATTAAAATTAAAGGGTATGTTCAAAATTGTTAATAAAGTGAAAGACAAAAAGAAGCTGGGGAACTGTTCTAGATTAAAGATGACTAAAGATATAATAACATGTAATACGTGATTCTTGCTGGGATCCTAGATTGAAGAAAAAATAGATATAAAGTTATTGGAACTGAGTAATTTAAATATAGACTGAAGATTAGATAATAGCATGGGACCAATATAATTTTTCTTGAGTGTGATAATTTTATTGTGATTATTAAGAGAATGACCTTGTTCTTGGGAAATGCACATGGAAGTAGGTAAAACCAGGTGAACAGTACAAGGTGTTGATTGACCTTTCTTGCAGCTTTTCTATAAACTTGAAAGTTTTCGAAATACTGTAGGATAAGAGTGTGTGTGTGTGTGTGCATGTGCGTGTGTACAGAAATGTAGGGGATAAAGAGCAATGAGGATGGAGGTAGGGGTATTGTTTTATGTCTGTGATGAGAGAGACCCTCTCTAATACACTGACATTTGAGCAAAGATGAAGTAGCAGGAAGAAGTGAAGCAGCAGACCATGCAGCTATCTGTGAAGCAAGAGTTCCAAGCAGCATACCTGCCATACTTGAAGAGCAGAAAAGAGGTCAATGGGACTGAAGCAGAGTGAATGAGAGGGACAATGGAAAGAGATGAGGTTAGAGAAGTAGCTGGAAGTAAGATCATTGCTGAGCCTTACAAGGCATGATGAGCACACTGGAATTTTACTCTATGGAAGGAAATTGTTGCAGGTTTCTGAACTGAAATATGATGTGGTCATATTTTGATTCTACTGTGAATGGAATTGTTTTCTTAATTTAATTTTAGGATTATTCATTGCCAGTATACAGAAATACAACTGATTTTTGTGTATTGATCTTGTATTCTGCAAACTTACTGAACCCATTTATTTGAACCCATTTATTAATTCTAGTAGTTTTTAAAAATAGATGCCTTAGAATTTTCTAGGTATAAGATTACGTCATGTGCATAAAGAGTTTTATTTCTTTCTTTTCAATCTGAATGATTAGTTCTTTTTCTTGCTTAATTAATCTAGCACCAGCTAGAACCTCCAATATAATGTTGAAATGAAGTGGAGACTGTGAACATCTTCGTATTTTTCCCTATATTAGAGGAAAGGCATTAAGCATTTCACCATTAAGTATGATGTAGGTTTTTTGTAAATGTATTTTTTCTGGTTAAAGAAGTTCTATTTTGTTTGTTGAAAGTTTTTATTATGAATGGTGATTGGCTTTGTCAAATGTTTTCTCTACACCTAGCAATTTTTTTTTGTCTACTGTAATCTATTTTAAGAGAGACACATTTATGGCTTTTAGGGAAGGCTGGGCAGAGTAAAACAGGAAGACCTTTTAGAAAGACCTTTTATAATAATCCATGCAACAGATTGTGGTGGGTTGGACTGCGGTGGTAGCAGTGGAGGTGGTGAGAAGTAGGTGGATTTTGAGTAAATTTTAAATATAGAGCCAACAGAATTTGCTGATGGATAGGATATGGTATATAAACAGAATAGATATCAAGAATGACTTTGGTGCTAGGGTTCTAGGAGTTTTTTTGTTGTGGTTTTTTAAGCAAGGATAAGGATGGAATTTCCATTTACTAAAATGGAGAAATTATTTTAAATATAATTTTTTTTACAGCAATTTTAGGTTCACAGCAAAGTTGAGAGAAAAAACCAGAGAATTCTAATATGCCCACTCCGACATATATAGCCTCCCCAACTATCAACATCTCCTCACCTGAGTGGTACATTTATTCAACAGATGAACCAACATTGATACCATTGTCAGTAAAAGTCCATAGTTTTAAATTAGGGTTTACTCCTGGCGTTGTAGTTCTATGGGTTTTGCCAAATGTACAGTGACGTCTATCCACCATTAAAGAATCATATAGAATAGTTTCACTGCTCCCCAAATCCTCTGTGCTTCACCTAGTCATCCATTTCACCTCCCTTAACCCCTGGAAACCACTGATACTTTTACTGTTTCCACAATTTTGCCTTTTCCAGAATATCATATATTTGAAATCATACAGTATGTTGATTTTCAGATTGGCTTCCTTCATTTAGTAATATGTACGTAAAATTCCTCCATGTCTTTGTGGTTTGATAACTCATTTCTTTTTAGTACTGAATAATATTCCATGGATATAACATAGTTTATTTATTGAATCACCTGTTGAAGGACATCTTAGCTCCTTCCAATTTGAGGCAATTATGAACAAAGCTGTTATAAATATCCACATGCAAATATCTGTATAGATACAAGTTTTCAACTAATTTGAGTAAATACCAAAGAGCATGATTGTAGGATCCTATGGTCAGAGTATATTTAGCTTTAAGAAACTGCCAAACTGTCTCCCAAAGTAGTTGTACCACTGTGCATTCCCACAAGCAATGAATGGGAGTTCCCGTTGCTCCACATTCTTGCCAACATTTGGTGGTGTCAGTGTTTTTGACTTTAGTTATTCTAATAGATGCATAATAGAAATTATACACACACATGCACATGTGAGCACATACACACACACAAATTTAAAGTCAAGAATGAATAATCAAATCATCACCTTTTGGACTCAGAAACTTTCCGCAGAGAAATCTGTGCTAAGTTGAATCCCGTCTCATTGTATAAGATGGGAGCACTGTGAGATAGTCCACTTTCTTAACTACAAGTAAAAAGTCATGCCAGAGTTACAGGTTTGACCAGTAGTGCTATCTTATATAAGCAGTAAGACACAAATGATTTACATGGTCTGAATAAATTTACACTGTGGTGCCACTGTGTACATGTTCTTTAAATAATCTCCTTACATTTTTAGGGTTCTAACAGAACATCTTGTAAATGCATGTTGATAAAGATCTGCAACGTTTTATGATTTCAAAAAGCATCCTTAAAGGACCTTAAAGATATTTAGACGGAATCTCTCATTTTCTACCTGAGGCATCTGAGGCCCAGAAAGTTTAAGCAATTTACTCAGCTTGTGCTTTGGGTAACTTGCTGTAGAGCAGCTATAAGAACTCTACTCCACACCCTTTCCATTTTACCATTGTGCCCCTTGAAATTAACTGTCAATAGTGCTCTTTAAGTTGCAAATTCTGCTTGCCTTTCTTTTTTTTAATTAACTATTTTTATTTATTTATTATTTTTGGCTGCATTGGGCCTTAGTTGCGACATGCGGGATCTTCATTGAGGCATGCAAGATCTTTTTTTTTGTTGTGGCACACGGGCTTCTCTCTAGTTTCGGCAGGCTACCTCTCTAGTTGTGGCGTGTGGGTTTCTTTTCTCTAGTTGTGACGCAAGGGCTCCAGAGCACGTGGGCTCTGTAGTTTTGTAGCACGCAGACTCTCTTGTTGAGACACACTAGCTCAGTAGTTGTGGGGTGCGGAGTTAGTTGCCCCGTGCCATGTGGGATCTTAGTTCCCCGACCAGGGATCGAACCTGCATCCATTGCATTGGAAGGCAGATTCTTTACCACTGGACCACCAGGGGAGTCCCTGCTTGTCTTTCTTGCCTGAGCAATTACAACTTACCTACAGTCTCCTATTCTGTTCCATAAATGTTCCATTTCCTTTCAAAATGAATAAAGCTTCTACTTATAACAGGAAAATTGATGACAGTGAAGAAAATCCTAAAATCATGACTATTGGTAGAATATTTTCACAAATTTTAGATTCATGTTCCTTAAATAAATTTCAGAACCTGTAATCTGTGTATCTGAATTGTTAAAGATTTCCCCACCTCTCTTTTTCTGTCATCCCCTTTTCTTAAAAGCTGTAAACCTTCCTTTCCCTTAAGTGAGCCCTGGTGTCCTGTCTATGCTTTCCCTGTGCTTTTGGGTCCCTTCCTTCTCTAGCAGACTCTAAGTTCACAAAGATTCATACTCTGATGGTCATGTCTATAGACATCTGCCTTTTACGTTACCTTTCTTTTCTAGATTTATATACTTCACTTTATGCAAATCCTGAGCTTCTAATCTACTTAGAGTTAACAGTGTACATTAGATCCTTCACCTAGTAATAAAAAGAAAATATTACTTCCACATCAGTTATAAAATAATAGGGAATTATATTAGCAAGAAGAACAGCAGCAATTAATTCTCTGTTATTAAGGAAATTAAAGAAATTGGCAACTGAACAAATATAAGAAACATATTGTGATAAGAAATCTATTAACAAAGATGCAAATTAATGTGCTCAAATATGAGGTTGCTGAAGTATTGGGATTTATCACTAGGAAAATATAGAGGCAAATTGCCATGGATAGCCTCTGGGTAATTAAAAAATAATAAATAAACAAGGAGCCAGCAAGTAACTGTGAATGAGAAGATGCAGATGTTTCATAGAAATAAAACATTGTCTTAATGTTGCTGTAACTGTACTTAAACATAGTAAGTCTACACAATGACAGATTATCCCAAGACACTAATGGAAAAGAGGTTATCATTATGAGATATTTATGATAGTGAGGTTCTGCCTCAATGTCTAATTGAAATACAAGACATGATATATGTTCAGCAGATATAATCATACTAAAAATGGGACTCAAACATAAAAAAATATGATGCTACTAGAGGTGAAGAGGGTGGGTTTTATGAAGATATGAAAAAAAGTTGGATTAGAAATGAAAAATAAACCAGTTATCTTAGATATTAGTCACTGACATTTAGTTTTATCTTATTCACTTAGGCTATTTTGACTAGTCATTCAGGCTATTCTGTACATAACATCCAATGAGTTCAATATTTGAACTTTTAAGAAAGTAAAATGACAGTTAAATTTTGAAAATATAAATAGATACTGTAGGTTTATTCCTGTGATAGACTTCTAAGTATGTATCACTATTCTAGACCGTTTAATGTATTTGATTATTGAAAACCAGCATTTAATGCTGTATTGGGTAGAATTGTATTCAATAAGTTGAAACACAACTTATTCTGGGGATATAATACTAAAACCTTATTTTGTCTCCCACTGTCTCTTAATTTTATTTGGTGGGGCTAGGTTTTCCCTGTCCTTGGAAGTAACAGTCTCAAGAGAGATGTTAGAATGTCCAGAACCTTTTAATAATTAAAACTCTGATTTACAATTAAGGCATCTTCTGCCCTTTCTGTAGCCCCTTCTCAGCTCATAGAAATATGACAGTATCTTCAGCTGCCTTCTGCAAAAATCTGTTCATCCCTCAGTCTAGGGGATGCCCTCTTAGGACCTTCCTTGTGTTGACTTTCATCTCCACACCTTATTCACGGGTAACATTCCCTAGCCCCAAGAAAATCTGAAAGCAAGACCTTGAATGAGGCCACTCTCCATTGCTAATTGCCAGCATGATGCCTGATATCACTCATTCTAGGGATTTCACAGGTGAGAGTAAGACTTCACTCTTAGAATGGTCTCATTAAAACCTCCTCTCTACATCTGATACTTAAGAGGCAATACAGCCCCATCCCTACACCTTTGAGAGGAGAGATGGCTATTCACAGCACCCAGTGTTCTCTCCTAAGAAATTTTCTCCTTGTACCCTCTCCTTAAAGACCGTTTTCCCAAGCTTAATGTTAAGAAGTAGTAGCCTCTCTCCTACAGTATCCTACTGAACACTCACTGCTACAAAGCCAATCTCTGCCATGGTCACACAATTTGGCTTCTACCACATGGGTGGTTACCAGGAATCAAACATTCTGCTACAAAACCTATTATTCCTGTGACTATGAAAACAAAGTTTTGTCAAATATTATGTAAACCAGTGAAAAGTGAATGCAAAAAATCATTGCTTCTCTGAAAGTTAGTTAAGTAATTTTTCAATAATGGCAAGTCACTATAAAAAAGATATTGTTAATTTAAGTGTAAGTGATAAAATGGAATAAGATTGGAACAAAAATGCGGAAAGATCCTGCACTCAGATTCCGTCACAACTCTCTTTAAGTTCTCGCCCCTCTTTAAAGAAACTAAACCTGAAACTTATATGCTAGGGAGCAAAATGTCCTGATGTATTTAATGAACACCCAGACAATGTTCAGCTTTCTTGCTCTGCTCTGGTTGCCTCTGAGAACCAAATTGAATTCTAATAGCACTGTTTCATCTCCTATGAACCACAAGCAGAGCGTGGATTTAGGTTAATATTCTTCTGCACACAACTTACTGAAAAATAAGATTATTTTTGACTACTGTCAATTTAACTTACTTTGCTGTTTCTCCTTTTCTTAAATAATTCTTGATATTGATTTAGATCTAGTATATGTTTTTTATATTTCTTAATTTTTACTGACTGTTGAGAGATGAAGAAATTTTTTTTACATGTCTAAGTTTACCAGTTTTCCCTTGGAAAGAGAAAACCAAATTGCCCATAGCCAGGTAGAAACCCAGTTTCTTTAACTTTGATGTAAGTTTACTGAAAAAGTAAAATTCAAGATCTCAGAACTTCATATCAGAGATTCTAATCCTTGTGTCTAATCTGTATTAGCTAGAGTAAGTAAATTAACTAGTAAATAAATCCTCAAATCTCAGCGGTATACAAAATATAAGTTCTTCTGTCACTCATACAGAGTTGAATTCTGAGTTCTTGGTCAGCATCATCCAGGAACCAAGGCTTTTCCCATTATGTGGCTCAGTCTTTCCTTAAGGCCTGGGAATCCCCTGCTGGATTTTCTGCATACACCCAGGAAACTGATGAAGAGAATAAGAATGGGAAATAGTACAAGAAGTTTTAATGGACAAGGACTGAAAGAGGTATACATCAATTCTATCCATGTGGCATTAGACGGAATTCAGTTGCCTGGAGACATTAAACTGCAAAGAACAGCAAGATATACAGGACAGCTGTGTGTCCTGGAGGAAAAGGAGCAAGTATGAGTGAGTAGCTTCTACAACAGAAGTCCTCCATTGTATATAATGTTTCCAACACATGGTGACAAATTTATCCTGTGTCATGAAATTTAGAAGTAAATGTGAGGAGGTAAGAGGAAAATTTTCTCCCTTCTGAATTATATTGCTCTCTTTAACATAAAGAATTAAACTGAATTTTTCCTGTAATATACTATAATATATTCTGGATTATTGCTATCAATGAGCAAGCTATTTCATGGCTATAATGTACATTGAAACTCACCTTCCATAGTATTACACATGTAGCTATATAGTAATATATAGATATTACTTCTATAGGAGTTTTTAAAAATGCTCAGAAAATATGACCTCTTAGGAAAATAAGCCCTGGGTAAAGATGATTTTTAAAGCAAATTTCATTGTTATTACTGATTTTCGATTAAAGAAGTGTAAGTTGGTGGATTGACTTGTTTGAATTTTTTAAATGAATGAAAAATAAAAAGGTTTTTATAATATTACACAAAGACAATTACAGAAACACAATCTGTTTATTTTAGACTCTAGAAGACTGTATGAAAACCAAATGTGATATGAAAATAATAGAATAATAATTAAAAATATGGAGAATATACTTCATGCAGGTTCATCCCAAGGAAAACCAAGCTAGAATTACATAAATTTGAGCTCTAAAAACATTCTTTTTAATTTATAATTTGGAGTAAAATAACCAAACCCAATTTGATGAAAATATTCAAAATGATTAATTTAAGATGTTTCACTAAAAATTCTTTAAATGTCCCAAGAGAACATAATGTTTTAAACTATAATCCAGAAAAACTTTAAACTGTGAAAGAAAATATTGCAATTGTATATTTCTAATATTTTTAACTAATATCCAGTAAAAGGACATTATAGATCAAATAGCTTTAATGGACTCTCTTTATGGAACGCCCCTGCTACAGTCCCTTTAGAAGAAAGATAATCTATTTGTCTTTCAGTCTTCTTTGAATGACCTCTTGAGAACAAAGAAAATTATGCCGCTTTGGCTGCATTTAAAAAAATCATTTTCCAGTCAGTAATGCTTAATTCCCCTCATCCATTTATTCATCCTAGCACAAACCAAGAATATTCTGGCATATTTCAAAACTAGAGGGTTGGATGGGGAGCATCTGATAGTTTGTTCTTTGGAACCATTATCATCACTGGTGGAATAATGATTCTTTTGACCAGAAAGGTTGGAGAACAAACTGTAAAGGCCTGGGAAACAGAACTGAATTCAAGCAAAACACTGTAGTAAGTGAGATTTATGTCTAGCATTCCTGGTTGTTTCCCTTTCATTATTTAACCTCTTTAAGTCCCTCACTGTGAGGCTCAGCTTGGATGTAACTTCAGACAGTGCACCACAATCTGGACCTTTTCTTCCTTTGTTCTTTCATCTTGGGTTCCATTTCCTCTAGCTCTCTTTGTTATCCTAGATGACATGTACTAATATAATCAACTAAACTTCAGTATATGTTAGGGCACATCAGTGCCTTTGTGTGTCACTCCACCCACAACCATTAGTATTTTAACAGAGACCTGTAGGATATGAAAACTTTTGTCTCTCTCGGCAGCTGATAGAGAACTCTGAAGGCATAGGTATAGGAGGACCACTTCACAGCCTTCAAATGTGAACCATATCTGTGCCACAGTTGTGGCCTTCTTCTTCCATAATGGGCCATTATTTTATTAATATTTCCTCCCTAATATATAATGGGAGAGTGGGTTTATATGAAGGGAACAATCTCCTATTAGATATTTATATAATTCATATTGTAAGAAGACTAGTTATTTTGTTATTTTAGATTACTCCTTGTTTTAGATGATCTTCTTAAGGTGATGGTCACAATCTCAAATGCCATTAGGAGCTAGATAAGTGAAGTGAATGTGTGATTCTGGCAGTACACACTTCTACTTAGAAGTATTTAAAATCAACTGTCTTAAGCATTATGCTGACTAAATTAAACATGCTTGCATCCTCTGCTGAAAGGCCCATAACAACAAAGCCACACCTCTGTGGTAAGAGATAGAATGCTTAACAGGTGGATGAAGTAATGTTTTAGATTCTTTAGGACATAAGAATTGAGGTCCCAAGGGACACAGAAGTTACTCCATCTCCCCTGATCTTAATGATGGAAGAAAAATCGAGCTATCCAATCTGTAATTAAGAGAAGAGAGCTAATATCCAAATAGTACTATTCTATGTTTTAATAAATATATCTATGTATAAACAGATGGTGAGATTATGGGGTTTTTAATTTTCTTCCAATGTAATCTTTTTTTAATATATTTATTTGTTTATTTTTTATTTATTTTGGCTGCATTCGGTCTTTGTTGCTGCCTGCGAGCTTTCTCTAGTTGCTGTGAGCGGGGGCTACTCTTCGTTGTGGTGCGCAGGCTTCTCATGGTGGTGGCTTCTCTTGTTGCAGAGCATGGGCTTTAGGCATGCGGGCTCAGTTGTTGTGGCTTGCAGGCTCTAGAGCATAGGCTCTGTAGTTGTGGCACACGGGCTTAGTTGCTCCGTGGCATGTGGGATCTTCCCAGACCAGGGCTCGAACCCATGTCCCCTGCATTGGCAGGCAGATTCTTAACCAGTGCACCACCAGGGAAGTCCCTCTTCCTTCTAATTTAATCTCATTTTCAAGTGTTACACAATAAAACAGTACTGTTTTTTAAATCAGAAAACAATGAAGTCTTTGTTTATTAAGATCAATGTTTACAAAACAATGTTTATTCTAGTATCTTTATAGGACCTTGCCCAAATGGTAGGCATTATGATCGTTGTAACCACAGGGATGTGAGGGCCAGGATGTGAGGAAGTTTCCTGAAAACTATGGGTGCCTGCACTTGACTCCAGACAGAATGCAAAGTGGTGCACTCTGTAGTTATCGACTCAGAATTGTGTGCTTTGCACACCAAAATGGCTATATTGCTTATACTGTCTCTATATTTTTCATTTTTCCCCAGTCATTTTGAAGCTCCAGCCCGTGTAAACTGTGCTAATGGAAAAAATAGAAAGAGCTTCTCTCTATATTTGAGCCGAGGGTTAGAGAAGGACAGACTCCTGGAAATCCAGCTTGGAGGCTGCAGCTGTGACTGAAGACCACCAAGAAGGTAAAGTGAAAGCTGAAAGGCAGCAAAGTCCCTTTTTCCATGTAAATAACATATTCATAATTGTGATATCTCATCATATTCACAGGTTCCAAGGATTAGAAAAAGAAATCTTTGAAGGGGTAGGTATTTTAGAATTCTGCCTACCTAAGACCCTTAGTCCCAGCTGAATCAAGACAACTCCTTCCCTCAAACCACCTCCATAGTGTTCTCTGTACCTTTTCTTCCCGAATTTCTCCTGCCTATAATGAATCTTTCCCTTTATACTCCACTACCCAATCTCACCTACCTAGGTCCTGCTGATGCTTCAACGTCAATTTCAAAGGGCTGTTCTATCAAGAATCCCTCTCAGGGTGACCTGTTTCCTTCTCTTACTACCCATACAGCTCAATGTATACATCTCTTTTGATCCTAATTACATTTTTTCTCAGTAGCTAAAGGCAATATATATTTATTCTAGTTCATACCACAGTCCAGTGTGAGTTTTCATTGTGGGGTGGGGGGACATTCTGTGTGGTCATTCAGAACTTCAAGTTCAACCCTTCAGGTGTTTGTGGGTCCTCTCCAATCAACTAGCAGAAAGGTAAACGGAGAGTATAGATTACCCATGGGGGGTTTATGTGGGTAAGCCCTGTATAGGCATGGATCCCATTACTTTTTTAATTAAAGAATAGTTGATTTACAATATTATATTATTTTCAGGTATACAACATAGTATTTTTATAGATTCACTCCATTTAAAGTTATTATAAAATACTCACTATATTTCCTGTGCTTTACAATATATCCTTGTAGCTTATTTATTTTATACATAGTTTGTATCTCTTAAACCCCTACCCCTGTCTTGGCCTTCCCTCTTTCCCTCTCCCCACTGGTAACCACTAGTTTGTTCTCTTTGAGTCTGTTTCTGTTTTGTCATATTTATTTGTTTTATTTTTTAGATTTTTTTTATTCTTTAGATTTACTTTTTAGATTTAGAGGATGTGCATAGGTTATATGCAAATTCTACACCATTTTATATAAGGGACTTGATCATGCTCAGATTTTGGTATCTGTGGGGGATCCTGGAATCAATCCTTCATGGATACTGAGGGACAACTGTATACACACTTGAGAATGATTTAGTAAATGTAATGGATATGATAAAACTTCTATTTTAATTTAGTCCTCATCAGTTATTAAATTCTAAGGATAAACCTTGACTGTGTAATAGACACATGGAACACTTTCAAAAAAAATGTTATCATATATAAGTGATAACATACAGTATTTGTCTTTCTCTGTCTGACCTATTTCACTAAGCATAACACGCTCCAGGTCCATCCATGTTGTTTCAAATGGCAAAATTTCATCCTTTTTTATAGCTGAGTAATATACTGTCATACAAGTATATACCACATCTTCTTTATCTATTCATCTGTTGATGGACCTTTAGGTTGCTTCCACATCTTGGCTATTATAAATAATGCTGTGAACATTGGGGTGCTTGTATCTTTTCTAATTAGTGTTTTTGTTTTCTTCAGATATATACTCAGGAGTGAAATTGCTGGATCATATGGTAGTTCTATTTTCAGTTTTGTGAGGAACCTCCATACCGCTTTCCATAGCAGCCACACCAATTTACATTCCCACCAACAGTGTAGGAGGGTTCCCTTTTCTCCACATCCTCGCCAACATTTGTTATTTTTGGTCTTTTTGATGCTAGCCATTCTGACAGGTGTGAAGTGATATGTCATTGTGTTTTGTTTTGTTATAAATTTATTTATTTATTTATGGCTGCGTTGGGTCTTCATTGCTGTGCACGGGCTTTCTCTAGTTGTGGCGAGTGGGGGCTACTCTTCGTTGCAGTGTATGGGCTTCTCACTGTGGTGGCTTCTCTTGCTGGGGAGCATGGGCTCTAGGCACGTGGGCTTCAGTAGTTGTGGCTCTCAGGCTCTAGAGCGTAGGCTCAGTAGTTGTGGCTCACGGGCTTAGTTGCTCCGTGGCATGTGGGATCTTCTGGGACTAGGGCTCGAACCTGTGTCCCCTGCACTGGCAGGTGGATTCTTAACCACTATGCCACCAGGGAAGTCCTGTCACTGTGGTTTTGATTTGCATTTCTCTGATGATTAGCAATGTTGAGCATCTTTTCATGTGCCTGTTGGCCATCTGTATGTCGTCTTTGGAAAAATGTCTATTCAGGTCTTCTGCCCATTTTTTAATCAGGTTGTTTGGCTTTTTTGGTATTGAGTTGTATGAGCTATTTATATACTTTGGATATTAACCTCTTATCGATCATATCATTTGCAAATATTTTCTCCCATTCAGTAGGTTGTCTTTTCATTTTGTCAATGGTTTCCTTTGGCTGTGCAAAAACTTTTAAATTTACTTAGGTCCCATTTGTTCATTTTTGCTTTTGTTTCCATTTCCTGAGGAGACTGATCCAAAAAATATTGCTATGACTTATGTCAAAGAGTGTTCTACCTATGTTTTCTTCTCGGCGTTTTATGGTTTCTGGTCTTACATTTAGGTCTTTAATCCATTTTGAGTTTATTTTTGTATGTAGTATGAGAAAATGTTCTAATTTCATTCTTTTACATGTAGCTATCCAGTTTTCCCATCACCATTTATTGAAGAGACTGTCTTTTGCCCATTGTATATTTTTACCTTCTTTGCCATAGATTAATTGACCATATGTGTGTGGGTTTATCTCTGGGCTCTCTAATCTCTTCTAATGGTGTATGTATCTATTTTTCTGTCAGTACCATGCTGTTTTGACGACTGTAGCTTTGTCATACAGTCTGAAGTCAGGGAGCATGATACCTCCCGCTTTGTTCTTTTTTCTCAAGATTGGCTTGGCTGATCCTAATTACATTTTACATTTCATTTTGTTTAGCTTTTTCCTTAGTCCTTGGTAATGTAAATTGATGCAAATGCCAGGAAGGCTGTGACTGTGTCCTCATCACATTTGAGTGTCTCTACCGTTCAGTCCCTTGTCACTAGCTGAGTTATCACATATTCAATATGGTATTTACTGAAAAGAAAGAGTTCATTCTTTTCTCCAAGGGACCAATGGCTTGAGCCTACATGCAGGGCTCTCCTGATATGCTCTATGTGTGTTACTGTGTGCCAGTTTTCCCAGGACTTACCACACTGCAGGGATGGTATTTCTTTACATTGCCACCTCTAACATGAAATGCCTTGAGGACAGGGACTGCACTTTAGTCATTTATTCCCTCATTTGGCACAGGTTATTGACCTAGTTAGTGCCTTAGGCCACGTATAGAGATACCACAATGAACAAAATAGACCTCGTAGAACATACAGTCTGATGGGAAAGGCAGACGTTAGGAAAACAACCACAGAAACAAATGTATACTTACAAAGTGCAGTAAGATATCTGAAGGAGGGACTTCCCTGGTGGCGCAGTGGATAAGAATCCACCTGCCAATGCAGGGGACACGGGTTCGATCCCTGGTCCAGGAAGATCCCACATGTCTCAGAGCAACTAGATCAGTGCACCACAACTACTGAGCCTGTGCTCTAGAGCCCACGTGCCACTAGCCCGCACACCTAGAGCCCGTGCTCCGCGACAAGAGAAGCCACTGCAAGGAGAAGCCTGTGCACCACAACGAAGAGTAGCTCCCGCTCGCCACAACTAGAGAAAGCCTGCACGCAGCAACAAAGACCCAACACAGCCAAAAATAAATTTAAAAAAATTAAATCTTAAAAAAAAAAGAAATCTGAAGGAAAAATGAAAGATGCTATCAGAGAGAATACCACGGAACCTTATTGATGTGGAGGGGCAAGTGGTGGCTTCCTTGAAGAAGTGACATTTAGTCTGAAACCTGAAAGAAGGACGGGAACTTTCCAGAAATAGACATTGGTAAGAACGATCCAGGCAACGGTAGTATAAGTAGGGGAGATGATGTGAATTGAAGCTAGAGAAGTAGAGAGTCGGGTCATTTAGGGCCTCATAGGGGCGTATTGAGGATTTTATGTGGCTAGACTGAATTTTTCAAAAAACAAACAAACAAACAAAAACACAGGTAATAGTATAGCAATGGAATGGAATAACCTCTGGGAAGACAGCAGAACAAAAGAGAGGTCACTACAATCATCCAGGGCACTTGCTATCCTCAAGTGTCTTGGGACACTTAAACCTTTCTAGTGAATAGTAACTGGACTCCTGGGCTACCACTGGCAGAGAGACTCCTACCTCAAATATTTACTTTACTTTGGTTGTAAAGACCTTAAAATGCTATCCAATAATATTTTTCTGGAAGCTTAAAATATGTTTCTCTCAGTTCAGATAATCGGATGACTTGTAATGTTTATGTGATTCAATTAAATGCCATGTGTAAAATACCTAACACATCAACTGGTCTGTGCAAGTGATCAAAAAATATTAAGTCCTTTGTGCCTCCTCTTTATGTGAACCTCTGCACAACATGGTCTATTGGTGCCACTTCACTTAAACTACGATTTCCTCTCGGAAACCCAATACAGTCCAATATTCAAACGTTCTAAGTTTTAAGAATTCTATTATCAAATAAATTGTCCAAAGTACCTCAAGTTATATATTATTCATCTATGCACACAAGTGTAGTATAATCATCAATAAAAGTCACCATACAATCATTATTGACATGATTCCTGAAAAGGGTAAAGCCCTAGTGAACATTCTTCTCAACTGGCTCTATACCACACTGCACTGAGTTCAAAGTCAGTAAGACAGAAGTGATAAATGAGTTAGCATGACCCAATATCAATAAATACTCTGTCTACATGGATTTTATCCAAGACAGTTCAAAAATTTTGAGGAGTAAGAAATAGGCCAGTGGCAGAGTTCCTGGAAAACTAGTATATTTTGGGAAAGTATGAAAGACCTATAATCAGAATAACATCCAAAGAGCATAAAGTAGGTGAAATTAGAAAGACTGAACTACAAAATGTGAAGAAAATCAGTATGAGTGACACACTGAATAAATTCTTGTTGAAATAAGAGTGAAGAAATTTTACTGATGATTACACATGTGAAGCATTAGACATTTCAGTTGATTTACAAATTGATGCAGTTATTGACTAATCTTGGATTATAGGTCAGTTCTGATATGCCAGAAATCTTTGACTTCATTCCTCCTCCAAATCTAATCTCCACCCTTCTCCACCTTGCTCACTATCTAGGGAAGCTGACTGGCATGGATTATACCAATGGGCTCCCAAGTCCTCTGGCTTCCATTTTGGTTTGGCCAGTAGGAAACTGAGAGTGGGAGGAAACTGAGGCCAGAGTATTTGTTTTCCTAATTCCCATTCTGTTCTTTCATCTTGCACAGCCTGTGTCCCTTGATAGAAGGTCACTTTCATATTCTAGGTGGCTGCTCTATAAGATAGTCTCTCCTTCTAGGTTTTGGTAATATCCTCTTCCCATTGTCCATTCAGCTCTAGGAGTGGTGAAAGCTTGTTTCTGCTAGCTCCAGGTTTCTGTCCTTCCTTTCCCTCATTTTTCCCCACCACTACCACACACACACACATACACACACACGCACACACCTTTGTAATTAGTCTATTTTATAAACTCTTCTCAAATTATGCTAATTTGAGTGTGATAGCTTTTCCCTTTGTGGTGCTGCCTGATAACCCATAATTCCTGACAAACTATTTCTACTAGACCTGTGTTTCTAAAACTTCAGCTGTTCCTGTAAGGACTCTGTAGTCAGAGAAGTCTGAGCAACTTATCTTTGATCTTGTGCCATAGCACTGAGTTCAGAAACATCCCTGAACCAGATTTGAGCAGCCTGGGCTAGGGAGAAGGTGATAGGTGGGGGCTGTGTGTCTGACCTGAGTGTTCTGTACCAAAATATGCTCTGCAGTCATATTGTACATGCACAACACTGAGACTAATGAGGTGCACCTGGCACCTCATGACAAGGGGATATCCAACACACAGCCAAACCAGCCTACCTATAAATGGCTCTGGCCTTCCATATTTAAGGTAGACCTGGAGGAGGCAGATTAGCTTCCAGAAGCTCTGATGTGATCTTCAATGACCCATGTTACCACTTGAAACTGTCTGACACCCTGATAAAGATTTTGAGGTCTAGGAGCTTGCATATCTACGTGACCTGAGAAATGTTTCTTTTCTTTCTGTTCTTAATTGTGGCTGCTCAGGCTTCACTCTCCATCCTTTGACGATGTCAGCTTTATCTAACATACCCCAGTAGTCTCTGCATCTGCTCTCACCATCAATGGAAACCTACTCTTTACATATGTCAATACAGTAGTCATGTGGCTTACCATCTTCATGATTTATGCCTGATCTACATACTTTCCAATCAATTTTAAATCCACTCCTTATTTTAGTGAATATTGCACTATGTAAAATATTAGTAAAATCACAGATTTGATATGCTAGTTAAATGATTTCTTATATACATTAAGGTAAACACCTAACACTGTTGAGTTTCTGCTAACATAGTAAGCTAAGTAGTTGGATCACCCTTTCATTGAAATCAACTGAAAGTCTTAGATTAAAAATAAAATAGTCTTCATAAAAGCACAGATAAGCTGGCAGAAAAGTAAACAATTCCCAGATGCTGCTCTAAACCTAGATTTTCACAGCCTTATACAGGCAGGAGTAAGAGATAAGGATAAGCTTCAAAGCCCAATCAAAAGGGGGAATCTAAGGGGAGAAAATTTCCTCTGCTTATAAAACTTGACTCTCAAGTTGTGAACCTCTCAAGGGTGAGTAGAAATAAACTCTCCTCTATATAGACACTAAGAAAGAAGGGGAGTGGATTATTGTTAAAAATCTGGGACTGGAAAGTAGCCTCTTCCGCCTGAACCTTTCCTACCCAGGCAGACCAAAATTTCCCAGTTCATAAATGTAATTCAGAGAGATCCAAGAATCACAAGGCTATCACAGCTTAGCTGAAGCAAATACAGTCCTATCTGGAGGGATCACCTAGATCCTAGGCTCAAAGAATTTCTCAAAATAAACTGACAATAAAAATGATCAAATCATAGTCAAAAGTAACTAGCCATACAAAGAAATAAAGCTCTCTGAGGAAGAACAAGCAAAAACAACGAACAGAAGAGCCAGAAATACAGGAATTTTGGAAACTAAAAATATCAGGACACAGGTTCTGAAAACATTATACTCATCATGTTTAAAGAAATAAAAGGCATTAATGAAAATATCTGCAGATATTAAGACTACAAGCAATGACCAAGCGGATTTTTAAGAATCGAATAAAACTTCTAGAAATGAGAAATATAATGGTAAAAATTATAAATGTATGGATTTAATATCAGTTTACACATATCTCAAAAGATAATTAACTGGAAGATAGATCTGAGTTATCCAGAATGTACCACAAAGAGGCAAAGAGAAAATAAGGGACATGTAGAATAGAGTAAGAAGACTAACATATATCAAGACAGTTTCATATGGAAAAAAGAGGAAGGGCCAGATATAATTATTTGAAGATAACAACATTTGAGAATATTCCAGAACTGATGAAAGACATCAACGCTCTGATTCAAAATACCTATAAAATGCCAAGCAGGATAAATAAAAAGAAATCCAGGGCTTCCCTGGTGGCACAGTGGTTGAGAGTCCGCCTGCCGATGCAGGGGATGCGGGTTCGTGCCCTGGTCCGGGAAGATCCCACATGCCATGGAGTGGCTGGGCCCGTGAGCCATGGCAGCCAAGCCTGTGCGTCCGGAGCCTGTGCTCTGCAACGGGAGGGGCCACAACAGTGAAAGGCCCGCATACAGAAAACAAAAAAAAAAGAAATCCATATCTCTAGACTTACCATAATGGAACTTCAAACACCAAAGAAAAACAGAAACTTTTAAGAACCTCCAGAATTTAAAAAACCAAACAAAAGACATATTATTCCCAAATGAACAACTGTTAGATGAATAGCTCATACACAGAGAGAAAATAAGTGTCAACCTAGAAGTATAAAACCAGCCAATATCTTTTAAGAGTGAAAGTAAGGGAATATAGCCAATGTTTTATAAGGACGTTATAGTATAATCTATAAAAATATTGAATAAGTATGTTGTACACCTAAAACTAACACAGTACTGTAAATCATCTATACGTCAATAAGAAACAGAAAAAAGGAATGAAAGCGAACTAAAGACATTTTCAGGCAAATGAACACTAAGAAAGTTTGATACCTAAAGACCCTTAGTAAAAGAAAATTCTAAAGTATGTTTAGTAGGTAGAAAAAATTAATGAAATTTTTAAAATGAAAAAAAATAGGAAACAAATCTAAAAGCAATCCTCTTGTAATAATTCATAAAATAAATACACCTCTTATAATATTGATCAAGGAAAATAGGATAAAAGCCCTAAAACAATGCACAGAGAAGAATACATGCAAAAAAGAGACATTAATAAAACAAATCACAAGAGAAAACCATGAATCTCTTTAAACCAATAAATTTAAAAACTTGAATGAAATAACCAATTATCCCCCAAAATCCTAACATAAGTAAATTAACTCATAAAAAATTAAAAACCTGAATTGGCCTTTGACCTTTAAGGAAATGGTATAAGGAGCTAAATATCTTTCAACAATAACAAGAGTAATTCCTACCAGGACCAGATAAACAGTACATTCTAACTTATATTCAAGAAAAAGGTAATTCTTCTCTTACACTTACTGCTTCCGAGAATTAAAACTCTAGAAAGAGTCTAAAATCATTTAATGAGATGAGTATAGCCTCAAATACCATACTCTGACAAGGACAGTACAAAAACAGAAAATTAAAGACCAATCTTACATAGGAACATACATTTAAGAAGCCCTAATATAATATGAGCAAACTGATTCCAACAATATACGCAATGCAACATACCACAACCAAGTAAGCTTCATCACTGCAATGCAAGCCTGATTTAATATTTTAAAACCTATTACTGTAGTTCACCACTGTACCAGCAAATACAGAAATGGCATTTGATAAAATACAAACCCATTCAAAAACGAAACCCTTGGAGTAGAAATAAAAAAGAAATTCCTTAACTTGTTAATGCTTATATACCAAAAATCTGCAGTAAACAAGACACCTAAGAGTGAAACAGCAGAAGGAATTCCGCTGCCACTGTGCCTAAATTCTTCCATCACTCACCATTTCTCAGC
Organism: Stenella coeruleoalba; assembly: GCF_951394435.1. Classification (NCBI taxonomy): domain Eukaryota; kingdom Metazoa; phylum Chordata; class Mammalia; order Artiodactyla; family Delphinidae; genus Stenella; species Stenella coeruleoalba. Next base: position 106,032,194 of record NC_137148.1, on the reverse strand, counting down.
CAAGGAAACCACGCTTGCCGTTGCATCTCAGCCAAATGCCCAAGGCACGTTTCAAAGGGGTATGTGTGGTATGTTGGAAGGTGGTAAATGGCTTTTTCCTTTAAGAAACCACCTCCAGTTTTCAATAATTTATTATTACCCTCACAGCAGAACACTTTCCCTCATTTCCTGGCCCAGTAAGATAGCCCATGCTCTCAGCAGTACCTCTGGTGTGTTTTAAACCCAGGACCCAGAGCAACAGCAGCCAATGGGTACCTCTCACTCTCCAAGAAGTGCTTTTGTTTTTGTGTAAATTCAAAGTGCATATGGAGCTCTTAGAGTTTACCTTCTACATTTCTTCTGTAATCTAAGAATCCTAGAGAAAGTCATGTCATAAGCACATACTAAAAAGGTTGAATTTGCTTTCCCTTCTTTCCTTTACCTCCCTCTGACCACAAAGAGGTTTTTAAGCATTCTTTAAGATCCTTTCTACCTCACTCTCATTACTGTCTCCTAATGGACCCAGAAGTCACAATGCCTTCTGATAGCTGGCTTCATCTCAGCCCAACAATTTACCAACAAGGGCAAAAATACTGATTCAAAGAAACATCCTTTGAGGGTTCTAATGCATCTTTGGAACAGATGGGTGCTGCAGAACATGCTCAGCAATCCTGGATGTGGACCCACAAGTAGTGGGAACAATCCCAGGCCACTACAAAAGCTAACACCAACAGTTAACGTTTATTAGGCTCTTACTAGGTGCCTGACATTGTTCTACTTTTCTAACTCATTCATTCCTGAAAACAACCCTATGACACGGGTACTATTATTGATCTCATCTTGTAGATAGAATAGCCAAGTAACAGAAAGGCTAAGTCACTTGTCCAAGGTCACATTGATCCTAAATGGCAGAGATGTGACTTGAACCTATACAGCAATTTAGAGTTTCCACTCTGAACCACTGTGCTAGGTTTCAAGAAATAGCACAGCTTCTTCATTTTCTTCAAATAAACTTAAATTACTTCCTGGATCCTCAGATGGAAGGAAATCTCAGTGATACTGGGGCACCCAATCAAATGTTTGCAGTTCCATGGGTTGTGACTCATCCTGGGTGCAGGCCCAGCTAGACTCTTACATACAGCGGATCAGAATTTTACCCTAAAATGTCACATACGTGTCTCTAAAACAGTATTTCCTCCAAATGCCCACCAATTTGAACGGTGGGGATTTTTATTTAGTCAAGTGTGTAGGGCCTTCTTCCCCTTTAGGCTTATGCAAGAAGCCCAGAAGCATATGTAGGCCAGGACATTTGGGAAAGCTCCCCTTGCTCTAATCCCCTTGGTCTGTAGTCCAGACTGGTTGCTGCAGTTGTGTTCATCGTCCCATCCTGCCTGGTACCCTGAAGTTGAAGACTTTGCTGGTGAGATGCCGAGTTTGAGCCCAGGGCCAGTACCAAGATGGAGCACCATAGTACTTGGTACCCAGCCTCAGAGGAAACCATTCATCCAGTCCCCTAGAAGCCCTGACAGTCTCTGGAGTCCTGGGAGGACAGCAGGGCGCAGAAGGCCTCACACATCTTTCCCCATATCCAGTCCTAGGTGAAGCTCCTCCCCAGCTTCGCCCAGTTCCTGGAAGTCCTCCTCCACTTAGCCAATCTGATTTCACTTCTCCATGAGTCCACCTTTAACAAAAGCTCTCAACATGTATTGTTTTTTCTTTGTCTGGCAATTTTTACTTCTGGCCCTGCCACACAAAAGCCATTATCAACTTCCTAAGGTAAGGAAAAAATATTTAGCCACTACCTTGGGAAATGAAAGGAGAAATTGCCTACAGCAAAAGGACAAAAGAAAAATTATTATTTCAATAAATTATCCTATACCTTATACATATTACTTAAAAATAGTCCTAACAGATATAGTCAAAAATATTAATAGTGTGTTTCATGGGCTCCTGAGCTTTTATTTTTTTCAATCATATTTTTCAAGTTTTTTATAATGACTGTATATTTGCGATTTTTTTCAAATGTTGATTTTTCATTTAAAAGTGTTCACTTGGGGTTGTTGTTAACTAATTCAAAAGTTAAATGCTCCCTTCATTTAAGAATGCCAAGAAGACTTTGCAGTTTGAAATCAGGCGAATATATCTCTATAGTGTATATGGCATGTGATTTTTAGTGAATAGTGACTAAACACACAGGTTCTATATTAACTTAAAAGAAAAAAAAAAACTTCAGGAAAAAAAACCTAAAAATACTGTTCAGTTCCTGGGAAAAAAAGAGGAGGAAACAACCACCCACTCACTGAGAAGTGGGAAAATGAAAGTCACATCCATTGGGTCCCCATTCACATAAAAAAATGGTACTCAAAACCACTTCAGTTTGTCCTATCTCACCTCAATCACTTTCTTAGATGAATACGTTTTTTTCATAGTTCAAAAAATTAGTAGAATTCATTAACAATGAACATTTTATTGTGGTGGGACTAGTACACTTTATATCACTTCCAATGACATCAAGAACAAGCCACGGTTTGACTAGTGAGATTAAAATTTATCTCACAGCTATTCAACCTCAGTGCATTTGAGGTTTTATAACCAATTTCCCAAAGTAGATTATCCTTCCTGATGCTGAAGGTTAGACAGTTTGGAGTGTGTGTGTATGTGTGTGTATTTTTACAGAAAAGGAAGAGACCACCCCTCAAGTTGGGATATTTCTAACATATTTTGGGGGCACAAGTAGTTTTTCCAGAGATTGAGGAGCAAAATTCCCAGAGTGCTGGAATTTTCCATATTCTAATGGTTTTTCTAGAAGAATAGAAAAATAAGTTTCTTAAAGAATTATGTTGCATTCCGAAGAAAAGTGTTGAGTCAACTGGCTTCCATACATAGTTTAGCTGTGAGACACTAATTAGAATTCTCATACATTTTTGAAGATGGCTTGTTACCAGTGCATCCTTGATATTGAGTTGGTCAGAGTAATCAATTGCTTCTACCCTTGGTTTTTAACTATAATTTACTGTTAATTTAAATTCAATACTACCAGTTTAGTTTATTAAAGGCTGTAGTGACAGATATTTGAATCAACAGTGAATCTTTGGTGAGGAAAGGGGGAGGTTAGGATTATCCAGTAAGTTATATTTGAAATATATATGGTATACATTTCAATATAAATAATTCACACCCTATTGCTAAAGTAGGTGTCCTCAGTATCCACTATCTCTATCACTTACCATCATCACTCCAAAACAGAAAGTGCTTAAACAGTGATATTCACTATTACTAAGGTCCTTTCCCATTGTATAATATAAATGAGTATGGCTTTTTATTAATGTAAAACACTTTACGAAAAAACCTTGATTGCCACCACTCTATAATTTCAAACTTAAGAAAAATTAATTTAAAGAGAGGAGATTGACATCACCACCACTCTCAAATAAACTCCTTCCAAGCATCTTGAATATTTTCAAGGTAAAAAAATAAAAACACCAAAACAAAAAACCAAGATGTTGTATTTTCTTAAAGATATATATAATTTTAATGCTGAGATAATTTAAGATGTTAATATAAGGAAAAGGGGAAAAATTAGGACCTCCTCCTTATCTCTTATATTCACATCACTTTTTGTTTTTAAATTATATTTGTTTTAAAACGTGTTTGAATTTTAAACTTTTATTCAAACATTGGATAGAGACCAAAAAATAAGAAAGATAATTTTTAGAAGATTATAAAATTAGGGGCTTCCCTGGTGGCACTGTAGTTAAGAATCTGCCTGCCAATGTAGGGGACATGGGTTCGAGCCCTGGTCCGGGAAGATCCCACATGCTGCAGAGCAACTAAGCCCGTGCACCACAACTACTGAGCCCACGTGCCACAACTACTGAAGCCCGCACGCCTAGAGCCCGTGCTCCACAACAAGAGAAGCACCGCGAGGAGAAGCCCGCTCACTTCCACGAAGAGTAGCCTCCGCTTGCTACAACTAGAGAAAGCCCGCACGCAGCAACGAAGACCCAACGCAGCCAAAAATAAATAAATTAATTAATTTTTTGTAAAAAAAAAAAAAAGATTTAAAATTAGATTGTAGAAGGAATCACAAACAGAGCCATCAAGGAAAAAAGAAATAGCTGCATAAGCAGAGAATGAGAGCAAGGAATACCTCAGGAAAGTTGTGGTAAACTTCAATGACCCTCAGTGAAGCACACCACCCAGGAGTCTTTTCCCTATGTGACTCTGGCCTTACATGTGACTAGCTTTGGCAAATGGGACGCTAGCACCAGTAAAGTAAGCAGAAGCTTGATAAGTGCTTGCACATTAAGACTTGCCCTCTTGGAATGCTCCTTCTTGGAATCCAATACTGGGGACGTCCAAGAAGCCATGCAGGAAGGCCCAGGTGGAGGACAACTGAGGCCCCAGCTAAGTTCCCAGCAAGGGGCCAGTACCGGTTGCTGTTCATACAAATGAGACTATTTTGGACTTTCTAACCATCCCAGTGCCCCAGTCAACCCTACGTTAAGCAGAAGAACTTTCCCAGTCATACCGCAGATTTATGAAAAAGAATAAACTCTTACTGCGTTAAGCCACTATGTAGACAAACAACTCCAGAAAGGCCTGACTTATCCTCCAAACAAGCAGTATCCCCTCACTGGCAACCACCAAATTCACATCTGCTATATTGAACAGATAGAAACTGAAACCCATAAAGGTTTTTGACATATTTCTCAACTAAAGAAAATAAAATGCACTATTTTTCGGAAAAATTAAAGTTATATCATTTCCTAGAGAAAGATGTAGAGTTCACATCATTAAAAATTTGAATTAAGTAGGCCAAAAGTTATCTGCTCACACTTAATTTTGTGATACAGGGTTTGAAGGAGAATTAGGGGGATGCATGTTAAGACAGTATGATCCATGGACAATTCAATTCAGTAAAGTAAAAATTGAATGGTCTTCTTCAGAAAGGAAATAAATTAATGATCAAAAAGTACATGAGAAAGTGTTCAGTATACATCTGGGAAATGCAAAGTAAGATAACAATGAGATCAATTACACATCTACAAGATGGCTAAAGTTAAAAACACTAAATGTTAATCAGTATATGGAGCAACTAGAATTCTCATACATTACTGGTAAGAGTGACAAATTATACAGCCACTTTGGGAAAAACTCTGGCAATTTTTATAAAAACAAACATACACCCAAGCCTGTAATCTAATAATTCCACCCATAGGTAGTTATAATAGAGAAATTAAGATATATGCATATAAAAAGAATTGTTTAAGAGTATTGATAGAAACTTTATTCCTAACAGCCAAAAATTTGAAACAGTCTAGGTTTCTATCACTAAAAGGATAAATAAACAAATTGTGTTATATTCATACAACGGAATGCTACTGTGGTGGTCATGAATAGACACCACTCAGATCTGCTGGGGTAGGCATAACTCACTGACAGCCCCAGCTAATCCCCCTCTGGATCAACTCCTATGTTTCTCATGGCTGCTTCTAGTAGATGACTGGATGTGGTAGGTATAATAATGGAGACCATGGGACTCCTTTAACAGGCAACTCCGGCTTGAGGACTCCCCATTGGCCTGCCTGAAACTCTCAGAGATACTCTGCAGTCTTCCTACCAATTGCTCCTTCTATCCTCCTCTACATCACAAGTGTCAGACCCACACGACAGTCTGGAGGCTCTTCCTACTTACACTGACCCCCTTCCCTTTAACCTTCACAAGTATTTCCCTCAACTCTTTTGCATATCTAATCTTGTCTTTCTATCTGCTTCTCAGAGGACCAAAACTAACACAATTACTTCACGATAAAAAGAAATGTGAAACAACATGGATGAGTCTCAAAAACATGCAGATCAAAAAAAAAATCAGAATCAAAGGAATAATGACTACATGATTCCATTTACATGAAGTTCTAGAGCAGATAAACTAATCTATGGTAAGAAAAAAATGGCTGCCTCAAGGAGTTAGGGATAGGCATTGACTGGGAAAAGATATGACAGAACTTTCTATGGTGATGATAATGTTCTGTACTTTGATAGTGGTTTGGATTGCACAAAACTCATCTAATGGCAGGCTTAAGATTTGGGCATTTTATCACATGAAAATTTTACCACAAAACAAAAACTGTAAACAAATACTGAACTCTAGTTGATATGCATGCTGAAATATTTAAAGAGAAGAATATTAATTTCTGCTACTTACTTAGATTCACTAAAAAAGGAAGATGGTTTAATGGGTGGAAAGAAGGATGACTAGATGGACAGATACGTGATAAAGACAGCATATTAAAATGTTCATGGTGGAATCTAGGTTAGAGTATATGAATATTTGCTGTAAAATTCTTTCAAATTTTCTATATGGTTAAAAATTTTCATAAGAAATCCCAGACACTGCTGATTTTTAAAAAATCCTATTGACTTCAAGAGGTGAGGTACAAAAAAGACGAAAAAGTATAGTGGCATCAGACTGGAAGCTAGAAGATAATGTAAGGGTAAAATAAAGGCATGTTCAGATTAAGGATCTTAGAAAATTTGCCTATAAAAATCTTTTCTCAGTAGGATATGCTTCACTAATACAAAAGAGTAAACTAAGAAGAAGGAAGATAGGGCATCCAGGAAATGAGATTCAATGTATGGGCAATGTAAGGAGAATCCCCAGCTTAAATGTAACAAAAAGCCCCGGGATGACAAATGTGCACTTGGTCTAGATAACAAACATTGCAGAACAGACAGATCAAAAAGGGATGTTGCTCAGGAAAAAAAATGAGATTGATAGATTATCCTTTGTACTTGATTTATGATTTTATTGTGAGGAGTTCCATATATCTGAAGAATTTGGTGATTGCTAGCAATGAGTATATATAAAATAAGCAAAAATGTTAGAATTCATTACCAACTCCAAGAAAAACAAAGAGCTTTACCAAAAGTAAAATATCACTACACTATAAGCTCAGCTGATAACAATATGAATATAGTCAAAGGAATGTAGACATTCCGTATTGATTTAACCAAAAATTATGCTATAATTACACTGGAAGTGATAGATAGTATCTATAACTGAAAAATCAAGAAAATTCCAAATTACTTAAATAAGCAGATCATTTAGAAATATAGCAGAAGAAGGAGCTAATAGTTGATAATCCTCATCCCTGAAAGCAGAAATGGGGGAAAGCCGCTGTCTATTGTCATAAGCCTTACTTTCTTCCTTGGCTTTTGAAAGTGTGTACATGCACTTGCTTTTATAAAATTTACAATTTAATTTAAAAGTTTTTCTATCTAGCGCAACTACAGGTATAGTGAGGATTTATTTTTCCATATCCTTTCCGTTGAAATACCAGACATTCCTTGGTATGTCAAAAAGGAAGGAATGCAAATACTTCAGAAAATAGGAAGACCATAGTGGATTTACCATGTGTGAACTAATTCACTCTCTACATTCCCTGAGAGGGCCCAGAACTCACTTTTTTCACCAAGAAGCTATACATTAGTGAGAATAGCACCAGCATTTTGGAAAGGTATTTTCATAATAGTTCTCTTGGGGATGCTACTGGGAGAAATGCCCAATGAATCAGTTTCCTTGGTTTTAGTAAGATGTCCATTAAGTGGCATTTAATCCTCAGAGGGAAAAAAGGCATAGTTACTATAGCAATCAGAACATTCCAACCTAGGTAGTTTTGGCAATGATAAATCAACCATGGGGTTTCTGGAGTTCAAATAGAAGGACAACCCACTAAAGTCTTACTTGAATTATATAATTGAAAAACCTTTGGGGTCTGGTAAAAAAGACTACCAATATAGAAATTAAATTCTTGACCTCTCTCCTAATTCCTAGAACAAGGTAATTTACCAGGCCCAAGCCTCTATTAATAAAGAAGGGCCTAGTGATCTTGAAGGATAATAAAATTGTAAGTAACATATTTCAGAGAAGAGATACATTGCATAGAGTTAAGAGCTTGTATTTGGGAGTCAGTCTACCTGAATTCAAATTCTGGCTCCACCACTTACTAACTGCGTGACTTTTGGCATTTACCAAGTTAACTGTGTCATAGGGAAAGAAAACATTCAAATATTTAGAGAAATATAAGACAGTGTCTGAGAGCCAACACTAATTCCTGAGAACCTAGGATTTCTAGTGCTATCTACCACTCTCCATAGAATAAAAACGAATGGGCATTTGTCCACATCAAGGTAAACCAGGTCTTAGTCTCCTAAACAACACTGCTTCTGACCAAGGCATTTACTTTACATTAAACAAGACCACTGGATACATTGGTTTTATCATGTGCACAACATCTAGAGTCAAAAAGAGGTGGAATAGGCTAGTGTAGATTGATTTAAGTCATCATGTAGGAGAAATACCTTGAAAATTCATGGTGTGCTTCTGTAGATGCAGTAACTATTCTGAACCAGCAAGCAGTAAGTGATCCTGCTTTTCCCAAAGCCAAGTTGTATCAGTCCAGGAACCAAGGGCTGGAAAGATGGTACCATTCACAATTACCTAACTACTAATTACAATTCACAAAAGTTTTCTTTCCATTCCATCATCTCCAGGCTCTGCTACTGGTGTGGAGATAATAGAAAATAGAGGAATGCTTTCAGCATTTAATGGAGGTGAGACTTCCACTGGGCCATTTCATACTCCTTATGTCATTATGAAGACAGGCAAAAAGAGAGAGAGAGAGAGGGAGAGAGGGGGAGAGGGAGGGAGAGAGGGAGGGAGGGAGGGAGGGAGAGAGAGGGAGAGAGAGGGAGAGAGAGGGAGAGAGGGAGAGAGGGAGAGAGGGAGAGAGGGAGAGAGGGAGAGAGGGAGAGAATTTTAGCCTGGCTTGATTGATTCTAATTCTCAAGGAAAAATAGGATTGCTGTTATACAATGGAAGCAGGGACGTGAATAAATAGAACACCTTCTCATATTACCAAGTCCAGGGCTTGAGGTTAATCAAAGACTCTGGCAATCTATTCAGGCAGAACCACCAAAAGCTTAGATCCCTCAGGAATGAAGGTTTGAGTGACCCCACTGGGTAAAGAATCCCAGCCAGCTGAGGTGCTAGCAGAGTACAAAGCAAACAGAAAGGCTTGGTGGAGGAAGAAAGTTATAAATACCAGCTACTGCCTCAAGGCCAGTTGCAGAAACAAAAACTAATGCCTCTACCTATTTTCTTCTTCCCTGTTGAGACATGGCTTTATCTACACATTTTAACAAAGCTTCCTTTTCTTGAGGAGATTTGTTGGGAGTAATTAATGATGTAATCCTGTCACTAGTGGCAGAATTCTGAAGTGCGATTGTACAAAACTAGAGAAAATAGACACATCACCCAGAGATTCTGGATTTGGAGCTTGAGTCACTTTGGGCTTCCTCCCATTGCAGAAGGAAGAAACACATTGTAAGTTGTATGTGGAATAGTTACATTATGTTGGGTGAAGGTATTTTGTAATGTAAATATGTGCAGAAGAACAAATAGAGGTAGCCAAGAGAATAAACTGTAATGAATATTTGTCATTTGTTGGCTACACAAACCCCTTCCAGTTAGGAGGGATCCTCATTGTGTGAGCCCTGGAGAGAAACACGGCCCACCTCCTGATACACAGGAACCCTCGTCTTGCCGCAGCAGCAACCACAGGTACACGTGCCTAGTCTCAGGTGCTGAGCTCTTTTCCCCAGCTTTTGTACCTCCAGTGAGTGATGCAGAGATGAACTTTATGGTGCAGTGTCAGTGGCAGGGATGGGTAGTGATAATAGCCTTACTGTCAGTACACTGTCAACAGTGGACGTAGGGCCGGTGGCAGTGCCCTAACCAGAGCATTTCAGAGGCGAGACCCTGCCTGTGCTCCCACTTCCTGGCCTCTCCTTGCCTCCTACCTTATATCCTTCTAATAAATTCCTTCTCCTTAAATTAGACAGAATTATTTTCCATTACCTGCAATCACGAGCCAAGTGAGACAAAACTGCTTCACTACTTTAGAAGAGACAGCCACTTCATCAGCGCTAGCCCGTCTGAAAGCAGGAAGGGAAGAATATATGGCTTTGTTAGAAGAGACCCTTTCTGCCTGCAGCCAGGAACCAAATACGTCAGAAAGTCAGATAATATTGAGCCAAAGTCTCTGCCTCAAGCTAATATAAATGAGAGAAAAGAGAAAGGAGGCAACATCACAGGATTTACAACTGAGACCTGGAAAAGCCTGACCCCATGCCTGTCCAAGCACCAACTCCAGTGCACTCACTGTTTGACAAAGGTGTCAACTACCCATGCACAAGTTTTGTATATAATTTCAGGGATTCATGGCTCCCAAAGGACCTTCCCTGTCTTAGATGCCCCAAAACAAATAGAGTCATTCAACAGATAGTAAGTAATTAAGTGCAGGGATGCTGCCACTAATGGAATCCCCAAATTAGGTATGACTAATTAATTTTTGAAAACAGCACAGAATTGAGAATTACATTTAGCAAGACAATGGAGGAAAACAAGTCTACAAAGTGAACTTTTGTAAATCAAGGCACAAACTCAAAAACTGTGTAAACTGTCCACATAAATAACTTTTCTTTACAATTTAACGACTATACATAAAACAGATTTTGCTACAGAGTGTAATACTTGTATTAACTCCTCTTTACGTAGACAATTTTGAAATATCTTCTTTCCTTTTACAATATCCAAATGAAGTTTTTGTCTTTTCCTCTTCCAGCTTTTTTGTTCCAAATGGACTAGTGCCCAACATTGCTGAAGGGAGAATTTCTCCTCTGGAGTCAGTGGCTTCACAGAGGCCAATAATTCAACGTTCCTCTGTTAGTCTAAGTCTAGCAACGGAAATAAAGCTTTGGGCCTGGCCAGCTATTCCCTCAGCCAGATTCAGCTGAATTCATTTGAATGTACAGCAAGGCAGTGTGGTGCCCAAATGCGATCTCTATTTCAGACATGCCTCGTGAGCACCAGCCTTCCCCTGCACTCCCTCTCTCAATACTATCAGCCAGGTCCCCCAAAGCAAATAAATGGAATTGACTTAGGTACCTACCTCTCCCCTCCTCACCAGTCCTCTCAAAGCTGTCCACTTCTCTCCATTCCCTTGAGCAGACCCTCATGATATCACACAAGAATTGCGAGCAGTAGCCCCTCAAGCCCTCTGGAACATCAACCCCCCTTGCTCCACCCTCAAGAGTATACCTGTTGACTCCACAGCACACCGAAATGACTTTCTTAAAACAGATCATTCTTCTGCTTAAAATTATTCAATGGCTACCCACTGCCTTAGGAAGAAGTCCATGTACCTTAGCATATCCTCAAGGCCATACAGAATGTAATCCTCTACTGCCAATGGAGTGTCATTTTTGACACTTGTTGCCTTGCAGTTCCACCTGCATTTCCCCAAACTATCCTGTTTCCTTGTGCCTGAGGCTTTGCCTGGGGGAAAGGAGGCACTGTGTTTTGAATGTCTTTTTCTCCATACAATTATTCCCCTAGCTAAATCTGCCCCTCCTAACTGCAGCTCAGATATCGCCTAGGCCAGAAGCCTCGATGATTGCTCAAACCTTAGCACTGTGTCTGAAGCTCTGAAAAGACCATTGTCAAATTGTAATTTCCTGTTTGTCAGTATCCCCAAGGCAGTAGACTGTATGCTCTTCAATGTCAGCCTATCTAGTACCCAGTAAACAATAAAAAACCTCTGAATGAATGAATGATTCATAAGTTTGGGTGCTTTTCTATTATTATTTTCCACTCCATAGGTAGACACATTTTGTAGGCAATAAGATATTCTTCAGTTTTGTTTTCTAGAGTCTCATTCCTGGCCCCAAGACCTTCAAGTTCTACTAGTATACTAAAGCAATACCTTATTTATTCATTCATTCATTCATTCATTCATTTATCATGTTAAGCCAGAAGTAGCCTAGCAGACTGATGAAGATAAAACATTATGGAATATGGAAGATAGGTTTACTACATTTTGAAATTTCACTTTGTCATTTGACATTAAAGAAATAAGAATCTACCACCTTTGAAAAGAATGGAGCTTTCCTGACCCTTCTACCACACCCAGGGGTTATAAACAGTAAACTTTATATACAAACATTCAGCCTAATTTTTCTCAGGAAAATCCCTTGTTTTCTTTTGGTTTTCTGGAAACCTGAAATTCACATTGTCAGCCCCTGGTTGACCACACATTTCATCTTTTCATTCTAATGCTTTTTTTGTTGTTTAAAATTGAGGCCTGAAATCATACACTATTTCAGAAGAGAAATGCACATTTGTACTGAAAATGCAAAGACCTCCAAACTTGTCTTCTCTGAGAATTCTTCTGCACTTCAAGTAGAAATGAAAGTTTTAGTGGATGTTATATGTTTTCTCTGAAGCCTAAGTAGGAAAATTACTGTGCAATCGACAAATGTGAAACATTTGTGAATATGTCACCAAATTCCATTTTACAAGATAGCTACTTTCACCGGCAACCCCAATAACATATATTAGAATCAAGTATATCATCAATATATCTAATTTGGGAAAATATTTTTAGAATTGTCAATTCTTCAGTATGCTTTAGCTTAAAAGATATGGAAGAGAAAGGATACAAATGGTGTTGGGTTAATTCATTCTTAAAATAGATGTGGTGGAAGTTATAGATGCGATAAGACTGTTGAAATTCTGGATTCATTTCATTTATTAAAAAGATGAGATATGAAGGGTTTGAAGTTCCCTTTTAGGATTGTTATAAAAACACTATAGCAACAGAAATTGTACTACTATGCATATTTTTAAAATAATTTTCTCTCTTCTGTATTTTGTGAACTCTGAGGAAATAAGTGAAAACTTTGTTTGTCTGGAAGACTGTGTATCTGTATGACCCTTCCAAGTCTGACATTTTAATTCTGTAAAATTTTTAGCAACTAAGATATGTTCTTAGGAAAAGTATAGGGTATTAATTTTTCCATTTTAATACAAAATATTGATGAAAGTTATGAAATTATGAATGAAAGCATTTGAACCACAATATTGTGAAGGCTTTTTATGGTCAAATCTCATAGCTGGAACTTTGCATTAAAAAAAAAGAAAAAGGGCATCCCTGGTGGTGCAGTGGTTGAGAGTCCGCCTGCTGATGAAGGGGACACGGGTTCGTGCCCCAGTCCGGGAAGATCCCTCATGCCGCGGAGCAGCTAGGCCCGTGAACCATGGCTGCTGAGCCTGCGCGTCCGGAGCCTGTGCTCTGCAACGGGAGAGGCCGCAGGAGAGGCCCGCGTACCGCACCAAAAAAAAAAAAAAAAAAAGGTGTTTAAAGGTTCCATTTGTCTTTCAAAGTCCAGTAGTTGCATAACTTTCCATGAGTGTTAATATGAGTTAAGAGCAGATCCTGAAAAGAAGTTTCCTAAAGTATTTTTATTATTTATATTTCGTTTGAGACTAGAGGGAAAGTAATATTCCCTGTGAGCCAATGAGCAATGGTTAAAGTGTTTAATGGGATATGGGAAATCCATTAGTCATTAATATGGGGGAGCCCTAAATTCTAATTTTTGCCTTATCTCTTTGTTATGATCCTATTATTCAAACCTGGGAAGAGGGGTTTGATTGAAAGAAGCCTTTATGAAATTGTCAAGCAGTAGTAAGCTGGATGTGAGGATATGCTATAATTTCCCTCGTGCCCTGCATTATAATTCATTATTAAAATACCAGATTGGTATCAAATGTGAGAGTGCAGTTGCATTTGATGTTTATGCATTTTGATATCATTAGTGCATTAAAAGACACTGTGGTTTGCCCCATCTGAGGGAAGTTAACAATTCGCACAGAAGTTTCATATTACACATCTTCAGCTGATCACTCTTAGGGGACTCAGTAAGTGCTGGAGTTTTTATAGAAGATCTGAGCTGCCTGGAGTTGAACATAAAGAGACTTTTCAAAGACTACTACCATATTTGGTCCTTTTTAAAAGAAAAGACAATGATAATCACTCAGATTTCATTGTTCTGTCCAGCCTAACTGGAAAAGAATAATAGTTGATTCTCTATTTCAGGTATTGTCTCGACAAAGGAGTGAGGGTTGTTAATCTTGTGTGAAGTAATATTGTATGACAGTTTCACATTCCCACACAGAGTGACAAAACTGTCATGCCAATGGTAAGATACAGAGTCTTCACAGTGTTTGTTCTACAACATTGTAAAACTGGTGTTTTAACCATAGAAAAATTTCAATACCAGAAAAACAAATCCTTTTACCTTTCCTTTGAGTATGTGATAAGTTATGCCATTTCTTTCACTCCTGTGTAGCACTAAAGAAAACCACACAGGATCTATGATTTTTCATGTTGTATTGGTACATGCTACTCACTCTGAGATCTAAGGAAGGCTTCTACTACATTTTACTTTCAGTACTGCAGCCCCTGGGCATCAGCCACAATCTCACCATTTTCCCTGATTACTCAGAACTGGGATATCAATGAAAAAGAATATTTATTCAAAGTCCACTATTGTAAATCCATCGTAATATCTGGAGCAAACATCATTTTATTGACTATATAAGTCCAGACTGATGTAATGAGCTGTGAAACCCATGGCAGGCAACATGGCACAGCAGAAGGAGCAAAACCTCACGGTACTTTGGCTTCAATTCTATTCAAGATCATTCTTTCTTTTTTTTTTTTTTTAAGATTTTTTTATGTGGACCATTTTTAAAGTCTTTATTGAGTTTGTTACAATATTGCTTCCGTTTTATGTTTTGTTTTTTTAGCCATGAGGCATGTGGGATCTTAGGTCCCTGACCAGGGATGGAACCCACACCTCCTGCATTGGAAGGTGAAGTCCTAACCACTGGACCGCCAAGGAAGTCCCCAAGATCATTATTTCTTAGCTGTGTGAAAAAGGAGGTTTATTGCCGATTAGTAGTCATTTTACCCATCCATTGTATTTCCAATTTCCCAAAGCTAAGGGTAAAGTTTCAACCATTTATCACTATCCTCAAGCTCATCATTCTTCCCCCACTTTTTGACTCTCAACACATTACAAAGCCCTTAATAACTGAAAAAAATAAAATAGATGCACTAGGAATGACCTTAAAACATTTTTAGTGAGCCTCCAATTGTGTCTGTATCTTTTCCGTATGCATCTCATAGTAGGGTATATGTGTACATCGAGGTAAGTGGCAGAGTACTGGGTTCAGAGCTCCCTGGAATATTAGTTTTTACAGAAATGTTTAGAGAAAAAAAGATCTAAATTATTGAACTTGTAAAAGTTGCACAAACACATGCAAGTAATATCAGCAAAGTGTGGCTTTTCCATGGTGGCCAATCTTATGTTTCTTTCTGGGAACGTGAAGAGTAGAAAGTTTTCATTAGTAGCATTTAATTAAATAATCTGGTTTATAATATTTAATAAAATTTATTGTAATTGATACAATTTTTTACATTTAAAACCATGTAACTTAATTTTTCTATACTATATATCCTCTGAGAAAAACACATCATCCCAACTAGTCCTCAACCATCATAATTGGGTTTTTGATAAAAATAGGAATGGGAAGATCTCTGGGCTGCCAAGTTCAGATAGTGGCTGAAGTATAGTATACATCTTTATCATCAGGGGTAAAGTCAAAATAGTTAATGAGCAATACAGCACAGGCACCAAGAATCAAAATGGATACTGGCCACTACAAAGTTCCGGTGTGTACTAGTCAAATGTCATCCCTGGTTTTCATATCAAAAACAGAGTCAACATGATCATGCTAGTTCCAAGAATGCCAGACCCACAGAGACCTCTAGCTGAAGTGTGTTAATCGTGGAACTATAGAAGTAATAGGTAGTAAGATTTTACTAGTTCTGTATAATCAAAAATATTCTAGAGACCAACTTAAGCTAACCACACTACAGAGTCATGGCCTCTGAGCCCATTTTCCAAAATTAGAGGCCCTTGAATAAGGTCAAAATCACACATGTTAAGGAAGGATTTACTGTAACACCATACATAGGTTCTCTAGTCCTTCCTCCCAGTCTTCCCCAAAGAAATTTAAGATACTCGGCACTGTGAAAAAGCAAGGAAGGGAATCACCAAAACCTTTTCGGTAGTATTGGATACTGAGCTAATCTTAGTTCCAGAAACCCATTAAATCATCATGGTCTGACAGAGTAAGGCTAATAGGATAAGTGCCAAAATGGAGTACTTGCCCAAGGCCAGTGGAACAAACCCATCCAACGATTATTTTCTTAGCTTATTGGTGTATATTTGAATGGACATCTTTGGCCACTGGCAGAATCCCTACACTAGCTCACTGACCCACAGGGTAAAGGTTTATAGTAGGAAGGGCCAAATGCAAGACATCAGTGTTCCTCAGTCCAGGGTCTAATATACTAATTTCCATAATACATTTAAACTTCAGGCATTTAACCCAATAGCAGTGGATTTCTTGCTCATTTGACAGTCAAGTATGGGTATTCCTGGATGGTGGCATTCATTCACATAGTGACTCAGAGATTCAGCACTTTTGCCTCTTAAATCTCTGCCATTCCCTAGAACATTGTTATCCTCTGCATCTATGTGACAGCAGGGAAGATGTAAGACTGCAAAAGAAGCACAAGATTTCTTAAATACCTTCCCCTGAAAATGGTATTGATAGCTTACATTTCATTAGCTAGATCACAGTCACATGATCACACCTAACTAACTACAAAGGAAGCTGCTAGACATAACCTGGAAATAATCCAGGAAGAATAAAAGAATAATTATTTCGGTGAATAGCAAGTAGTCTGCCACGTGGGAGAATTTCAGAGATTTCATGTCAAACATTTCAAAGATGAACTTCTTCCTAAACCCATATCAATAGATTTATTGGCAATTCCTTTTGATTGGATGACCAAGGATGAAATCTGGTTTAGTTTTCAGATGGTTCTCCAAGCTTTTCTCCAACAGCTAATATAATCTTCTATTGAATTATGGTCCTACTTACTTGTGGCCCTGGAAGACAGTGGAGAAAGACAATCCTTCCAATGGGCACTCTTTTGAATTTCACCTCTTCTTATAACATAAGAAGAGTTTCTTATAACATAAGAAGAGTTTCTTATAACATAACAAAAGAAGAGTTTCTACACTGATGCATAGACACTGGCCAACAGTTTGCCTGAATGGCGCTCTCAGAATAGACCAGGGCTAATAATATTTATGTCCCATGTGACTGTTCACCAGAAGGTCACCACTGTTTAAAAGGTGTTTAGAAAAACAACAACAACCACAACAACACATACAAAGGGTTACGAAGGGAAGACATAAATAGCTGGTAAAGCCTTATGACTAGCTGCAGAAACAAGGATGATCGATAATCCAGAGATTCCAGACTTGAACCTGAATGCACTAAATGGTTATCATTTGGTTAGTCTGCTCTACAGCGCTGAGAGCATTTTCTGTTGGAGATAGATCCATTATGTCAGCTGAAGGGATTTTTAAATATTTACATGCGGAGGAAAATATGTCCGTGTGTGTGTGTGTGTGTCTGTGTACACGTACTGGTAGGGTATTGACAAAATCTGGTGGGCATCTGTTGTTTTTCCTATATCAAGCACTTTCCTCATTTTTATAGTTAAAAAACCTACTCTGGGAAACTGTCTCCCATTCAAAGTAGTCACTGAAGTATAGGAATAAACCAGTCCATGGCTATTAGATATCTCTCCTTGGAATTTGAATCTGATGCAGAGACAAGAATTAAGCAGACAAGAACAGTCGGACAAATAAAAAGATGGTCCTGGATTGCTGGCTACTGGGATGCCCAGCAGCGCTCACCGTTACCGTCTCAGACTGGTTGTTTAGAACATTCTTTGATGAAATAACTGAAACAATTTTTTTCCAATAAATTATCTGTTTTTGCTTCAGTGTTTAGAATTGAATTATTTTCTTGCAATCAGATATAACAGGCATAAACTTGTCAACCTACAGAAGTAAACTGCAATTTTTTTATTAGTTGTGCTCTCACAAACAAGGTCTTATGTGAAATCCAAATGCACCTATTCCTCCTGTAATGGCCTTAACTTATTCCTAAAAATAATGCCACTAACTGAAAAGTTGTTAAATATAAAAACATGCAATGTGTCCATACCAATCTAATATATCCAACATTTTTCTCAGATAATATATCAATTGAATAATAAAAACATGTTTATAAAAATAATCAATTTACCGTGTCCCCAGTCGGCGCCGGCTTCCTGCGATGTGCGTTGAAATGAAATTGGGTCCTGGTGCCAGTCCAGTCAGCCTTGAGAATCCTGTGCCGGCTGTTCCTGCTTCTGGAGAGGACGAAGCCACAGAGTCTGCTGAGATACACCAGAAATACATCTACACGTGGAACAACTCCTACAGAACACCTACTGAACGCTGGCAGAAGACCTCAGACCTCCCAAAAGGCAAGAACCCCCCCCCCCCTCCACGTACCTGGGTAGGGCAAAAGAAAAAAGAATAAACAGAGACAAAAGAATAGGGGCAGGACCTGCACCTCTGGGAGGGAGCTGTGAAGGAGGAAAGGTTTTCACATACTAGGAAGCCCCTTCGTGGGCAGAGACTGCGGGTGGCTGAGGGGGAAAGCTTTGGAGACAGTGAGGAGAGCATAGCTACAGGGGTGCAGAGGGCAAAGCGGAGGGATTCTCGCACAGAGTATCAGGGCCGACCGGCACTCACCAGCCTGAGAGGCTTGTCTGCTCACCCGCCGGGGCGGGCGGGGCTGTGAGCTAAGGCTCGGCCTTCGGTTGGAGCTCCCGGAGAGGACTGGGGTTGGCGGTGTGAACACAGCCTGAAGGGGTTAGTGTGCCACGGGTGGCCGGGAGGGAGTCCGGGGAAAAGTCTGGAGCTGCCAAAGAGGCAAGAGACTTTTTCTTCCCTCTTTGTTTCCTGGTGCGCGAGAAGAGGGAATTAAGAGCGCTGCTTAAAGGAGCTCCAGAGACGGGCGCGAGCTGCGGCTAAAAGCGCGGACCCCAGAGACAGGCATGAGACGCTAAGACTGCTGCTGCCGCCACCAAGAAGCTTGTGTGCGAGCACAGGTCACTATCCACACCCCCTTTCCGGGGAGCTTGTCCAGCCCGCCACTGCCAGGGTCCCAGGATCCAGGAACTACTTCCCCAGGAGAACGCACGCACGGAGCCCTCACGCTGGTACGACGTCACGCCGGCCTCTACCGCCGCAGGCCCGCCCCACACTCCGTGCCCCTCCCACCCCCGGCCTGAGTGAGCCAGAGGCCCCGAATCAGCGGCTCCTTTAACCCCGTCCTGTCTGAGCGAAAAACAGATGCCCTCCGGTGACCTACACACAGAGGCGGGGCCAAATCCAAAGCTGAGCCCCTGGGAGCTGTGAGAACAAAGAAGAGAAAGAGAAATCTCTCCCAGCAGCCTCAGAAGCAGCGGATTAAAGCTCCACAATCAACTTGATGTCTGTGGAATACATGAATAGACAAGGAATCATCCCAAATTGAGGAGGTGGACTTTGAGAGCAAGATTTATGCTGTATAGCTTTGCTTCCACAATATGTCCTAGGGGGTCTATCCGTCCGTTTTTTTTCTTTTTGGGGGTTTTTTTTTCCCCTTTTTTCTTAATAATTATTTTTTTATTTTAATAATTTTATTATATTTTACCTTATTTTATTTCACTTTATCTTCTTTCTTTCTTTCTTTTTTCCTTCCTTCCCTCCTTCCTTCCTTCCTCCCTCCCTCCTTTCTTTCTTCCTTTCTTCCTCTCTTTCTTCCTTCCTTCCTTTCTTTCTTTCTTTCTACTTCTACTAATTCTTTCTTTCTACTTTTTCTCCCTTTTTTTCTGAGCCGTGTGGATGAAAGGCTCTTGGTGCTGCAGCCAGGAGTCAGTGCTGTGCCTCTGAAGTGGGAGAGCCAACTTCAGGACACTGGTCCACAAGAGACCTCCCAGCTCCACATAATATCAAACAGCAGAAATCTCCCAGAGATCTCCATCTCAACACCAGCACCCAGCTTCACTCAATGACCAGCAAGCTACAGTGCTGGACACCCTATGCCAAACAACTAGCAAGACAGGAACACTACCCCACCCATTAGCAGGGATGCTGCCTAAAATCATAAGTCCACAGACACCCCAAAACACACAACCAGACGGGGACCTGCCCACCAGAAAGACAAGATGCAGCCTCATCCACCAGAACACAGGCACTACTCCCCTCCACCAGGAAGCCTACACAACCCACTGAACCAACCTTAGCCACTGGGGACAGACACCAAAAACAACGGGAACTACGAACCTGCAGCCTGCAAAAAGGAGACCCCAAACACAGTAAGATAAGCAAAATGAGAAGACAGAAAAACACACAGCAGATGAAGGAGCAAGATAAAAACCCACCAGACCTAACAAATGAAGAAGAAATAGGCAGTCTACCTGAAAAAGAATTCAGAATACTGATAGTAAAGATGATCCAAAATCTTGGAAATAGAATGGACAAAATGCAAGAAACATTTAACAAGGACCTAGAAGAACTAAAGATAAAACAAACAATGATGAACAACACAATAAATGAAATTAAAAATACTCTAGATGGGACCAATAGCAGAATAACTGAGGCAGAAGAACGGATAAGTGACCTGGAAGATAAAAGAGTTGAAATAACTACTGCAGAGCAGAATAAAGAAAAAAGAATGAAAAGAACTGAGGACAGTCTCAGAGACCTCTGGGACAACATTAATCGCACCAACATTCGAATTATAGGGGTTACAGAAGAAGAAGAGAAAAAGAAAGGGACTGAGAAGATATTTGAAGAGATTATAGTTGAAAACTTCCCTAATATGGGAAAGGAAGTAGTTAATCAAGTCCAAGAAGCACAGAGAGTCCCATACAGGATAAATCCAAGGAGAAATATGCCAAGACACATATTAATCAAACTGTCAAAAATTAAATACGAAGAAAACATATTAAAAGCAGCAAGGGAAAAACAACAAATAATACAAAAGGGAATCCTCATAAGGTTAACAGCTGATCTTTCAGCAGAAACTCTGCAAGCCAGAAGGGAGTGGCAGGACATATTTAAAGTGATGAAGGAGAAAAACCTGAAACCAAGATTATTCTACCCAGCAAGGATCTCATTCAGATTTGACGGAGAAATTGAAACCTTTACAGACAAGCAAAAGCTGAGAGAGTTCAGCACCTCCAAACCAGCTTTAAAACAACTGCTAAAGGAACTTCTCTACACAAGAAACACAAGAGAAGGAAAAGACCTACAATAATGAACCCACACAATTTTGAAAATGGGAATAGGAACATACATACCGATAATTACCTTAAATGTAAATGGATTTAATGTTCCCACCAAAAGACACAGATTGGCTGAATGGATACAGAATCAAGACCCATATATTTGCTGTCTACAAGAGACCCACTTCAGACCTAGAGACACATACAGACTGAAAGTAAGGGGATGGAAAAAGATATTCCATGCAAATGGAAACCAAAAGAAAGCTGGAGTAGCAATTCTCATATCAGACAAAATAGACTTTAAAATCAAGACTATTAGAAGACACAAATAAGGACACTACATAATGATCAAGGGATCGATCCAAGAAGAAGATATAACAATTGTAAATATTTATGCACCCAATATAGGAGCACCTCAATACATAAGGCAAATACTAACAGCCATAAAAGGGGAAATCGACAGTAACACATTCATAGTAGGGGACTCTAACACCCCACTTTCACCAATGGACAGATCATCCAAAATGAAAATAAATAAGGAAACACAAGCTTTAAATGATACATTAAACAAGATGCATTTAATTGATATTTATAGGACATTCCATCCAAAAACAACAGAATACACATTTTTCTCAAGTGCTCATGGAACATTCTCCAGGATAGATCATATCTTGGGTCACAAGGCAAGCCTTGGTAAATTTAAGAAAATTGAAATCGTATCAAGTATCTTTTCTGACCAGAACGATATGACACTAGATATCAATCACAGGGAAAGATCTGTAAAAAATACAAACACATGGAGGCTAAACAATACACTACTTAATAACGAAGTGATCACTGAAGAAATCAAAGAGGAAATTTAAAAATACCTAGAAAGAAATGACAATGGAGACAAGAGGACCAAAAATCTATGGGATGCAGCAAAAGCAGTTCTAAGAGGGAAGTTTATTGCAATACAAGCCCACCTTAAGAAGCAGGAAACATCTCGAATAAACAACCTAACCTTGCACCTAAAGCAATTAGAGAAAGAAGAACAAAAAAACCCCGAAGTTAGAAGAAGGAAAGAAATCATAAAAAATCAGATCAGAAATAAATGAAAAAGAAATGAAGGAAATGATAGCAAAGATCAATAAAACTAAAAGCTGGTTCTGTGAGAAGATAAACAAAATTGATAAACCATTAGCCAGACTCATCAAGAAAAAAAGGGAGAAGACTCAAATCAATAGAATTAGAAATGAAAAAGGAGAAGTAACAACTGACACTGCAGAAATACAAAGTATCATGAGCGATTACTACAAGCAACTCTATGCCAATAAAATGGACAACCTGGAAGAAATGGACAAATTCTTAGAAAGGCACAACATGCCAAGACTGAATCAGAAAGAAATAGAAAATATGAACAGACCAATCACAAGCACTGAAATTGAAACTGTGATTAAAAATCTTCCAACAAACAAAAGCCCAGGACCAGATGGCTTCACAGACGAATTCTATCAGACATTTAGAGAAGAGATAACACCTCTCCTTCTCAAACTCTTCCAAAATATAGCAGAGGGAGGAACACTCCCAAACTCATTGTACGAGGCCACCATCACCTAGATACCAAAACCAGACAAGGATGTCACAAAGAAAGAAAACTACAGGCCAATATCACTGATGAACATAGATGCAAAAATCCTCAACAAAATACTAGCAAAAAGAATCGAACAGCACATTAAAAGAATCATACACCATGATCAAGTGGGGTTTATTCCAGGAATGGAAGGATTCTTCAATTTACACAAAACAATCAATGTGATAAGCCATATTAAAAGACTGAAGGAGAAAAACCATATGAGCATCTCAATAGATGCAGAGAAAGCTTTTGACAAAATTCAACACCCATTTATGATAAAAACCCTGCAGAAAGTAGGCATACAGGGAACTTTCCTCAACATAATAAAGGCCATATATGACAAACCCACAGCCAATATCGTCCTCAATGGTGAAAAACTGAAAGCATTTCCACTAAGATCAGGAACAAGACAAGGTTGCCCACTCTCACCAGTCTTATTCAACATAGTTTTGGAAGTTTTAGCCACAGCAATCAGAGAAGAAAAGGAAATAAAAGGAATCCAAATTGGAAAAGAAGAAGTAAAGCTGTCACTGTTTGCAGATGACATGATACTATACACAGAGAATCCTAAAGATGCTACCAGAAAACTACTAGAACTAATCAATGAATTTGGTAAAGTAGCAGGATACACAATTAATGCACAGAAATCTCTTGCATTCCTATACACTAATGATGAAAAATCTGAAAGTGAAATCAAGAAAACACTCCCATTTACCATTGTAACAAAAAGAATAAAATATCTAGGAGTCAACCTAACTAAGGAGACAAAAGACCTGTATGCAGAAAATTATAAGACACTGATGAAAGAAATTAAAGATGATACATATAGATGGAGAGATATACCATGTTCTTGGATTGGAAGAATCAACATTTTGAAAATGACTCTACTACCCAAAGCAATCTACAGATTGAATGCAATCCCTATCAAACTACCACTGGCATTTTTCACAGAACTAGAATAAAAAATTTCAGTTTGTATGGAAACACAAAAGACCCCGAATAACCAAAGCAATCTTGAGAATGAAAAACAGAGCTGGAGGAATCAGGCTCCCTGACTTCAGACTATACTACAAAGCTACAGTAATCAAGACAGTATGGTATGGCACAAAAACAGAAAGATAGATCAATGGAACAGGATAGAAAGCCCAGAGATAAACCCATGCACATATGGTCACCTTATCTTTGATAAAGGAGGCAGGATGTACAGTGGAGAAAAGACAGCCTCTTCAATAAGTGGTGCTGGGAAAACTGGACATGTACATGCAAAAGTATGAGATTAGATCACTCCCTAACACCATACACAAAAATAAGCTCAAAATGGATTAAAGACCTAAATCTAAGGCTAGAAACTGTCAAACTCTTAGAGGAAAACATAGGCAGAACACTCTATGACATAAATCACAGCAAGATCCTTTTTGACCCACCTCCTAGAGAAATGGAAATAAAAACAAAAATAAACAAATGGGACCTAATGAAACTTCAAAGCTTTTGCACAGCAAAGGAAACCATAAACAAGACCAAAAGACAACCCTCAGAATGGGAGAAAATATTTGCAAATGAAGCAACCGACAAAGGATTAATCTCCAAAATTTACAAGCAGCTCATGCAGCTCAATAACAAAAAAGCAAACAACCCAATCCAAAAATGGGCAGAAGACCTCAATAGACATTTCTCCAAAGAAGATATACAGACTGCCAACAAACACATGAAAGAATGCTCAACATCATTAATCATTAGAGAAATGCAAATCAAAACTACAATGAGATATCATCTCACACCAGTCAGAATTGCCATCATCAAAAAATCTAGAAACAATAAATGCTGGAGAGGGTGTGGACAAAAGGGAACACTCTTGCACTGTTGGTGGGAAAGTAAATTGATACAGCCACTGTGGAGAAAAGTATGGAGGTTCCTTAAAAAACTACCAATAGAACTACCATATGACCCAGCAATCCCACTACTGGGCATATACCCTGAGAAAACCATAATTCAAAAAGAGTCATGTACCAAAATGTTCATTGCAGCTCTATTTACAATAGCCCGGAGATGGAAACAACCTAAGTGTCCATCATCAGATGAATGGATAAAGAGGATGTGGCACATATATACAATAGAATATTACTCAGCCATAAAAAGAAACGAAATTGAGCTATTTGTAATGAGGTGGATAGACCTAGAGTCTGTCATACAGAGTGAAGTAAGTCAGAAAGAGAAAGACAAATACCGTATGCTAACACATATATATGGAATTTAAGAAAAAAAATGTCATGAAGAACCTACGGGTAAGTCAGGAATAAAGACACAGACCTACTGGAAAGCGGACTTGAGGATATGGGGAGGG
The DNA here is from genome assembly GCF_951394435.1 of Stenella coeruleoalba. Taxonomy (NCBI): domain Eukaryota; kingdom Metazoa; phylum Chordata; class Mammalia; order Artiodactyla; family Delphinidae; genus Stenella; species Stenella coeruleoalba. The sequence continues at coordinate 106,007,101 of NC_137148.1, read as the reverse complement.
GGAAGGGTGAGCTGTGACAGGGCGAGAGAGAGGCATGGACATATATACACTAACAAGCGTAAGGTAGATAGCTAGTGGGAAGCAGCCACATGGCACAGGGATATCGGCTCGGTGCTTTGTGACCACCTGGAGGGGTGGGATAGGGAGGGTGGGAGGGAGGGAGACGCAAGAGGGAAGAGATATGGGAACATATGTATATGTATTACTGATTCACTGTGTTATAAAACAGAAACTAACACACCATTGTAAAGCAATTATAGTCCAATAAAGATGTAAAAAAATAATAATAATCAATTTAACAGTGAATAAATACTGCTTGTACATATAAAGTAATGTAATGAGTTTTATTATATTCTCCAAGGAGGAAGATTGATGATGGCTGACGAAGAGGGGTGAAATATCATCCTTCAAAAGGTAGAGTCACTTGTTTGAATATTGGGCAAGCATTTAATGTTAGCATCATATGAACTTGACAATTCTCTTTCCTGTGAGACTTTAACCCTAAAATAACTATCTGATATGAAAGGCTTTGACATAAATGGAAAAGACTGGAATCTTTGGGTAGAAAAATATGTGCTTCCAAACATGAGGAAATTGTATACATGCACAAGAATGAAGAGTAGCAGAAGAGGACACGTCTGAATTCCTCTTACTTGGCCTCCATAGGCAAAGCACAACATTAAGGTTCATCCAAATGTAGCATGCATTTCAAATTCGTTCCAAGTAATATTCTTTAACTAGAAACTGTTGTATAATATAAATGTGTAAGTGTGCCATTGTTTGAAATAATAATGCTGAAATATAACTTTGCATAGTATGTTTATTTAGTGGATTTTAGGGGAAAAAGTCATTATACTGGAAAAAAAGGAGTCATTATCTAAACAGTGGTATAAGTTTTCAAGAGCTGTTAAGGGAAAAAGTGATTTGTGGAGTTAAACTGCATACAGAACCAATAAAAGCTGTATTGGGAAGGTGGTAGTGAGTTATGACCCTTTCTCTCTCTCCTCTCAGTTGCCACCTCCAGACAACCACTTCCAAAGTTTTGACCAACTTACCTTCTCAGTCATATAATCTGTAAATTCTTTCCCAATTCCCATCATCCACCATCTGAACTACCCTATTTGCTGATTCATGAATATGCTATGAATGTTCAGGCCTTCAAGCAATTGTTTATGTTCCTCCCTTTCAGTAAACACCTTCACTTTCTCCTCAAAGTTTAAAAAAATCCTACTTCTTTTTGAATTCCCAGCATATATGTCACTGTCCCTAAGCCCCACCTAAAGCAAAAAGAAATGCTTTATTATGTATATTCTCATAGCATATGATTATACTTCCATTCCAGTATTTATCAAATTTCATTATAATTAGTTGTTTATGTGGCTAATTCCTTTCTAAGTTCTTCAGAGCAAGGAATTCTGCCTAATTTGTTTTTGTTTGCCCTATATCTAGCACAGTGTCTTGTTCATCAGAAGATGATCAATAAAGACATGTTGAATCCTTGGTAAGTAGAACAAAGGGAGAGAGTTTTAAGAAATATTTGGTGGTTATACCCATTCAAAAAATAGGCAGAAGGGGCTTCCCTGGTGGCGCAGTGGTTCAGAGTCCGCCTGCCGATGCAGGGGACGCGGGTTCGTGCCCCCGGTCCGGGAAGATCCCACCTGCCGCGGAGCGGCTGGGCCCGTGAGTCATGGCCGCTGAGCCGGCGCGTCCGGAGCCTGTGCTCCGCAACGGGAGAGGCCACAACAGTGAGAGGCCCGTGTACCGCAAAAAAAAAAAAAAAAAATAGGCAGAAGAACTAAATAGATATTTCTTCAAAGAAGATATACAGATGTCCAAAAAGCACATGAAAAGATGCTTAACATTACTAATTATTAGAGAAATGCAAATCAAAACTACCATGAGGTACAGACTCACACCAGTCAGAATGCCATCATGAAAAAGTCTACAAATAACAAATTTTGGAGAGAATGTGGAGAAAAGGAAACTCTCCCATACTGTTAGTGGGAATGTAAATTGGTGTAGCCACTATGGAAAACAGTATGGAGGTTCTTCAAAAAACTCAAAATAGAATTGCCATAGGATCCAACAGTACCACTCCTGGGCATGTATCCAGAGAAAACTCTAACTTGAAAAGATACATGCACCCCAATGTTCATAGCGGCACCATTTACAAGAGCCTAGACATGGAACAACCTAAATGTCCATCTAGGACATGTCTAGATGAATGGATAAAAAAGATGTGGTACAGATATAAAATGGAATACTACTCAGCCATAAAAAAGAATGAAATAATGCCATTTGCAGCAACATGGATGGACCTAGAGATTATCATACTAAGTGAAGTAAGTCAGAAAGAGAAAGACAAATACTATATGATATCACTTATATGTGGAATCTAAAATATGCCACAAATGAACTTATCTGTGAAACAGAAACAGACTCACAGACATAGAGAACAGACTTATGGTTGGCAAGGGGTGTGTGTGGGAGGAATGGACTGGGAGTTTGGGGTTAGCACATGCAAACTAGTACATATAGAATCCATAAACAACATGGTCCTACTGTATAGCAAAGGGAACTATATTCAATATCCTAAACCATAATGGAAAAGAATATAAAAAAGAATGTGTATATATATGTATAACTAAATCACTTTGCTGTACAGCAGAAATTAACACAACATTATAAATTAACTCTACTTCAATAAAATAAATTTTTTCTAAGAAAAGAAATATTGGTGGTTGTAGTGAAAGATGAATAGAATTGAAGGTCCAAGTAGTGCTAAAGTTCATGGTTTGAGGATGCTCTAGTATAATAGAACCAAAATAAAACAAAACAAAACTTGAAGTGGTAAGTGTAGCTGAAGGCATAGACCTCCTGGGCTTTGAGTGATCAACAAGTACAGACGACCAGTTCAGATCATTCAGAGTAGTTCCCCTTCGCACGAGGAGAGGACCGGGGCCTAAAACACGCATTTAGTGATGGTGTAAATATAAATTGGTACAGTAACTCTAAAAATAGTAAAATGCTCATACCTTGTAACCCAGCAGTTTCATTTCTGTGTTTGTAACCTAGAAAACCTTGCATACATGCAGAGACTTTTCCAAGGCAGTTAAATGTACATGTTCGGAATCAAGACTTTTGGGCTCAAATTCCGCCTCTGTTGCCTTTAGCTATGTACCATGGACAATTACTTAACCTTTCTGTACCCGGATTTTCTCATCTCAGAAATAGAAATAATAAAAATACCCACCTCTTGGGGATTGTTGTGAGGATAAAAATGTGTTAAACACTTGTGTAACTCTTAGAATAATGCCTAGCACATAGTAAGGACACAAATCTTAGCCGTAATCTTAAGTATGGCAGTTTTGGTTCTGTTTAAAAAAAAGACAACAGGTCCCAAATGCAGTCACTCATGCTAAGCCCCACATCACCAAACCACGACTTAGTTATAGTTTCAGCTCTCTGAGAAACAGAATCTTAAACCAGTCCATCAGGAACACCTGATCAGCCCTAGGTAGGTAATCTGCCTGATAGGCCCCTGCCATCCCCTAAGGAAAGTAACTATGCAATTAAGCAGCCTGCTTTTTTTTGCCTCATATAACTTCCAAGTTCCTGCTCCCTTCTGCCTATAAAAGTCTTTCAGTTTGTACATCTCTTCAGAGTGCCTTTTATATCTGTTAGATTGGATGCTGCTAGACTCAAACTGATTTTTGCTCAAATAAACTCTTAAAAAGTTTTGGGTACCTCAGTTTCTCTTTTAACTGTTTGGGTGTCAGAAGAGGGAACTGAAGGAGATCCCAAAGGGCCCTCAGGAGCACCGAGCAAACAGAGGTACCTGTTGAGCCCCTTGAACTCGCTGCTTTCTTGCAGACTCCGGAGGTCGTGTGGAAGTCCTTCTCGGATTCTAGCTTCGCAGCTTTGTGTTATTTTATGAGCTTTCAGACTTTGAGTATTTCTTTTTCCAGACTAGGTCCAGAAACCAGCTTGAGTCCGACTGGGTCTGACTTAGAAACAAGACTGGGTCTGGGGACGGACCGGGTCTTGCTTGGAAATCAGACCAGGTGTGGGAACAGATTGGGCCCGACTTAAGCTGAACTGGGTCCAGCTGTTAGGCCTCAGGTGAATAAACTTTTGTTTTTAAGCTGAATAAGCAGGTTAACCTTACCAAAGATAATCTTGAATTATAGTGGCCACAGTGGAGAACTTTTTCTGTAAAAGGTACCACATAAATGGATAAGGTTATCTAAGTTAAAAGTTCTTCACTCTGGCCACTATAATTCGACACTCACCATAAAGTGTGGAGGGAAAATTATTTTTCCTCCTCTTCAGTTTCTGGTGACCAGGATGAGGCCCACTGCGACACTCTGCTCACTCTAGAGCCGGCAGATGGGATCCTGGGAAAACTGGTGGAGGCTGGAAAAAGGTGAGAATTCTTATCAAAGACAGCTCTCCCAGATCTCTGTCTGTGGTGCCTGGTCAAAAGAGGAAGGTAAAATTTCACATTGTCCCTTCCTTTCAAATTTGCAGGCAAAAAAAAAAAAAAAAAATTTGTAAGAATTAGATCTTTGAATTGTGACTTGTGAATTTGCTATTGGGTACCCATTTATTGTCGATCTCCGTGTTGTCTAATCTCCAAATATTTGGGGGTCTTCCAGCTAATTTTTTCTTACTGAATTTAATATAATTCTATTGCAATCTGAAAAAAAATCTCGGAATAATTTCTATTCTTTTAAATTTGTTAAGGTATGTTTTCTGACCCAGAATATGGTCTATCTTGTTGAGTGTTCTATGCAAGATTGAGAAAAGTATGTATTTTGTTGTTGGGTGATGTGTTCTATAAATGTCAATCAGATCCAGGCAATAAATGATGCTTTTTAGTTCAACTGCATCCTTCCTGATTCTTTAGCTGCTGGAAAGAAAAAGTGCGTGGAAATCTCCAACTATAATGTGGATTTGTCTGTATCTCCTTGCAGTTCTGTCAGTTTTGCCTGTTTTGATTCTCTGGGGCCCTTGTCACATGACAGTAAGATGAGGGAAATTGAAGTGTTCTGTAATCTTATGATAATATCTCATTCCTTGAATGGGTGTAGGTCCTTGGGTTGTAATCTTCAAAAATTTTTCGTAGCCTTTTTTTTTTTCCCATGAGATTAGACAGGAGAACTAAAGAGAGCTGGTTTGGCTAACTGCCCTTCCCCAGGTCAGATAAGATCTGATAAAGTCCTTCCCTGTGGATAGTAGGCCTTTGCTACAGAGGACACTGTGGGCATATTTCCAAATGGCTACTTTTCTCCTCCTCCTGCCAGAAACATGAGAGGATTTTTCTTAGATCTTCACCTTGAGAACAGGGTAGGGTCCCTGGAGGTAATAAACACAAAAGTATTGGGTCCCTCCCAAGACTGGGTCCTCCTGAGTTTCTCTCTCTCAAGCTAGTTCATACTTGGCCTCCACCAATTCATCAAAATGTTCCATGAAAGTTTGAGAAAAATGTGAATTGTGCTGTTGTTGGGCAATGTATCTATAAAGGTCAGTTAGATTAAGATGCATTAGCACTTAAGTGTTCTTACCAGTTTATGGCTCCAGTGGCGTCTGTTCCAGATAGTAAGCTGATTGTGACTGTGAATTTCTGTATTCACCTTGACTCTCCAGATTTCCCAGTGGCAGTGTGTCCTGTGACCCCAATTTTCCAATGGATCCAAGTCATTGGTTTTCACTTTGTTCAGCATTTTTCTTCTTTGAGAATAGGAGTACCAGCTTCCAAGCTCTTTATATGTCAGAGCTGAAATGCATTGCCTCTATGTATTTTTTAAAGCCGAGTCAATTACTTTGAGGTGAACTCACCTGTGACTCAGTCAGATTATTGAGGATTGTCTTCTATTTTCTCTGGGTACAATGGACTTGTGCAAATGATGGGGTAGACCTGAGGCCTTGAGTCCCTCAGTCAGAAGGACCTGGTGGAGCTGTTGGTTTTTTAAGCTGGGTGGTTAAGAAAAATTGGTGAAGATGAAAATATGGGATGATGTTTTAGGGATGAGAGCCCTCACAGGTGGGTCCAAGGAGATACTTCACATAAGGTCTGATGAGATCTGAAGAAAATTCGTACATTAGTGAACACATGATTGTTATCGCCCAGAGGCTATCATCTCCCAAGAAATATACTTTGTTGCCCTTGAGGAGATGAACAAGTGATCAAAACTACCCAGTTGCAGCTGCCTCTTCGTGTTCTAAGGACTTCCCTAAAGGAAACCTACACTTTGTGAAACAGATTAATGGGCTTCCTAGTCTCCTGAGTAGCTCTCCTTAATGTCCTGTCCTATCCTGCTTCTCCTTGACCCTCATAATGAGAAAATGGGAAGTAAGGGACCCCCGGGCACACTAAGAAGATTTCCCTGTGAACTTTCTGGTTTGGAAAATGAACCACCTGGAAAGACACATAAGAAGGAGCTAGACTAGGTTGGGAACCTATCCTGCATCTTTCCCACACTTTCAATCAGCACCCAACGTGTGCTGTTTATGCCTCTCCACCCCTCACAGTTCCTCCCCCAAATTCTGAGTTTATAGATATCAGAGATGGTGGCTTTTTAAAACTCACACCTGCTCATAGAAGGAGAGACTAAATAAGGGGAGATGTCAGAAAGAAACACTCTCCCAGGACTCATGTGAGGCATCTGCAAAACAAGAACCAGATGCGTGAGTGTCAGTTATTCTCAAGACAAAATAGCAAATAATACCATACTGGATCTCCTGAAACTCAACAATTGTTGATTATACTGACAGGAGGAAAGAGAAGGGAAGAAAAGCACTGCAAAGTTTTACACCATCACTCAAAAATTAGAATACCCAGGTACATATTACAGTATGTTTTATGCAATAAAAAAAAAGTACAGAATAACACATTTTCTTGAGTCTAAGATGTAACAACCAATTTAGAAATGACTTTTATGGGAAAAAACCAAACCCTAGAGCCCCTACCCTATTAACCACACATATCTATTGTGGAATGCCTCCTGGCATTAAACATTAAAATGTTTAAATGTGAGCATCTTATGTTTGTGGAAACACAGTGTTTTATGGACTCTACTAAGTTACATCATTCTGAAATAAAACATAACAATGAGGGTCTCAACTTCCTTTGATGTAAATGGGTCAGCTTAATGAAATTGAAAAATATTTATACAAACGAAATTTTGACTTATCCATTACCCTAACATTAATAGTTCATTAAAAAGTTCTCTGAAAGTAAGTTACAACATTGCACATGAAAAGAGTATAGATGCTTCTAGAGGTGAACTTACGAACACTAACAGGTATTAAGGCAGTAAGTATAGGAGATACCAAAAAAACACAATTAATAACACCATCTGGTAAATCAATCGCAGGAATAATGCACTCTGGACATACTTGAAAAATTAGTCCTTAGACAAAGCCATACAAAATCTTCATGGTTCATGGGGAAAAGGGTAAGGACGTTTATAAATTGAACATGTTCGCCTAGGTTGATTTATTGTTTCATAAAGCATTTGACACATATACAACAGGAGAATGAATTCTTAAGTATTTAGATTAGTTTTTCACACACAATCAAATAAATTGGCAAAAATATAGAGACATCTGTACTGATGATGAAAAAGCAATGGCAGGAAGGAACACAGGAGCAGTGGAAAAGCTGTTGCCATAGTATGTGCAGACTCACTGTGTTTCATCGACAAGCACTGGGTTGTTAAGAAAATGTAACATCATTGGAAATAGTTGTAAATAATAAAGATAGACTGTCAACACACTCAGATACAGTATCTATGTAACAGGATTTTCAGAGTGTAGTATCATGATGACATAGGCAGCAAAATCAGACTCAGTGACAGAGTCTTTACGAGGCGTCCTCCTTTGCTGTCCACCCCAGTATACAGTGAAATGGCTCCCTCCTTTAAAGCACATCGTGGGTTTGCAAGGGTGCTGTTTTTCTGCAGTAGGGTGGTAGGTGGCTAGGTTCTTAGTGCAGCTAGGAAGGAAAGCCACACAGCCTTCCTAGCAATGAGACACCTTTCCTCGGACTTTAGTCCATGTAGTTTCAGCAGGGCTACCCCTCCCCTGTCTGTTTCTGGCTGGCATTGTGGCATCTGAGCACCACAGGCCTTCATGCCTGCTCAACTCTCCTGTCTCCACATGGTGAACAGGAAAGTCAAGAAGGAAAAATCAAAAGAAAGGAAGTAGTTTGCTTCTGGAAAGGGGCATGTTATCAATACTTCCCCTGGCTTCTCCTGTCAGAAGCAGGCACTAGTGGGAATCAAGAACCTCTCAATTGATTTATTCATTCATGCATTTGTTTATTTCAGGCCAAAAAATTGGGTACCTATTCTGTGCAATGCACTATTTCAGGTACTGAGAGGCATCTGTGAAAGCACCCTAATCACAAGCCCAAGAACCTCTACAGCTCATGAACCCCAACTTAATGGTCTGACTTAATTTTACCAGTAATAGGAAAAGAGTTCCAGAATTTCTTATTATTTTCTTTAAGTCAAAATTGAGAACAATTCACTGTTATTTCTTAAGAAAAACACTGCTGGCTAAATATCTCTCAAATATGAGTAACCAAATTCAACTGAATTTTGTTAGCTAAACCTCATGTGGGACCTGACTTAAACTCATAAAACCCTTCATCAAACACACACACCTAATTCCATGAAGCACTGGTAAGTAAGGTTGATTTTTACTGACATTTTCATGGGGAGATAGGGTAGTGGTTTAAATCCCACACCATATAGCAAGGCTTTCTAAACATCCTCTTCAAAGATCGGTTCTGAATGCCTTCCATTTCCCCTTCAGATTCTATCTCCACCTTTCTCCACCCTGTTCTGTGCCTTAGAAGGTGGACCTCTGTTGACTACATCATTGGGCTTCCTTGCTCTGCGGCCAATGGGGAGTTTCAGCAAGAAGTAAGAACAGAGTAAGAGACTGAGATCCCTCAGTCTGGGTGTTGTCTTTATCCCACATCCTAAGATGGAAGGTTTTACCCCTTGATAGGCAGCCATTTTATCATGGGGCTCACAGACTCCAGGTTCTGATAATTGGTACTTCCCTTCGGATCTGGGAATGATAATAATGTCTTTTTTTTTTTTTTAATTAATGCAGGGATTCTGCACTGGCCCTTATGGTTTTCCTACATACTGCATACATCTCAATCAATAGTCCCTTAATTAAACTCGCTTCAAAGTACCCTAATTTGAATGTGCCATCTGTTTTCTGCCAGTACCACCGGCCAATCCAATATCCCCATTTCCCCCAAAGCTCTACTGTCTAAGGTACATGTCGCGTGTCTGTATCTTTCTCAGCCTCTCTCATTCCTCCCTGATATATCTTCCTCCAGACAGTGCTGCACATGCTGATCCCATTCTGCACACACACACAAAATGCTCATCTAGAAGTTTTATCAAAATGAAACCTGGTTATTAGCTTAAAGAACAACCATTTTCTTTACCTCAAAACCTGTTCTGGGAAGATCCACTGTATTTTACTACAGTTTCCTGCTGGTTAGAAAGACTGTCATATTTCCTTGTGGCACCTAGAGTCACCCACTCATGGTCCATTCACCCACCAATCCCCTCGGTTCTTTTAGGGGGTAGAGTTTAGGACTATTTCTGAATCTCTCTTTACTCTGCTGGGTTCACCAAAGCATTTAGAAATATAAAACTGGGGCAAGTTCTACACCTTCAACGCAGATACATTCAATAGCATCCACATTCAAGGAGGAGGAGGAAAGCAGAGTTTTGAGTCAGGTTCCCTTCTCCATTTCTCCTACATGAAGCCTCCCCTATGTTTCCAACTCACATCTATAAGCAGCATCAAGGGAACCCCTTCCAATTCCTGTAAATGTAGAAGCTTTGCGCACTCTGCCATAAAATGTATTACACCCTCTCTCTAACTTTTTGAAATGTGAGAACATTTCAAACTCCCAAAGTCCAGAGAAGACTTCAGTTTGATTGTGAACATGTCCTATTCACATGAGGCTCTTCTAGATAGATCAGTTTATGCTTCAAGGGCTCAACAATAGCAAATCAGGGGTGTGATCTCTGGCAGGGGCCATGGACTGGCTGTGAGGAACCAGCCAGGCCAAGTTTTGGGCCAGCATCTCACTCTGCATGAGGTTCAGATGCTGAGTCATACACCCAGGGACTCTGGCTTCCCTGAGTCAGCCAAGCAGCTACTGAAAAATTGTGTTGGCTGGCAAGGTCTATCTGGAGTTTATCAGCAGTGTTTAGACACCAGTGACCCCCGCACTAACCTGCTCTAGCTGATGAGTTTTGAAACTGTGTTGCCCACCATGTTTTTACAAGGCTTGTTGTCAGTGTCTCTCAAATTTAAACGTAAGTGCCAAGCAACTTTGTTTCCTGTTGACAAGCTCTCACAGACTGAGCAACAGAATCAAGTCTCTCTCCCAGGCCTTGCTGAATTATCTTTAGACATTAATGGTACAAGCACAGTCCCTCATGCGGGTCCTACAACAGGACCCTGTAAAGTTCCATTCAGTTCTCCTCTTACAAGACTTGCTATCTACATGTCCCTGAAATGTTTTAACCTTGACTCAGAGTCATCTGCCCTCCCTGGCTCTACACTCCTTGAAAACTCTTCTAGTAACTAATCGCAAGAGGCTTCTATTCTTCTATTCATGGTTCCATAGCTAGCCTGATGGTTTTCCCCATAGCAGAGTATTTTAACAGAGGATGCCTGGTCTCAGTTGCCTCTAGATATTGGTTGATTAATGAATGATTATTAGGAAATCGCCATATCTTTTCACCAGAGGACTACTGGAATGTAAGTCTTCAAGATTAAATTCAGAGACTCAGGTGCTATTCCTGCCACTTACTAGCCAAGTGATTTCTAATCAGTCTTTCTGAGCCTCAGTTTACTCTTCGGAAAATTAGAGCACTGGACTAAATCACGGAAGATAAACAGTTTTCCTCCCGTGTGCCAATTTCTGTTTGAATAGTAATGGCTAACCATAGTGCTGTATTGAAAAAGATTCAATAGTCAAGTTCAGGCTCTGTGGGAAAGAAGGTTATGAGAGGTGAAGGGTCAGGACTCATACTATGTATTTGCCTCTCCCGGACTAGCTGATTTCGAACTCCCCTATTCAAAGCAAAATCATGACAGACATTAAAGATTTCTTCAGTGCCTGACCAGGAGCCGCTGGTCCATCTGTAGATGGGCCTATTAGCTAATAAGCCATTTTGGATGCATTGGCCTGGAGAATATAGAAATGCCAGTCAAGGATTCCAGGTAGTGCAGTGAGTGCCGTCTTAGTCACTGTGTAATTCCTTCTGGGAGGTCTATATCCCTGTTAATATCGTGAAGTATAATCATACCAATTCTCCAAAGGTAAACATGTCCACATGACAACTATATTATTTGTCATGTTAGAAATGGATGTGAATTTTCTCAATAAACTGTTTCCCTCAATCACTCTTTAAAAATACAAATTACACTTTTATATGCTGAAATATGGGGGCTGATATCTGCAAAAGAATTCTGTATAGGTTTTAAATAAAATTAATTTCCAAAATATACAAACAGCTTATACAGCTCAATATCAAAAAAACAAACAACCAAATAAAACATGGGCAGAAGACCTAAATAGATATTTCTCCAAAGAAGATATACAGGTGACCAGCAGGCACATGAAAAGATGCTCAACATTGCTAATTATTAGAGAAATGCAAATCAAAACCACAATGACGTATCATCGCACACCAGTCAGAATGGCTACCATCAAAAGGTCTATAAATAATAAATTCTGGAGAGGATGTGGAGAAAAGGAAACCCTCCTACACTATTGGTGGGAATGTAAATTGATGCTGCCACTATGGAGAACAGTACGGAGGTTTCTTAAAAAGACTAAAAATAGAGCTACCATATGATCCTGCAATCCCACTCCTGGGCATATATCCAGAGAAAACTCTAACTCGAAAAGATACATGCCCCCCCAATGTTCATAGCAGCACTATTCACAATAGCCAAGACATGGAAGCAACCTAAATGTCCATGGACAGATGAATGGATAAAGAAGATATACATGTAGAGGAATATTACTCAGCCATAAAAAAAAATGAAATAATGCCATTTGCAGCAACATGAATGGACCTAGAGATTATCATACTAAGTGAAGTCAAAGACAAATATCATATGATGTCACTTATATATAGAATCTAAAAACAATGATACAAATGAACTTATTTAGAAAACAGAAATAAACTCACAGACATAGAAAACCAACTTATGGTTGCCAAAGGGGAAAGGGGGTGAAGGAGGGGTAAATTAGGAGTTTGGGATTAATAGATACACACTACAGTATATAAAATAAGTAAACAACAAGGACCTACTGTATAGCACAGGGAACTATTTTCAATATCTTGTAATAACCATTAATGGAAAAGAATCTGAAAAAGAATATATATATATGTATAACTGAATCACTAAAAAAAATACAAATTCCACTTTTATACTTTGAAATATGGGGACTGATATCCACAAAAGAATTGTAAGTAGGTCTTAAACACACTGTTCTTTTATATTTACAGTAAAATGTTAAGCCCAAAGTGACTACTTCTTAATTTTGGTCTTTTTTATTTTTTCTGTTAGTAAAGCATATGTACAATATGCGAAATATTTTACCCTAGGCTGTAAAGGGGAAGGGTGTAACTAACATTTCCTTTTCAGTCTGAAAATTTACAGGAATGCGCTAGCACATCTGTATGGAATTAGCAGAGCTGATTCTATAGATTCATGTGACCCACCAGTTCTAGTTTCTGTGCTTCTGAGATCAGTCTTTTTTTTTTTCCCCTTTTAATAAAAATATGACTTGTCTACATTATGGGTAACATAATTAAACTAGGATAATACAAAGTTGCTTAAATATAAACTCCAAACCATCAAGTTGCATCATATGTTTGCATTCACTTGTAAAATATGGTCTCCTGAGGTATCTTTCATTGGGCCAAACACCAAAACAAGCAAATGGAAAAACTGAAAAATAAAAAGACAGCATTATGGGATTTCAAGGTTGACAAATTAAGCGTTCCTATGTAATAAAATGATTTCATCTTGGAATCTTCTTTTGCTATTTAATTTATGGACTCTATGTGATCCAAGATTACATTTCACAAAAGTGTAAATACATTTAAGACAGAGTACACGTGCTTCATTAATCATGCTATCAGACATTCAGTCCTAAACCGTAGGCATTTTTTATGTGGCTCCACTGGGAAATCACTCATGGTGTTAATATTTTTGACTCCTAAGGGCTTGTTTACTTCAATTTTTTACTTTTTTTTAAAATTAGAGTTCCAATTTATTAGAGAAGCTTATTTGTCTATATAAGCCATTGAAAAGACATACAACTTAGAAACAGTGACAGAATATAGTGCATAATATCAGAAGCCTGGAGAAAGATGCTCGATTGTTTTTTAATACCAAGCCATAGGTCCAAAATGACAGGAGAGCTCTCTTTCATTGATTAAAAAAATACGATTATATAAGCACACATATAAGAAGCAAACTACAAGCCAGTACAAACTAATTACAGTTCTGTGGAAGAGTTTTATGTCTAAGTCTTTAGAGTAGTCAAAAATATTTTCTAGAGGAATTAGTAAAGGTAGTGTAGAGTGGATACATTTTAAAATGCAGTTTGTTAGAGATGAAAGAAAAGTTATATTCTATGTAAAGTGACACATGCAGAAGTTTGGAGACAATAACATAAGTGTAAAGATCCATGTTAGTAATCAATGATGATAATAACTATGATTGGACAATAACATGTAGGACTAGACAGAAATCTCACTTATTTCACAGAAGTAGAAAATCCAGGCCAAGGGTATTACCAAATATGAGATAGGGTAGTTGATATCTTGGAATACACTCTAAGAAGTTTGGATTTTATTTTAGAAGCTCTAAAGAGGGGGGATATTGTGTCTGAGTTGGGTGTGAGGAAGATGACTTGTGCAGTCTGGTTCTATATAAAAATGTGTCTATATTAAGAGGGATTTACTATGGCATGATGGTTGCTAAGAAGGCTAAGTAGTATCTAGTTTGGGGGGAAAGTGAATTTGAAACAAGGTCATAAAAATGGAGTGTTAAGAAACTGGAAACTCTGCAAAGCAAAATTCAGGCTGGAGAGAGAAAAAGTAGAGAAACACTAAGATGGTAACCCTAGGAAAACCCATAATGGTCTGTTGTTATGTTAATTCCAAGGTCATCTTAAAAAATCATTACATGAAAGAAGGTAAAAATATTTCAATACCACTTTTGAATGAAAAAAATAAATCTAGTGTAACACCAAAGGTAGCCAAGTCTATGTTGTTCTTCTGAAACACTAAGAGAATTAAACTTTAAAAAGTCTTCAGTAAAACTTAAAAAATATCATCTTAGTGATAAAGTCACTAAAAAGATATTAATATAAGTATAAGGAAAATTACAGGAAAAAATTTTACTTGCTTTATATATTGAGAAAGGGATTTAAAGCGGACTTTTGAGAAGTATCTTAAGAATGAACATCCTTTAACACAGTAGCTTAAATTACTCTTCATATGATCAGGGAGCCATTCTGTATTTGAACATGAAAATCTTATTTATAAAGGGTTTCCTCATCCAAGAATCTTAAATGTGCTATTTCAATTGGCTTCAAAAATTCACTCCATGAATTGCCTAATATAGTTTAAAGATGGGAAATCTGAAACTGCCAGACTCTACTTTCATAAGAAACTTTCACTATTCCAGAGGGATGAAGAGAAGGAGGACAGAAGTAAAAGAAAATGGGAGTGTGTAAAAGAAATTCAGACAAATCCATAACTAATTCAAAAAATTTAAAAATTAAACATATAAGTCTATTAGCAACTTAATAACACTTGCATCTATTTTCATTTTTCCTAGGGAAATACTCTTAATTGAATTAAGAAATTCCTTTGGTTGATGGGGAGGAAAAAGCAAAAACTTGCTTATTCACTGTTCTTTTTAAAGTGGATAATAGAGGGCTTCCCTGGTGGCGCAGTGGTTGAGAGTCCGCCTGCCGGTGCAGGGTACACGGGTTCGAGCCCTGTGCTGGGGGGGATTCCACATGCCGCGGAGCGGCTGGGCCCGTGGGCCACAAGTACTGAGCCTGTGCGTCTGGAGCCTGTGCTCCGCAACGGGAGGCCGCAACGGTGAGAGGTCCGCGCACCGCGATGAAGAGTGGCCCCCTCTTGCCACAACTAGAGAAAGCCCTCGCACAGAAACGAAGGCCCAACACAGCAAAAATAAATGGATGAATAAATAAATTTAAAGTGGATAATAGAGTTTTTATTGACTATATTTACATGGTTTCAGAAAAAATTAAATCAATTTCCTGCATATTGTGCCAATATAATTGCCAAAAACGATTTTGGAAAAGGCATACAAAAGTAAAAATAATATAAAAGTGAGTGCAGTAATTTAAAATTTTTGTTTAGATAAATGGTTTGGTTTCTTAAATAAATTAGATGACTTAGAAAGTGGAAAATGAGCATTTTCAAGATGAATATTTCAGTAATATAAGTTGAAGCCATAGTATATGCCAATATTAACGTATCCCTAAGAATCTTATCCTTGTTTCTACACCAGGAAGAGTCTCAAACAGAGATTTCATGTGTTCCCTTTTAAAGTTTTAAAAATAAAAATTCAATGGGTAAATATTTAGAGAGTAATAATGACTAGATTTAATGAAAGGATTTAAATTCTGGTTGGAAGGTTATTCCATATTAGGAAGTCTCTTTGTATAATATTTATCAAACTGATAAAATTTAAAATATTATGTCTTTTGATTCACTGATTGCAGCTTATTTTAAAAGTATTCAATAAAAAATAGAAATCTTTCTTTACATAATAAAGAGTATCAGCCAATTTTAATATTTTATTTAATGGTGAAAAAAATAGAAGTGATCTTATTAAACTTAATTTTGCATTAGTATCACTAAATAAATAGCAAAACTTTGATAGCTGATATATATCATTCTCGTGATTAATACCATTTTAATAATGTATGAAAGAAAAAATTTTTAATTTATTTTTTAGAAATAAAAGCACAGTATTACTTTTTTGGCAATATCAACAGAAACTAAATATAAATTTTATTCTACAATGCCAGGATTTTTTATAAATAATTAGGATTTGTAAAATTACTTATATGTAATTTAGAATGATTTCATATAATATACACAAATTGATAATATACATATCGAAAAGAAAATATTTTTAGAAGTTGTTTTCACAATAACACCAAAATAAAAACTACAGTAGTGCCCCTTATCCACAGGGGATACATTCTAAGACACCCTGTAGATGCCTGAAACCTCAGATAGCGTCAATCCTATACATACTATTGTTTTTTCCTATACATACATACCGATGATAAAGTTTAGGCACAGTAAGATACTAACAACAATAATAAAATAGAACAATTATAACAATATACTACTAAAAGTTATGTGCTCTCTCTCAAAATATCTTACTGTACTGTAACTCACCCTTCTTCTTGCGATGATGTGAGATGATAAAATGCCTACGTGGTGAGATGAAGTGAAGTGAATGACGTAAGCATTGTGACAGCGTTAGCTTGCACTCACCTTCTGTTGTCAAGGAAGGAAGATCATCTGCTTCCAGCGATTTCTTTTTCCCTCTTCAGAATTGCACGGATAGAAAACTCCTTCTTACCAGAGATCTTAGCAACCTCAGCATTCGAAGCTTTTTCTTTTCTTATTAAGTTGAGAACTTTCACCTTTTCACTTCAAGGAAGCACTTTACGATTTTCCCTTGGCATAGTGGAATTGCCGGCATCACTACGTTCTGACACTTTGGGGCCGTTATTAAGTGAAATAAGGGTTACTTGAACACAAGCACGGAAATACTCAGTAGATCTGATGACCGCGTGGGCAGTAAGTGACCAACGGGTGGGATACGCTGGCGGAAGCGATAGTTCTCATCCGGGGCGAAGCAGAGCAGGATGGAGTGAGGTTTCATCACGCCGCTCAGAACAGCACGAAATATAAAACTTATAAATTGTTTCTGGAATTTTCCATTTACTATTTTGGACTGAGGTTGCCTGCAGGTAAGTGAAACTGAATCCAAGAATAAGGGGGACTACGGTACCTGGCAAAAATCTTGCAAGGAAGTACATGTGAAAGATATTATAAACCTTTTATGAGCAATAAAGAATAACGAGTAAAGACATATCCTCATTCTTGAATGAGAAGAATAAATTTTATAAAGATGCCCCTTCTTCTAAAATTATTTACTGGATTAATACAATTTCTATAGAAGTCAATGCAGTTCTCAAGTTCATCTAGAATGATAGAGCGAATGCAAAAGGATGTTTACACTGTGGAGTCACCCAGCATTCATTTCCTCCTTATCGTATTCTTGTGTTCACTTCTTCCACAAATGGCCTATGTCCTCAAGGGAAGCTCACCTCGCTCAGGCCAGCGATGGCCCAAGATTGGCTTAAACCAATCAGCTACTCCCATTTGCTCACCAGGCACGGTGTATCAAGAAAGGTCCTATGACCTAGTTTAGAAGGATGCATATTTTACTGGAAGCTTCAGAGAAAAAAAACTGCTTCTCTTAATTAGAAGTTCCTTGAGACACTCTCACTTCACTCCCTGTTAGGCAGAGGCCATCCCCTAGAACACTGCCTGACACCAAGTTGACTTTCAAAAAGTTAACTTGCTAATTAGAACACTGCAGCCCTCCTAGTGAAGCTGCACGGGGGGAGAAAAAGTGACACACAGAGGAGGGCAAAACCAAGAAAAATAATAAAGGAGTGAAAAATCTTTGTAAGCAATGCCTTTAAGCCCTCCACAGTGGATGTCTGTCATTTGTGACTGCCCAATATATTTTGAACTCCTTCTCTAGATTTTAATAGTTTCCTACATTGTGAGTCTTGCCTTGCCAATGGAGAAACCACCATCTGTCTCAATTTCCTTTGCCTTAGTCATTGAGAACCATGACTTCACCTCTGTAACCAAACATATCCAAAGGAGGACTGAAGAGGAAAAGAACTGCATGAGGAAATGGGCAGAGGGTGGAGGCATCTCTCAGTGGCTGGCAGCAGAATTAGTGTGTTCAGTGCCCAAGGTCGTCAGGGCAGGAGAACAGCAGAAGAAGCATGGTTCTGAAGGGGACAGTGGTGGTGGCAGTAGCAGAAAAACCAAACACAAACAAACACAGCTCTAGAGAATGATTCTGGGCATACTTCCTGGAGCCTCAGCCTCTTCCTCCAGTTCTTCCAATGATTTTGTATGCTTTCTCATATCCTTTAATAAGCATCTTATTGATAAAACAAGCACAGTGAATTCTGTTGTCTATAGCTAAGAGCCATTACCACCACACAGCCTTACTTCTGTGTACTTTTATTTTTTAATCTGCTTTGGGTTGGAATTTCTACTAGTCACAACTTAATTCATTCCAAGGTAGCAATGACAACTTGGAAAAATGAAGATTAAGGAAAACTAGAATTAGTTCTGGGATATTAAACATATTCTTAGTATATGAAGATATCACCTAGGGAGGGAATGTATTCAGAGAAAGTCAACTGCCAGGTCTGTTTAGAGGCCTGGTGCCGGGACTGAAATTAGTAACTGGTAAGGTGGGAGGACATGGAGAATGCGGTGTTATGGGATAAAAGTAAGGAGCAGTTTTCAAGAAAGAGGGAGTGATCAATTATTTCAAAGGTTGGGATTGAGTAAAGTAAAATTATTAAACGAGTAGGAGTAAAATGAACACAGAATCATACCCACTGGATTTGGTAACTTAGTATTCATTTGGCAACACTGAAAAGGAGTAGTTTCTATAGTGGTACCAAAAAAAACCCCTTAATTGGCCCAGGTTTAGGAACTAATAGGGTGCCCCTGATTTAGCTGTAGCTTCAGCAAAGCTCAAGTCCCATCCCCTCCTCCTGACTCACCACAGTTCCCTCTGCCAAGGAACAAGCGGATTAGGAAGCAGCACTGGAGCTGTGATCTCTAAGGAAAGACGCTTGTGGAACCCAATTAAAATTACCCTAGCCAACAGCAATGTCAAATCCCCGGAGAAACTCTGTGCTGACTTGTTTAGATATGCAAAGGAAAATGACCTCAAAATTAAGAGATCAGATGGGATGCCTACCAACACTCAGGATCACTACAAGAAAAATTCCTTGTGGTGAAACGTTCTAAGAGTTGGAATTCTTTTCCAGATCACAGTTCTCAAGTGACTCACTGACTTGAACAGTCCTTCAGAGACCTCCATCTGTACTGAGTCAAGAGTAGAGATCGAGGTCACCGTTGCAGATGCTTAAATCAACTATTTTAATAAATTGGTTATCAGATCCTAAATAAATACATAGAGATGAAGAAGCAGGGACAGCAGTGAAGAATAGAAAAGAAATATAATATCTAGAATGAGGCGCAGACACAAAGCAGACTTTTTTTTTAAGATGAGGCATAATTTAAGAATGGTGGAATGCTGGTGCTGAACAGAGGGACAAGCTAGAAGAGTGAAGTTTTTCGTGAGCCTGGAGGAGAAGAGTTCCAAAGCGTTAAATGGAGGAGTTGGCCTCTGAGTGAAAAATGGACACTTTTTCCAGTAGAGGTAGAAGTGAGGCGAAGAAGTTCAGATGCAGTTAGCTGAGGAGATTTGGTAGTGAAAAAATGAAGGGGTTCTCATCTTATTTGCTTTACCACCTCAATGAAGCATAAGTGAGATCATCAGCTGATGGAAAAATGTGGAGAGGTGCAGAAGGTTTAAGAGAGTGCAGAAAGCATTAAATATTTGTATTGAAAGTAGGAAAATGAACTGACATAGATACAAAACATTTTCATCATTGCAGATAGTTCTCTTGTATTACACTATTTCAGAGAAGTATTCCATTCTTTGGAAGCCGATACAAGATGTAGAGTTTAATCAAGATTAAGTTTTTGCTAGGTTAGAGGCAAAGGAGTTGAGGGTATTTGCATGGAAGATCCATGGAATGTAGACTGGCTAAGGAAAGAAGTGAAATAAAAGAGAGTACAGAGAAAAGTATAAAGGGGGGATAACGGATCAGTAATTTCAATGATGTTGAACTATTGCATTGGGGCATTAGAGTAAGCGAGCTGGCATAGCAAGTGAAGAGAAGAGAATAATAGCAAGTTTAAAACAATTATTTCAACGATGGTAATAGTTACTGGTAATATTGTTTAATGTGTGACCATGGGACTGAGTACCTGAGGTTGGATGTAATGTTCATTGAAAATAAGGAAGTCCAGAACCTGGGAGACTAGAGTATTGAATATGTTATTGACATGGATGTTGTTCCATGAGCATTATGACAGTAGTAGAATAGGACAAGAAGAGATTAATCTAGGAGTTCAAGACTTCAATAAATGACAAGGAATGATGAAGAATTGGAAGAGGACAATGAGGAGAAGCAGGGGAAGATAAGGTCCAATGGTAAGAGCATCAAAGGAACTGGGGACTCTGAAAATAGAAGGAGAGATGTTTTGATAGCAGCGGCAAGGAACAAGGAGGGCATTTACTTGCACACTGCCCCTTTTTTTCCATGAGGTTTGAAAAGAAATTATCTTCCTCTAAAGAAGGTTGCAAGGGAATTGGTGTCAGTGAGAGCCCCCATTATTTAGCTTCTGATAAAGCTAAAGGAATTAAAACAGTGTAGTATTGTTATAAAAGTAGACGGGGTAATGAGACAGAATACATAAAAGGAAGTAGGCCCTAATACATATAAAAATATGTTATAAAACACCACAAATCATTAAGAAGGGGTGTTGTATTTAATAATTAGTGCTGGGCATTCAGCTCACCAAATATCAGAAAATATAAGAAAATCAAAACAATAATCAAGTTTCTTTTTTTTTTCTTCAAATTTCTATTTAGGAAAGTGCTTTCTAAGTTTTGAAGACTGTGGCAGAAAAACATTTTAATTGACAGATTTTAAAACTTTTGTAAATAAAAAAGAAAACACAATTATAAAGTAAAAGATAACAGTCAAACAGGGAAAATGTTTTCAACAAATACTGAACAAGGAAAGGGATTATCATTAATGCATAGACACTTTCTTTACAGGAAGATCAAAAATAAGAATTTGCTCTCATCCCTCCCTTGACCTGACTGAAAAAAAATGCAAAAAGGAACAAACTCACAACAGTGAAAAGAACAGGAAGAGAAGCTTACCCATGGAGGAGAGCTTTTGATAAATTTAAATAGAGAATCTCCAGAAGGTACAGTGTTTGACTACTAGGTATTTCAGAAAAGGGGAACAGAAAAGATGGAGGAAGTAAATAATCAAATAACTGAAGAATACCATCATTCTCGAGGTCAAAGGGGTTCATGATATACTCAGCATAATAAATGAAAAAAAGACCCCTCCTATAAAGTTTCTGAACCTCAAGTAAGAATAAAGATTACCACATTTTCTAGAAAGAAAGGAACAACAAAAATCCAATTCACTTGCAAAGGCAGGAGAATTGGACTGGCATTAATCCTTTTCAGCACCCTGACTGACAGAAAACAATGGAGCAGTAAAAATGAGGGGAAGAGGTAGGGGCCAACAAACAAATGAGACATCTTGCCAAGAAATAATACCAACAAATTATAGGTCAGAATAAATATGTTTTCAGGACTTCCGGACAACTTGTTATTTAAATTTGTGTGTGGTTGTTTTCTTTTGGCTGAATATTATTCAACCTACATCATTTGGGGGGAGTATTCCCTATTGTGTGCAATATTGGTGGGGCGCAGTTCTATCCCTTCAACTGCAAAAGACAAATAGGTATGTCTTCCCCCAGAGGCCATGTGGGCCAGTGCTTAAACTCAGACACTGGACACTCATTTCCAGAACTCTGAATCAGAAGTGAATGATGTAAAGGTGAAGGGGATGATATAAATCCTTAAGGGTAGCTGCAATAATACCTAGTGGTGACCGAAGGCCTATTCCTGCTAAAATATAGTGGTTATACTTCCTTCTTGAGTCTGCTTGTATCTTGAGCCCCTCTGAATAATTCTTATCACATTTGTGAGCTATCCAAGTTCCTTCTAAAAGATTCCTTCCTGCTTAGGATAGTCAGCTTCTTCAGCTTGCGAGTAAGAATTTTAGCTTATTTTCTATTTTACCATTTTCCAGGTAACAGATCATCAGGAATCAGTAGGGAAATCTGGCCCAGTGGGAGCTGAAGGCAAATAGCTAATCATCGTACTGCTCATTTGTTATCTACTACCACTTGAGGTCAAGGCTTTGGTGAAACTCATTACCAGGGCAAATGAACAGTATAAAGAGCATGAGGAATTCAAAGATTACTAAATGGTGTGCCTACTTCTGAAGGCCTCAAATGTATTAAAGGAAGGAATATGTACATCAAATCCCTAAGTTCTCAGTCAAAACCAAAAGTGAAACCTAAGAAGTGTCTATAATTTTGCTAAAATAATCTTATTTCTTAAAGCCAAAGAACTATCAAACCCAAAGACCAAACTTGGGATCTGACCATGAAGATTGCTGATACACAATGTCAATTAAATTCATCACCTAGTTATGTCTTGATAAAGATACATGTTCTACAGACATTGAATTCAGTCTTCAGTTTTGAGGGGATAGATACGGTTCTAACTGCTTGCTGTGCTGGTAAACAAAGATATGGACTCTCAACAGTGGTCCTCATTAAATAAAACTGAAATGCCAGAAATTCCTTGGTATAACAGGAGAGAATTCAGACTTCAAGATACAGGAGAGCTAACGTGTATTTATCAAGTGTGTCCTGCCCACCCCACACTATGTCCCCTGAAAGATCCCAGAAAGTACTCCCTTTACCAAAGGCTTGTGTCCTGTTAGGTGAGAAGAATACCACCACCACCTAAGGAATGAAGAAATGGTAAATATTTGAGTCAGTACTCAAAAATCATCTTTACTGCTATATGCTAAGTGTCTCAGAGTCAGAATTTCACCAGAGAAACAGAATCAGTAGGATAGAGATATATTGTAAGGAACTGGCTTATGTGATTGTAGGGGCTGGCTAGTTATGTCTGAAACTCTCAGCGAAAGCTGTTAGGAAGGGTAAACTGGAAACTCTTGGGCAGAAGCTGAAGATGCAACCCACAAATGGAATTTCTTCCTCCTCAGGGAAACTTCAATTCTGCTCCTCAGGCCTTTAAATTGACTGGATCAGGCCAATCCAGATTATCAAGGATAATCTTTACTTAAACTGACTATAGGTGTTAATTAAGTCTACAAAATATCAATATAATACCTTCACAGCAACATATGGATTAGTGTTTGCTTGAATAACTGAGTACTATAACCCAGCCAAATTGACACATAAATCTGGAATATTATATTACTATGAGAAAGTAATGAAGAACCAAATAAATAGATGTTCCATGCCCATGGAGTGTTAGACTCAGTAAAAACTCAATATTGATGAAATTCCATTCTCCAAACTTGATCTACAAATTCAGTGCAATCTCAGTCAAAATCCAAGCAGACATTTCTGTAGAACTTGACAAACTGATTTAGCTTGGGTTAGGTAATGATTTCTTAGCTAGTTGTCACTCTCCATGAAATAAAAAAGAAAAGATAGACATATTTCATCAAAATATAAGTATTCTGCTCATCGAAAGACACCATTAATAAAACATATCTGAGCCTCAGTCTGGGAGAAAGTATTTGCAATACCTATATCTGATAAAGCACTTGTATATAGAATATATAAACAATTCCTACAACTCAATAATAAAAAGTAAAACAACGAATAAAAGATCAGCAAAAAACTTGAACAGGCATTTCATGGAGGAAGAAATAAAAATGGTTAATAAGCACATGAAAAAGTGCTTAACATCCATCATTAGTCACCTGGGAAATGCAAATTAAGATCACAGTGGTATATACCGCAAAATCATTAAAACGGAAAAGGTGAAACAACCAGTAACACCAAATGCTGTTGAGCATATGGAGTAGTCAAAACTTTCATATATTGCTGGAGGCAGTGTAGAATGGTATAACCAGTTTAGAAATTATTCTAGTAGTTTCTCATAAAGTTAAAAGTACACCTACTCTAAGACCCAGAAACTCCACGTTAGTCCTTTACTCAAGAGAAATGAAAACATGTAGACATAGGAAGATGTGTACAATAATGTCTGTAGCAGGTTTCTTTGTAGTCACTCCAAACTGGAAACAACCTAAGTGCCCATCGTCAGCAGAATGGATAAACAAATCGGAATATAAACAGACAATGGAGTACGCTTCACTAATAAAAAGGAACAAACCACTGAAACATGTTACAACACAGAAAATCTTCAAAAATTTTATGCTGAGTTGAAAAAAGCCAGATATAAATGAGTACCTACTGTATGATTCAATATACATGAAGTTCTACAGGAGGCAGACTAACCTATGGTGAAACAAAACCCATACACCAATTGCCTCTGGGATGGAGGAGTGAGGTGGGGATTAACTGCAAAATTACAAAAGGAATCTTTCTTGGGTGATAAAAATGTTCTATATTTTAATAGAGGGGGTCACAGGGTATGTGCAATTGTCACAACTCATCAGACTTTACACTTAAAATGTGTGCATTTCACAGTGTGTAAGAAAAAGAAAAAAGTGCCTCTGTGGAGTAAGGTTTGTGTAAAGCCGCAGTGAAGCTGAGTTCAGTTGTTTCTTATCACAATATTTTTGCATGATTTGATTTGTTACCATTTGTTTATATTACTTTGATTAAAATGTATTTAAACTACTCATACAGATTTTCCAGTTAAGATGGTAGAATGAAAATGCCTAAAACTCTCCTTTTCCCTAAACCTAGTGATATAATAACAAATTAGGAGCAAACCAGCTAAAATACCTCAATATCAATTAAAAGAAAGGACTGAGCTTCATGCCATACAATCCAAAATGAGGGGGAGGAGGGAGAGAAAGAGAGAGAGAAAAGAAAGAGGTTTACTTGAATCCTTGTGGTTCATTGTAGTAAAACAAATTACTGTAACTAGCATGAAACACCCAACACACTCACTAACACACACAGTAGGCAAGAAATGTTAATGAAAAGCTGCTTTTTAAAAAATTGTACTAAGACCCTCATACACAGAGAAAGGCGAACCGACACACAAAACTTGTACCTGCACAAGCTAAAATATGGGAAGATTTAAGTGTCCTCGTGGGGGTAGGATACTAAGAAGAAATGCATCAACTGCCTTTAGCTGTGAGTCTTGAAATGTTGCCTTTTAGCTGGGTACATTACTGCCTTGAATAAAATGAGTGGTCTGGAAATAAGAAAATAGGGAAGGATGGGTACTGAGTAGGCTGCTACTAATCTATGCCACAGACGACAGTCTTATCTAGACAAAAGCAAAATTGAAGAAATAGAAAAAATTTCCCTAGAAAGGTTTTGTGTTGAGGAAGAACATAATGAAAATATGAAACTTGATAGAAGCAGAGAAACTTAGAGATGACAAACAAAAGCTGAAGGAAAATGAAAACTGCAGACCTAAGAAATAAATACAGAAGCAAAACCAAACTAAACAGAAAAAAAAAAAGACTAAATTTAGCAAATTAGACTTGGCCTATAACGAAATTACTAACAAAGAAAAAAGGTTTGAGATAACCACGATGAACATAGAGGAAAAGAAGGAGATTAAAGTAAGTGGACAGCAAGGCAGAGGACCTGAATAGACATTTTTTTTTCCAATTTTTTTCCATTTACATTTTTTTCCATTTACAGATGGCCAACAGATACATGGAAAGATGCTCAATATCACTAATCATCAGGGAAATGCAAATCAAAACCTCAGTGAGATGCCACCTCACACCTATCAGAATGGCTAACACCAAAAAGACATCAAACAACAAGTGTTGGCAAGGATATGGAAAAAAGGGAACCGTTGTACACTGTTGGTGGGATTGTAAACTAGTGCAGCCACTATGGAAAACGTACAGAAGTTCCTCAAAAAATTAAAAATTGAACTGTCATATGATCCAGCAATTTCACTTCTGGGTATTGGCCCAAAGAAAACAAAAATACTAATTCAAAAAGATATATGCACCCCAATGTTCATTGCAGCATTTTTTTAGAATAGCCAAGATATGGAAGCAACCTAAGTGTACATCAATGGAAGAATGGATAAAGAAGATGTGGTATACATACATACAAACATACATACATACATAATGGAATATTACTCAGCCATTAAAAATGAATTCTTGCCATTTGTGACAACATGGATGGACCTAAAGGGTATTATGCTAAGTGAAATAAGTGAGACACAGAAAGACATCTTTCCATATGATTTCACTTATAGTGGAATCTAAAAAGCAAAACAAACAAAACAAAAACAGACTCATAGATACATAGAACAAATGGGTGGTTGCCAGGGGGCTCGGGGGTGGGAGGGTGGGCAGTAAAGGTGAAGGGGATTAAGAGCTACAAACCTCCAGTTATAAAATAAATAAGCCAAGGGGATGTAATATACAGCATAAGGAATATGGTCAATAACATTGTAATAACTTTGTATAGGGATAGATGGTTACTATATTATCATAACAAACATTTCATGATGTATGTAAATGTCAAATAACTATGTAGTACAACTGAAACTAACATAATATTGTCCACCAACTATGTTCAATAATAATAAAAACGTAAATGGACAATAGACCAAAACAAAAATAATATTTGTCATTGAAGTCGGGAAACCAACATGCAGAATGGAAAAGATAGTCAAAGACAGAGAAAAATAAAATTTTCTAGAAAATAGGAAGAATTGAATCTGTAGAAAAATATTATATCACATTGCAAGAAAAAAATAATAAATGATGATATATTCTGAAACATGTATTAGGTAAGTTCACAAAACTTCAGAAGTAATGCAAGCATTTTCCAGGGAGAAAAATCAGGCTGAATGTGAGGTGGAAGTGGGAGGGGAGGATCAGGCTGGCCACTTACTGATCTAAAACCAGATTAAATGCCATTAAAAAATGCATCAATAACCTACAAAGAGCTAATGAAAGGGTTATGTGATGCCAAAATGGTATGCTTTATGCCAAGCTGAGTAATTATCCAAATATACAGTCAATAGGTAGACATTCTCAGACAGTAGGCAGATAGCTTTAAAACCAAGCAAACAAATCATGAAATATATATTTGTGAATCTTGAAAAAAAATGACAACATCAAAATATTCTACCCAAGTAAGAAACGATAGGAGAAATCATAGCAAATATGTGATTAATTTAAATATATAACAATGACTAGGGAGTCCCCTGGCAGTCCAGTGGTTAGGACTCAGTGCTTTCACTGCCATGGCCCAGGTGCAGTCCCTGATTGGGGAACTAAGATCCCATAAGTCACGTTATGCAGGCAAAAGAAAAAAAAAAAAAGACTATTATAGGATGCATGATTGGGGAGAGAAAGGTTAAATTGGCATAAGTTGTAAAAATAATAAAACTGGGGGAAAGAAAATGTATCCATTTCGCATATCTCTTGGTCATAAATCAATAAACATAGCAAAGTGAACAAATTGACAAGTAGTAGTATAAGTATATTATTTATATGTTATAAAGGGAATCACCAGAACTAAAATAACAGTACAATTGACAAAAGCAGAAAGTGAGAAAGAGAAAAGAGTTAAGAGAAAGTGCAGTGTGCTAATTATCTAAAATTTCACAGGGAACATCAACAAATGCTGCCTAAAGTTGCTATACCAAGAGGTAGTGGTTAGATAAAATATATAAACTTACAAATGTTTCACTGGCAATATCTAAAAAGAGGATATAATCCTTCCAAGTTATGACAAGGAAAGTACACATTGCATACATTTAGCCCAAGTAACAGAAAGAAAATCCATGCACAAGAAGGCAAAAGACAAGGGAAGCATTTGAAACAAAACTAAAACATAAAATTAGATGAAAAAATTAAAACAAAATATATTTGTTTTGATATCAAATGTAAAAAGGATATATTCACACAAAGATGATCAGATTTGATTTTTAAAAATACCAAACAATCTGTTGAATACACAAGAAGCATCCAGAGCTAAAAGATTCAGATTATATGGGAAAACAAGACACGATAGGCAAATATGTAGTAACAAAAAATATCTTCATTGAAAATATCAGTATCACCAAGACTAAATCCAAAACAAATGTTAGATAAGGTAGAGGTCCATTTTATAGGTATGAGGTATACAGTTTACAATGAGAATAGAGCTGCCACAAATGTGTACATTTATAATAAGAGATGAAAACAAAAACTGCAGGAAAACAAGAAGTGGATAGAAACACAGTATTAGCAGCAGATTTTAACTTGCTCCTGTAGGCTTATGACAGACCAACTACACATCAAAATAAACATACAGAGAATTTTAGTAATATAATTATACTCCAGCTAACAGATATGCCTCAAACTCTACAACATGAAAGATATATACCTTCTTTTCATGGAAAATTTAACATTTCTTTCCATGGAAAATTTACAAAACCAGTGCTATATAAAGAACACAGATCATTTCCAAATATATACACAAATACATGAAGAAGAGACCATGATCCATGAACACACTACAATAAAACTAGAAATTAATAATCATAAATAGAAAAATATCTAGCCACAGAAAAGTATGTGCCTTTCTCTTAAATACTTCAAATTCAGAATGAAAAATGAAGAAAATTTATAAAATACAGATTATGAATACATCCTATATCAAAAAATTTAGGGATTATCTGAAGTTGAGCACTCATAGTTTTACACATTTAAGCAATTAAAAAGGAATCTAAACAAATAAGAATTGGACTAATATATCTGAATAAAAACTACAAAATTAAATCATGCAGTTTTTCAAGGAAAACATAAGAAATAAGATAATAATGATTAAAGCAGAAATTTCTTATATAAGAAACAGAAAATCAGGAAAACTGATAAAACCTAGAGTGTAGATAAAGTTTTGGTTATTAGGGGAAGGGAGAAAACACAGAGAAAAGGGCAGTTGAAAAAGGCTCTCAGGAACAAGTATGTAGCATTTAAAAAAATCTTTTCATTATGAAAACCTTCAAATATATACAAAATTAGAGACAGAAATATAATAAACACCCATGTATCCAATAACCACACCATCTTGATTACCGTAGCTTTTATAGTAAGTCTTGAAGTTGGGTAGTGTCAATCCTCTGACTATTCTTCAATATTGTGTACGATATTATGAGTATTTTGCTTCTTCATATAATCTTTAGAATCAGTTTGTCAATATCTACAAAATAACTTGCTGGTATTTTAATTGGCATTGTGTTGGACCTGTAAATCAAGTTGAGAAGAACTGACATCTTAACAGTATTGAGTCTTTTCATCCATGAACAAGGAATATCTCTCCACTTATTTAAATCTTCTTTTCTTTCTTCAGAGTTGTGTAGTTACCCTCATATAGATCTTGTACATATTTTGTTAGATGTATATCTAATATTTTTGCCAATAATTTATTGATATACAGGAAAGCAACCAACTTGTCTATATTGACCTTGTATCCTGCAAACTTACTATAACTATGTATAAGTTCCAGGAGTTTTTTGTTGATTCTTCAGAATTTTCTAGATAGACAATTATGTCATCTGCAAATAAGGACTGTTTTATTTCTTCCTTCCCAATTTGTATAACTTTTATTTCCTTCTCTTCTCTTATTCCAGTACAATATTGAACAGGAGTGGTGAGAGGGGACATCCTCTCTCTGCTGGAGACAACTCCTTTTTGTTTCCTTCATCTGACATCTTGATTTCCCTTTCTTTCCTGAAAAATATTGTCACTGGGGATAGAACTCTGCATTGACAGTTCTTTTCTTTCAGCACTCGAGAAATGTATGCCACTTCCTTCTGGCCTCCATGGTTTCTGATGAGAAACTTGCTGTCATTTGAATTGTTTTCCCCTACCAGTAAGGTGTCATTTCTCTCGCTGCTTTCTTTGTCTTTGATTTTCATGAGTCTGACTATGAGAAATCTTGATGTGGATTCCTTTGCGTTTATACTGTTTGAGATTTATTCAGCTTCTTGAATCTGTATGTTTATGTCTTTTGTTAAATTTGGCAAACATTCAACCATTATTTCTTCAAGTAGTTTCTTAGCAGCTCTACACTCCTCTTCCAGATTCTGATGACGAAATGTTAAATATTTTTGTTATAGTCTCACAGATCCCTGAAACTCTGGTTGTTTGTTTTTTCAATCTAGTTTCTCTTTTTGTTTGGGTAATTTCTATTATTCCACCGTCAAGTTCATTGATTCTTTCCTCTGTCCTCTCCATTTTGCTGTTAACCCATTTATTAAGCTTTTAAATTTTAATTATTGAATTTTTCACTTATAAAATTTCCATTTAGTTCATTATATCTTCTATTTCTTTGTTGAGGCTTTCTTTTTTCTTTTTTTTTCTTTTGTTTCAAGCATGTTCACAAATGCTCTTTGAAACATTTTTATCATGTCTGCTTTAAAGCCATAGTCGGAAAATTCTAACACGTGCATCATCTCAGCACTGGTGAGTATTACTTTTCTTTTCTCATTTACATTGAGATTTTCCTGGTTCTTGGTATGAGGAGTAATTTTCAATTGAATCCTGGACATTTTGGGTGTTATGATACTTTGGATCTTATTTAAGTCATCTGTTTCAGCAGCCTTTTCTGATACTGCATGGGGTTGGGGATGAAGAGAGAAGGGTGCTGCCTCATTACTATTAGATGGCAGGAGAAGTCCATGTTCTGCCTCTGTTGACGCAATTGAGATGTGAGGAGCACTTTGTAATTGCTGGGCTGGGGTGGGAGTACTAGCTCCCCACTAAATTTCTGCTATACCACCCTGGCTGGGAGGGAGAGACATGCTTTATTATTGTTCCCCATGTGGCTCTCCTTGGCTTCCCATGGGGATGGGCAATGATAAGGGTCCTGACTCTCTACTAGGACTCCTCTGATACCATCCCAGCAGACAGGGGCACTTCATTACTGTTAGGTGGGAGTGGAAGTCCAGGTTCTCCATTGGCACTGTGGGGGCAGCAGGGGGATGGAGTGGCCCATTATTTGGCCTTCTCTGACACTACTCTGGGGAAGGACACCTTGTTACAGCCTGGCAAGGATGAAAGTTTAAAGTCTTCACTTGGACTTTGCTGGTTGGGGGTGACCACATTTTTTTTTTTCTGTGATGTTTGGCTGGTTATAGAGCAGTTATCATCTACAAGTTTTCTGGCTGGCTAGTATGCCCCTTTCCTGTCCTTTGGCTAGAGAATTCAGGGTTTTTTTGGAGGCTTTTTTTTTGGTCTGTGCCAGTTGGCATTTCCAGGTTGTCACCTACTCCAGCACCCAGTCCACAATGTATGAAGCAAAAAAACAAAAACAAAAAAACCCAAGGAATTCACTTCCATGTTGTGACTCAGGTCCCTGGCAAGTCTGCCATCTTCTCTCCACTGATCAGAGTCTTCTTACTCTTTTTTTCCATACATAATGTCCAGGATGTTCAGCTAAGTATACTTAGCAAGAGGAATAGAGGAAAGTACATCTACTCCATCTTTTTAGAACCCTGCCTGTGTTTTTCCTGTGGTATTTTATGTCAAATCCCAGGCATCATATCATTTCACCCATAAAGAATTTAGTCAGTATTAGAAAATATTATTAAAAAATATAGCCACGATACCATTTTCACACTCCCTAAAATTGAAAATAAATCTTTACTAGCTAATAATCAGCTTTCACCCCCACCCCCACATACTGCCTCAAAATTTTGTTTGACACCTGTGTTCAAATAACAATCTCCGATAAGGTACAAACATTGCATGGGATTGTTGGATCAAAAGAGCTCCCCTCCCTTTTCTATACTCACGTCATTTATTTGAAAAACTTTGGTCCTGTGGTATCTCCCACATTCTAGATCTGGTTGACTGTATTCCTGAGGTATCATTTAATGTGTTTTACTACTCTCCATAGTTCCTAGAAACTGAAAATTTATATTATTAAATATAAAGTTATGATTACATTTAGGTTCATTTTTTTTGACAAACATATTTCACAGGCAGTTCTGTGTGCCTCTAGTTGTACCACTTAAGAAGACACATAATGTCTGATTATCCTATTTTTTAGAAGTTAGCAATAATCACTAGGTTCTGGGGGTAACAGCTTGAATCATTCATTAAAAAGGTCCCCACTGACTGTTCACCTAATGCAAGGGTTCTCAAATAAATTGCTATTTTGGACCAGATAATACTTTGTTATGGGGGACTGTCCTATGCATTGTAGGATACTTAGTAGGATCCCTGGTACCCTCAACACTCTTGCCCCATACACACCATCTTATTGTGACAATAAAAAATGTCTCCAGATGTTGCCAAATGTCCTCCAGAGAGAAGATGGCCCCCAATCAAGAATCCTTGACTTTACAGTTTTAGCAGCCATTAATAACTCTTGCCTGGATCCATTATTTCATTAGAGTTTGCAAAGTTGAGATTTTTAAAAATTCTATCATTCCTGTGTTTACAACTGTAATTTTTTAAAGGAATACTTTCTCTGAGTCTATCCAGCAAAGGCAAAATAAATGTTTGATTATTTTATTTATCAATGTTTCTAGAATAAGCTGTGCCCTAACAATCTCCAAATTGACTAATTAATTTTTGTTTAAAGTATCATTTGTAATTCTTGAATATTTACACATTTCATATATTTCAGTCCTTTGCAGTCATTTTTCTTTGTGATGTTCGGGTTTTCCCATCTTTCGTCAGTGGAATCTTTTTCAAGTTAGGTCCTGTTTCCTTTTGACATGACCCTAAATTGTTTGATAATTTCCTTGCTTTCAAATATGACAAAATAGATAATCCAGACTCATTTTACATAGTTCCTGCCCCAGACCTGAAGTCAGCCACCTACCCAAAGGAGCCCTCATTCCTTTTATTGGGAAATGGTATTTAGGATCCACAATCTGAGCACAGTGGGTTTTCATTGCTATTGGGCTGTCACTACTTTCAGGTCTTTTCAATGCGTAGGACCAGGAAATACATATTTTTTAATGAAAAATGTAAGTTCTGATTACATCTTGGCATTTTAATTCAATTTAACTTGCAGTGTTTTTACTTTCATTTTATATTTAATCTCTTTTCTCTTATGCTGAAATCATGATTTCTAATATCTATCTCCCTCTTTCTCTCTCCCCCTTCCCAATCTCTCTCTCTCACATTACCACCATGGAATGCAATTTCAGACTTCTTGTTCATTTCATCCTTAGGTTACATCCTACTAAAGGATGTAGGTTACATCCTACATCCTGTTTAAATGTCACTTTAAATAATAATTCTCTCCATTTATGACACTAATGTGATAAACAGGTTCATTTGTTTTAGTTTCTTTTCAGTTTTTAGGCATAGCTCTTTTAAATTTAATTTTGTTTTTAACTATATAAGATATACACATGGCTCCAAAGTTAGAACTATAAAACAAGGCATGTTTGGAAAGGTAGAGGTTCCATCATTATCTATTCCTTCACCTCCTCTTCCTTCTCTAAGATAACTATTTTTATTAGATATGGTTTATACTTCTGTTTTTTAAAAGTGTACGCACACAGACACACACACACATGCATGTGCATGTTTGCCCCCCCAAAGGTAGCATACCGTATACAATATCCTGCACCTTACATTAAAATTTTTATTGTTGTAAAATATACACAACATGAAGCTTATCATTTTAGCCATATTTAAGTATACAATTCAGTGGCATTAAGTACATTCAAAATATTGTGCAATCATTATCACATTATTAATTTTCAGAACATTTTCATCATCTTAAATGGAAACTCTATACCCATTAAACAATGATTCCTCATTCCCTTCTCCCACCTCAGCCCTTGGTAACCTTTATTCTTCTTTTTGTCTCAATAGATTTACCTAGTCTATCTGCAGTTTGGTTTTTTTTGTTTGTTTGTTTTTCTTTTTCATTGAATTGTATATTCTAGAGATCACTCATAGGAGTATAGAGAGATCCTCATTGATTTATTACAGCTGTATAGTATTCTACCGAATGGATTAAACCATATTCAACCAGTTTCTTGTGGATGGGAACTTTGTATTTCTAATGTTTTGCCATTATAAACAGTGCTGCAATGAACAGAATACGGCATTCATCATTTCATTTTTTGCCTGTTTTATCTTTTAAATACATTTCTAAATGTGGAATTGGTGAGTCTAAGGATAAATGCCTATGTAATTTTAGAGCATTTGGATTTGATACGATAGACAGAAATGAACCACAAAACTATTTAAGTATTAAATAAAAACCCATTTAATGGGGCTAAATGTTTAAAAAGTATGATTAAAACACTGCTTTAACCCAGGGGATACTTTATTTAGCTCTTTTAATTAAAATGATTTTGTTTGAAGGACAGGGCATGACAAATACCTCTCTTGCTGTCTTTAGTTTCTTTGGATTTGAACAGATTGGTGTCCCACATGAAATTATGTTGCTCCTACTTTTCCTTATGAGAATACTGTTAAGAAGGAATACTACCTTAAAAGTCTTTGCCTAACTACATTGGGGAAAAAGGGAGGGAGCTATGCCAATTCTCAGAGAATTTTGGCTGCCAAATAGCACATCTGGGCAAATTGGGCCAGGAAAAAATCTCTAGGTATATAAATCTTTAAAGTAAGTTTCTCTAGGCCTGAATAATCCAGACATTGGTGTCTCGTACTATATCCTAAACCATGATTGGATGTCCAGTCCCAGATTTCAGGGGTGTTAGATTTTTAATTATGAAATGCTGAGAGACAATTAGGGCTTCACAGAAATCTCATGAAGTCAGGGCCACAAAGGAAGACCCCAAAGTCGGGTGAGCACAGAGGCTACTCTGGGATCCAGAGGGCATGTGGCCAGCCAGTGGATGCACCAATTGCTAACGTTTAACCATTAATCAGAAGTCTAAGACAGGAACCAGGGATATGCCCCAAGATCCATTTACCCACCATGCGCGTCCCCCCCCAAACACACTTCTGGGGATCTAACTCTTCTCTGGCTGCGAACTCATGCAGAGTCCTGGCAGGGCTCACCCCGAAGCACACCCCCTGTACGGACTCCCCAGGACCGCGGCGCCTGCAAGCTGCCAAGGCTCCCCGCGGCTACGTGAGCTCGGTCTTGGAGGTGGAGGGCGCATTTCAATCCGGAAACGCCCAGCCCCTCTGCGGGTTCCGCAGACTGACGCCGCTCCCGATGGGGAGGTGGGGGTAGGAGGGCGATGGGGAGGGCCCGGCCTCCTCGGATGGAGGTTGCAGCCAACTCCTGCGGGAGTCTCTAGTCCTGCTTGACTGAGAATCCCGCATCCCCGGGTCTGGGTCTGGGTCCCTGCAGGAGGACCCGTTCTCATCCTCAACCCTGTGGCCTCTGTCGGGTGGGGAAGTTCAGCTGCGGGTCTAGCCAAGCCAGGCACGTTTAGAGACCCTCGTCCCTGGTCCGTGGCCCAGCGAGGGCGGAGGGGGAGGGGAAGGGGCTGCAGTCGCCTTTCCCAAATCTGCTCCCTAACTGCCCCCTCCCCCGTCGTCTGCTCGCTTTGTACAGGCAGTCAAAACAGAGCTAGCGGCCAATTGAGGGGGACGGGAAGCAAAGTCGACTAGCGCCTCGCCCCCTCCTCCAGGCCCCCCCCGCCCTCCCTCCCCTTTCCCACTTCTCTCCTCGCCCTAACCTCGCCCCCATCCCCCGCTCATTTCCTCTCGTACCCAAGCTCGCCAATCCCTCTTTCCAAGCCCCTTTTCCAAACCCTGGCCTTCCTCTCCGGATCGCCCCCCTTCTCCCCAATCTGAGTCCTTTCCCCTCCCTTCACCCTACCCCTTTCCTTCCTCTTCCCCTCCCCCAGCCCCTGGCTCCCCTCGTTCCTCCCCACCCCATCGCCCCCTTACTCTGTCTCCGCCCACTCTGAGCCGGCCCCTCGGTCAGGGCTGCGCCCCACGTGTGGACGGCTGCGCTCCAGCCCCCACTGACAGCCGCCGCCCGCCGGCCCGCCCAGCGCCCCGCCGGGCCTCAAAACCCCCGCGCCGCGCCCTCGCCCGCCGCATCTTCCCCGGCGTCCAGCCTCCCGCCCTCCCTCTCACCGGCGTCTCGCCCCGGTCCCGCGCACCTCCGCCCTGCTCTTCGGCCGCCGCCGGCGCGTCGCTGCCCAGTGGAACTCCGGGCGAGCCGGGAGAAGACCCTCCTTTTCTTTGGGGGGCGACTTTTGTTTGCTTTCCGGCTTCTTTCTGGTGACTTTTGCAGCTTTCCAAGATCTGTACCCGGAGCGCACGGGAATCCGCCGAGTCGCTGCGTGCAGGCCCTTTTTTTCTTTTGAGGTCCGCTTTCTTTGTAACTTTACGCCGCGGCTGCTCGGGTTACTTTTGTAATTTCCCGCCCCCGCCTGCTGGCGGTCCTGGAGTCGCTCGGGGCAGCGGCCCGGGGGATGCAACGTGGACCGCGCGGGGCTGCCGGCCGCTCCACCGCCGCGCCTCGCCGCCCGCTGCTCTAGAGCTCGCGCCTCGCCGGCAGTCAGCGGGCCAGCGCTCGGTCCTGGGCTCCCACTAGAGCAGGGAGCCCGAGCTCAAGGGAGTCTCCGGAGCCGACGAAGGGCTTGTTAGACCTGACTTTTTTCGGGCCGCGTAGATTTTGTCTTCGAGCGCTCCGTCTCCGCGGACCACGGTCCGCGCGCTCTCAGCGCGCGCGATGGGGAGACGACGGCGGCTGTGTCTCCAGCCCTACTTCGTGTGGCTGGGCTGCGTGGCGCTCTGGGCGCAGGGCACAGCCGGCCAGCCCCAGCCCCCGCCGCCCAAGCCGCCCCGGCCCCAGTCGCCGCCGCAACAGGTCAGGCCCGCAGCGGCGGGCTCTGAAGGCGGGTTCGCAGTGCCCGAGTACCGGGAGGAGGGCGTCGCGGCGGCCAGCCGCGTCCGCAGGCGAGGACAGCAGGACGTGCTCCGAGGGTAGGTGGGCAGGCGGCACGGGGGGAAACCTCGGCTTGGCAGCTTTCCATCCCACCCCCTCCCAAAACTCAGTTCTGGCGGCTAGAGCCGAGGCCCCTTCCACCAGTAGACCCCGAAGACTCCCAGAAGCGCCTCCCCCTTTTCCTCAGCAGTTCGGCCGGCAAAAAAAAAAACACAAAAAAAACCTCCCTCGGGGGGGGTTGGGCAGCGGGTGGGTCGGAGGCCCCCGGGTGCGGATCGCGGAGCGCCTGCAGAGCCTGCCGTGCGGGGACAAGTTCCTGGCGGAAGGCGCGCTTGAGGCCGCCCCGCGCCGGGACTGGTCAAGCCTGCCTGCTCCCCACCGTCGGGGGCGCAACTCCCGAGCCTTTTGTTTGAGGACGTGTGCGGGACTTACAGCTCATTCTAATCATCAAGCCGAGCGCTCCACCTTCCGACTCGCCATCCTTGACGTGTCGGGGCCAAAGTAACAGTTGATCAAGGAGGGATGGATTTGGGGACGAGGGCAAGGATTTTTGAAACGGAGTGTTCCCTTTGTTCTCTGCATCCGGAGGCTAGAATAGTAGCAAATTATATGTTTCCCTGTTTCTTTTCGCTCCTTAAAAAGGTAGCAACGGAGGGCGGATGAAAGGCAATGTTTAGACATTTCTGACCCTCCTCATTCCAGTGTCTAGCTCGTTCACTTCCACGTCTGAGCCCCAAGCCCCAAGAATTTGACGTGTAGTTTTGGTCTGTTGGTTGTCCCATAAATGTTACGAAAACTGCTAATGTATTACCGCACCCCTCTCTAAGTGTGCGTTACTTCACTTGTCTATCACAGGCCCAACGTATGCGGATCCAGGTTCCACTCCTACTGCTGCCCGGGATGGAAGACGCTCCCTGGAGGAAACCAATGCATTGTCCGTGAGTGCTAGGCTGGGATCGCAGTTTGGGAGCAGCACGCTCGGCCCCATCTCAGGGCCGACCTCTTGCATTCAGTCGTTTGGACACACATTTGCGTTTAGAATCCGGTGGCCACATAGCAGTAATAATTAGGACGCGCGGCCCCATTTGAATGGTGGGGAAGAAGCAGCCAGTTTGCTTCGGTTTAGACTTCACTTATAGACTCTGTTGAAGGGCAATAATAATAAAGGTTTCAAAGATACTTGGAAGTTTTATCTTTCTATGTCTATTAATACAAACTGAAGGGGGAGTACAGCAATTCCCCAGATAACCCACACCACTTTTTCCTGAAGGAGAGCAGATAAGACCACAATGTGATTATGTAAATTATCTGCCTTTTGACTCTGCAGGAGGTTTAGGCCTTCTGAAGATCAAGCTTGCTTAGGCCTCCGTACAAAACCGCTTTATTATCTCTGGTTTCATCTCAACAGTCATCTAACATAGATATGAAAGGAGCACTCTCAGAGATTTAGAGTTGATCCAGGTTAACGAAAATTTTAAAAGAGAGAACTCTTCCAAATGGCTTGACTTTTTTTTTTTTTAATTTTTGGAAGACATTTAGGAAATTTAGGATTTCCAGATCCCAGATCTCATAGTGTACAGTAGATTTCCAAAGTGTGAGTCTTAGAACTTCAAAAGTTTTGCATATCTGACCTTAAAAGTTTTGATTATTTTATTCAGTTTCCAAAGTGTATACCCAGCTCTCCAAGTTTTAATTGGAGAAGTCATTAGTTATCATTATCAGCCTCA
Organism: Stenella coeruleoalba; assembly: GCF_951394435.1. Lineage (NCBI taxonomy): Eukaryota > Metazoa > Chordata > Mammalia > Artiodactyla > Delphinidae > Stenella > Stenella coeruleoalba. The sequence continues at coordinate 105,968,463 of NC_137148.1, read as the reverse complement.
CAGTGGTGGACTATGGGATGTCTTACTTCACATGCCTGTGAATTTGTGAGTTGAAGTGTGACTGGCCTTTTCTTGTGTATTTATATAGCACAGCCACATTTGCCTTGTTGGGAGGACAGCCAGGTGTCATAGCACATTTATTTAGAGACAGTCTTGACTTTAGATTGACCTCAATATTCTCCAGGGAAAAGATAATTATGCCACATGAAGAGAGAAAAAGGGCAAGCCACACTAGCCAAGGGATAATAAGGATGTAGTGGCATCTCTGACTCTATATTTATTGGTTTTGTGGGTTTGAGATAGACACTTGATGTTATTTCTGTGCAGTTTTTAGAAAGGCATGGTATCTCAAGTGTTGTGAATACTAGCTTCTTCTTATTTCTACCCTAAAAAATCCCACAGTATCCAGTAATGAGGCAAAAACAGGAAGCAACAGCTGTGTTCTTTAGGGTGATTCATAAATATTTTAAATAAACTTTTTGATTATAAGCCTTTACTTTTATTAAAAAGAATGGAAGGGTATTGGATATTTTCCCCTCCAGCACATAAGTCATATACATGAGGCGTGTGTAGAGGGTGCATTTACTTTTTCAGACCAGTAGGGTGTTACTGTGCCTGCTTTAAACTTCCATGGTTCCTAGAATTCTGAAACAGCTAAGTCACTCACCACACACCTGCCATACTCGCCGGGAGTGACTTAGGCACTGCGGAAAGTCTGACTCACTAAATGTAATGAATGTGACTGCCATTATTGAGTTGGAGAGTAGCCGAGGAGAAGGGATTGGTTTATGGTACGTGTTGAAAATCTGTAAAGTCAGATTTTATTGGATCAGTGTGGAATGGGAATTCCAGAGAACAGAGCCTTCCAGAATATTCGCAGTAGGAAAAAAAAAATGTATACGTATATATATGGCCCTCTGAGTGTCAGCTTTAAATATATTTTTGCTCTTTGAGTAACAGTGTGCTCTTTACATGTTTAGAAAATCAGCTTTGGAAATCTCAAAGTAACAGTGAATATTGTAGCCCTCATTTCTGATACTCCAAGTATTTGGGTGCTTATGAAATACACTGGAATGTACATATATCATAAATCTATACAAAGCATAAACTTTGAAATGTTCTTTATATCTCCAAGAAACATTTACAGTACTTGTGTCAAGAGATATCTACACAAATATTTATTAGCACATTTAAAAGGTAATTCAAATACCCAAGACTATAAAATAGTGCACAAAAGAGAGGGAGACTGTAATGCGTTTATATTCTCTTGCATGGGTCTCATCTAAATTTTACCTTAATATTTTGCATTAAATTCACTAGTTCAATTAGTCTGACATTTAAAACTGTAGTATATGGAGGTAATAACTAAATTGAAACCATCATAAAGTCAAAATTAAGAATTTTCATTCCATGAAATTCTGCCATTTGCAGCAATGTGGATGGACCTAGAGAAAATTATGCTTAGTGAAATAAGTCAGACAGAGAAAGAAAAAAATGTATGATATCACTTATATGTGGAATCTAAAAAATAATATAAATGAATGTATGTGCAAAACAGAAACAGACTCATAGATACAGAAAACTAGTGGTTACAAAGGGGAGAAGTGGGGAAGGGACAAATTAGGGGTACGGGATTAACAGATACAAACTACTATGTGTAAAATAGATAAGCAACAAGGATATATTGTATAGCACAGAGAGTTCTAACCATTATATTGTAATAACATAATGGAGTATAATCTGCAAAAACACTGAATCACTGTGCTTACACCTGAAACTAATATTGTAAATCAACTAGACTTCAATAAAAAAAGAATTTTCATTCCATGACTTTCTTATGATAACAAATTATTTATTATATTTATTGAATTTCCATCATTTAGCAAAAGAAAAGCTCTGAGGAAACTTACAAAAAGAGAATAAGTGAAATACAAATAGAAAAAGAGGACCAAAGATTAATTTCCTTATACATTTATACATCAACATTTTTTCTTTACAGAAAGATATTAAAATGATCAACTCTTAGAATTTTAATCTGGTTGGCCTTGACCAGGCTTCATGAGAAGATATTAAAATAAAAATATACTTCTCAAACTACTGGAAACTTAATGCATTTTGATTTGAGTCTGCGTCTTGTTGTTATTGTTCTTAATTGTGGCCTGCAAAAATCACTGAAGTACTTCCAAACTTCCAAATATTTGTTTCCAAAAGGATGAAATTGACTTTCTCACTCTCCATTTGTTTTTTTAAAATCTTGTTAGAACATGAAGCAATGGAAAAGTTTGCTTATTAATTTTTTTGTTGTGAAATTATACTATGAAGAGCATTTTGATCAGTGAATAACAGTGGGAAGGGGTTGGCCCAGAATCATAGCATTTGAGACCCGAAGAGACATCAGAACATTCCAGTATAATCCTTTTGTTTTATTTTACCAATGAGAAAACTAAACCCAGAGAAGCTGTGGGTTTTTTTCCGAGCTTGCAGTGGGTCAATGGCAGAGCGGGAACTCAACCTCAGACCTCTTGCATACCATTCATTTACTCTCCCCTGTGCCATGCATCTTCTCCCAGCATCACTGAAATCCCAACACCCAGGTCCTCTCTCCTTTCCCCTCTGGTATTTCTGGGCCTCATCGTTTTTGTAGTTGTGGGAGGGACAGATATTTAGATGAGATGTACTATAGTTTGAGATGAGTGTGAAGAGAAAGAGCCTAAGCATTCTTGCTTCTCATGGGTTCACGGATATACAGGGTACACCTGTGGCCATGACAGGGCTCTGTCTGAGGATGAGTAGTCTCCAGCCCATCAGACCTTCTTTGGGTTTAGGACCTGGGAAGGGGCACTTTGTATATAACGTAAGCCTAGACTAAATGTCTACCTACTGAGGGTAAGGGGGCTTTGAGATAAAACAATGTTTTAGTAAACATTTTTCATTGGAAAGTTATTGGTGATCAGAAAATCTAGCACATTTTAAGAATTAATAGTCAACTCCATGGCAGAAGCCATGTTCTTGCCTAAAATTGTTTTTTATCTTCACACTATAATTTATGACACTTTCGTTTATAGGGAGTGGTAATAGAGATGCCGGCCATATTATGTGGGTGTCAAAAGGCAATCCGGAGAAGAAAAACATTGAGTTAGTTCATTTCTATAGAACACACCCTTTACATTACATATTGAGGGGCTCAGATCTCTTTGAAAGTTGTGAGACCCCCTCCCTAGTGAAAGATACATACACACATTTACATACATATTTACAGCTAGTTTCAGGGCGTTCCCAGACTCTCCTCTTCCTGTCTTCATGCATCCACTCATGGAGCATTAAAGCACTTGCCTGTGTGCACAGAGAGAATTCACTTGTGGGTATAGAGATAAATCTCTCAGCTCCTAAATGAACTGACTCTAAATATGGGAGAGACTTCCCATTTGAAGGCACTGGACTACCGATTTTGAGGATCTGTGGTATGTGCTGTGTCAGTGAGCCTAACATTCTTTGCTCTGATGACCCTCATACCTTGGAGGTCATAGCTGCAGGAGGCTTTGACTTTCCCTCCATCAAAATGTCGCAGCAGCTTTTCTGAGCAGCGGGAATAGGCTAGGTTGTGGAGGTAAAATGGGAGAAGAAAGGCTGGAGGAAGGAGAGAGAGAATTATTAAGGGGAACAAAGATTGATGATGGGGCAGGTCAGATACCAGCCGGGAAGGAATGTGCATGGAACCCCTGGGGCTTGGCCAAGTCGTTAGAGCGTGGAGCCTCCAGCTCAGCCAATTTCACATTCTCTGTCTCCTGTGAAGGTCCTTTACAGAGTTGGCTGTGTTTTCTGAAGGTATGCAGGACCTCTAGGTTTCCTCAACCCTCCCAGCTTCCTAGGACCAAGACTGTCTTCTCACGGTGAATTCTGATTATAAACTCTTTCCCTTGAATGGAAGAGATGACCTGTGTTGATAAGAGTTGAATGATTAGGATTATGGAACTTGAAGTAGCTTCATTTGTGTGAACATTATCATAAGGATACTTAAGAGACTGATTCACTTGTCTACAATGGGTAATTTTGTTGTATATCTGAAATTAGGCATTATATATCACATATTTAAAAACATTTTTTAACATCTTTATTAGAGTATAATAGCTTTACAATGGTGTGTTAGTTTCTGCTGTATAACAAAGTGAATCAGCTATACGTACACATATATCCCCATATCCCCTCCCTCTTGCATCTCCCTCCCACACTCCCTATCCCACCTCTCTAGGTGGTCACAAAGCACCGAGCTGATCTCCCTGTGCTGTGTGGCTGCTTCCCACTAGCTATCTGTTTTACATTTGGTAGCGTATATATGTCCATGCCACTCTCTCACTTCGTCCCAGCTTACCCTTCCCCCTCCTCGTGTCCTCAAGTTCATTCTCTATGTCTGAATCTTTATTCCTGTCCTGCCTCTAGGTTCATTAGAACATTTTTTTTTTTAGATTCCATATATATATATGTTAGCATATGGTATTTGTTTGTCTCTTTCTGACTACCTCATTCTGTATGACAGACTCTAGGTCCATCCACCTCATTACAAATAACTCAATTTCGTTTCTTTTTATGGTTGAGTAATATTCCATTGTATATAATATATCACATATTTTATATCTTAATTTTTCAGGTTTATTGTTTTTAACTATAGTTTTCTTATTTTGTAAACTATGGTTTATAACCTAATTGTTCGTTCGTTTCCCTGTTGTGCTTTCTACAGCAATTTGTAGAAATAGTTGTGGAGATGGATTTTGTTCCCGTCCTAACATGTGTACTTGTTCCAGCGGCCAAATATCACCAACCTGTGGATCAAAATCAAGTACGTTTTTAATATGTGACCTTATTTACTGCATTATCTGTAAGATTTTGAGTAAATACTAAATGTCCTTTTCAATGAGGATATAGACCCATGATAATTTTCCTAACTAGGTCAGTACTAATCTTTGGAGTAAAAATCTTTGGTGGCTTAGTTGTTGCCACCAACAACTAAGGGGTAATGGGGGAGTGATTTTCATTAAGAAAAATGATTTCGTACTGGTCCAGATGCTATGTGTCTATTCAGTAAAAGAGCCTGGATTTAGTGGAGAAGTAATTCTTTGCGAGTAATAGCTATAACTTAACTGGGTTTTTTACCATGTTGCAGGTACTGTTTTAAGTGTTTAACTATATCATTTTATTTAATTCTCACATGAATATTATGAGATACTATTATTACCCCATTGACAGAGAAGGAGGATGAGGCACATAAGTTTAACTCGCCCAAAGTAACATGGATTTGAAGCCAGGGATTCTGATGCCTAAGCCTGTAGTCTCAAACCCTCAGCTCTGTTTATTGCCTTTGCTTAACTCCTGTGGCTCATATCCTGTTTTGTGGGTTAACTAAAGGGGAAGGATAAGAGGATTGAGATGACAACAACTGTTTATTGTGTACTGACCAGATGTTTTACATATATTAGCTATTTTGCTGTTCACATACTGACTCCCAACAGCTCTGTAAGATCACAATAACAGTGGGCTAAGATTGTGTTTTTCATGACCTAAGTAGAAATTGATGGGTCTTTAGGTCCAAGATTAATCTTTTAGGCCAGTGTTTAAGGTAATATTTTATAGCAAGGTGGAAGCAGATATTATTTATTTAATTGCTCAATAATTAAATAAATCTTTGTCTGCCTCAAACTAGTGTGAAGTTGTTATATTTTTAACACTTCTCTCTACAAATTTTCCCTAAGAAAAGGTAATAGATAATTTATCTGATTGAGGAATATAAGATTCAAGATTCATATAACAAATGTCATTGTCTGATGATGAAGCTTCTGATTAATGCTCTAGTTTCGTTTTCTGTGAAAATAATCTGTCATTTTCCCGACCTTTGAAAACCTGTTATTTAGAATTCATCGAGACTTTCTTGACCACCCTGATTAGCAAACTTCTTCCACTACTTTCCTGAACCTCCCTTGTCTGACTGCCTGGACGATACCATTCCCCATATCTTCATTATCCTGTTCTCTTAGTTTTCTCAACTACACCCTCAGCAAAAAACCCAAACCTGGAGAAATTTTTTACAGTTCAGTTTCTTAATTCCTCTACCTGGGCAGCTGAACAATCACTGGCTGACCCTCAGTTTATGGTATGTAATTTAATAGAGGATCCCTGAATTCATTTGGCCTTGAGTAATACTGGCTGCCTTTCCATCAGGAACTCTTCTCTCCTTTCCAGTCCTCAAGATGCTCCAGCTCCACAAAGCATTTAGCACCATTAATCAGTATCTTCTTGAAATGCTCTCTTTTCCCTTCACTTGTAAAATATTAATGGCTCACAATACTCCTTTTCTTGATTATTATTTCTTAGTCTCCTTTCTGTACCTTCTTTATTAGCCTTACAGTCACAGCTAGGTATTCCCAAGAGTTCTGTCCTCCCTGGGTGAACTTGTTTACATATATGTCTTCAGTTACTACCAATGTGTTGCTAACTCATAATGATTATCTCTAGAGTAGCTCCCTCCACTGAGCTTCATATTCACATGTTCCATTTCCTATTGGACTTCTCCACTTGAATGGATAGTAGGCATCTGAAACTGTGGCATGAAACTCTTGATTCATTGTTGACCACAGTCTACTTCTTCCACAGTTTCCTTGGCCCCAGCAAATGGCAATGAGCTCAGTGCCCTGATGTCATAATGGACTTGGCATCCGCTGTCACGGAGCTTACATCCCTGTAGGGAGACAGACAAAACACAAGTAAACAAACACCACAGAGTCATTATAGATAGTGGTAAGTTCTTGGAAGGAAACTTTGCTGTGAAGGAGAACAGCCTGGAGCCAAGGGGGAACCTAGTTACAGGAGCCAGACAAGACCACTCTGATGAGACGTGATATTGGAGCTGAGTTCTGAAGGATGAGAATGAGCCAGGCATGAGAAGAGCCAGGGAGGGACCCTCACAGGGAGAGGAAGTAGCAAATCAAAAGACCTTTCCTCCACTTGAGAAACTGTGAAAGGTTCATGTGATTACAAAGAGGAAGATTGGGAAGAGAAGGTCTTAGAGAAGCAGGCACATCCAGGGAGATAATACACGGCCTCCTTGGTCATGGAAGGGTTGCATTATATCCCAAATGCAACAGGGAATCATTGAAAGGGTTTCAATAAGAAAATGAAGCAATGCCATTTATATTATTAAAAGATTACTGTAGCTGCTCTGCAGAGAAAGAATTTGAAGAGGGTAAGAGTAGAAGCTAGGGAACCTATCAGGAGGTTACTGCAACAGTCCAGGTGAGAGATGAGGGTAGCTGAACCACACAGTATCAATGGCGACAGAAAGGAGAAGATGGATTTGAGATGTATTTTCCAGTGGAACCTGCAGACCTTGTTAAAACACTTGATGTGAGAGAAAGAGAAGCAGTTGCTTAAGCACTGGGTGATGGCAGTGCCAGGTCTCAGCCACCGCATTCTGAATGGATACATGAGTGCTTCCTGCATCCTAGAACTTACACTTCTAGTCACCTTATATTTCCTTCTTTTAACATTGAAAGTGTAATAGATTTTAAATATATACTAAATAACATATGTTGTAACAGATATGCTCGTGTGCATACTTACTACAAATAAATAAAGGTATGCTTGGGTCATAACATTTACTTCCATAGAATACATTTGTCATTAATTGGGTATTTAGTATAGTTTTATAACTCTCACAGATACTGTAATTCTGGTGATTGATAATTTTATGTTTTTTGTTGTTCTTTGCAGTTCAGCAGTGCAGTGTTAGGTGCATGAATGGTGGGACCTGTGCAGATGACCATTGCCAGTGCCAGAAAGGATATATTGGAACTTATTGTGGACAACGTAAGCAACATTGGGATAGACTCGATTTATTAGAAATAATTTGATTGAGTGGGCGTTTGATACTGAGTCGTAACTTAAGGTCTTGTAAAGGATCTTAAAATCCTTTAAAAATATGTTGATGTAGAAAAGACATACCTTATAGCTGAATACCTAATGTTTTCCAGTTCTTTAAAAATTTTTGTTTTAGAGTATTGATGTTGTTGAATATTACTAGTGCTTTATCAAATTTGACATATATCACAGGTAAATATTTACTTGATTTTCTTTTATCTAGTTCCATAAAGCATGGATACCTGTCTGAAAAAAATGGTAACGTTCGCCGTGATCTCTCTCTGTTTTTAGGATATCCCAAATTTAACCCTAGCAGAGCCAATCTTATAAATTGTCCTTTGCTCAAATATATTTTATTATTTAATACCACAGTACAGGGCTGTGAGGTGATTTTTTAAAAATCATGTCATTGTGAAAGAGGGAGCTTTAATCCAGCAAAGCTCTTCACTCACTGGAGAATATCCTATTATAATCACAAACAACCTTTTAGCAAGAATGTAAGGATGATAGCTCTTGTATTTTGACTTATCACTGGGCAATACTTTAGGTTAGTGCTTCCCAAATTGTGGGACTCTTACAGGAATCCCCATATTTTTAAGTATGGATGAGTAGAAGGACATGATATTAACGAAAGTTGAATCATAAATAGTAAGAAAGTCCCTTTTCACTCCGTTTGCATTTCATCAGGTGCAGCGTCTAGGTTTGCTGCTAATCATCAAGGCCTCCCTAAGAATTGTTCATTAACCATTTTAACATAGCAAGACCATGTCTTAGATGTGCAAGAATATCTAGCTTGTTTTAAACTAACGTTATTCTGGTTTTGTTGCAGTTTAAAAAACTTCTGAAATTATTGTAAAATATGTATAATATAAAATTTACCATTTTAACTACTAAGTGTATATTCAGTGGCATTAAGTACATTCACATTGTCGTGCAACTGTTGCCAGCATCCATCCACAGAACATTTTTTGTGTTGCAAGACTGAAACTCTGTACCCATTAAATGCTATCTCCCCATTTCCCCTCACCCCACCTCCTGGCAAGCACCATTCTACTTTCTGTCTCCGTGAATTTGACAGCTCTAGGTACCACATATAAGTGGAATCATATAGTATTTGTCCTTTTGTGGCTGGCTTCTTTCACTTAGCATAATGTGTTCGTGGTTCATTTATGTTGTAGCTTGTGTCAGAATTTTCTTCCTTTTTAAGGCTGAATAATATTCCATTTTGTGTATATGTCATATTTTGCTTTTATCTATTTGTCCATTGATGGACACTTGAGATACTTCCACCTTTGGTTACAAATAACACTGTGGTGAACCTGGGTGGATAAACATCCATTCAAGTCCCTGCTTCAGGTCTTTTGGATATATACCCACAACTGGAATCCAGGGATCATATGGTAATTCTGTTTTACATTTTTTGAAGACCTACCCTTCATACTGTTTTCAATAGTGGCTACACCGTTTTATATTTTACTACAGGTGGGAACCAGCGGTGCACAAGGGTTCCAATTTCTCCACATCCTCACTAACAATTGTTATTTCTGTTTTCTTGATGGTAGCAATCTTAATGGATACAAAGTATCTCCTTGTGGCTGTTGATGTTATTTTTGAGGTTGCCTTCAGGTTTGGGTAATTTTAGCTTTCTGTTTATAAGTGCTATAAAGTTTTCTTTTAAAATAATTTAAAATAAACAGGTGAATTGATTTAAAGAAAAATATTCTCTTAAGGTCAGGAGTCGACAAACATTTTCTGTAAAGGCCAGATAGTAAATATTTTACACTTTGTGATCCGTGTCACTATTCAACTCTGCCATTGTAGTGCAAAAGCAACCATATGCAAATAAAAAAGTTTGGCTGTGTTTCAACAAAACTTTCTGGACACTGAAATTTGAATTTCATATAATTTCCACATGTTCCAAAAATATTATTCTTCTTTTGATTTTTCAACCACATAAAATTGTAAAAGCCCTTTTTAACTCATGGACAGCACAAAAACTGGCAATGAGCCAGATCTGTCCTGTGGCCCGTAGTTTGCAGACCCCTTGTGTAGGTGGTTCTCAGGTATGGAAAAAGCTGTTAAGCTAGCCTGAGATTGAGCCTGGGAAATGGAATCTTAAGGAATTTGAGAGAACACCGTGCACTGAGGCCAGTTTTTTGCAAGAATAGAAGATGCCAATGTAATAACTTTTTTTAGGCTAGGGTTGACCAGGTGAGAGCAGGAAACAGCTGGACAACAGTGGATCAGATTGTAACAAAATTTCTTTTTTCATAAATGATTTTTTTTCTGTATTTTTCATACATTCAAGCATTTTCCAAATTTTATACAATGGACTCCAGATTATAACTATTTAAAAAAGTCTATTATGGGGCTTCCCTGGTGGCGCAGTAGTTGAGAGTCCGCCTGCCGATGCAGGCGACGCGGGTTTGTGCCCCGGTCCAGGAGGATCCCACATGCTGTGGAGCAGCTGGGCCCGTGAGCCATGGCCGCTGAGCCTGCGCGTCCGGAGACTGTGGTCCGCAATGGGAGAGGCCACAACAGTGAGAGGCCCGCGTACCGCAAAAAAAAAAAAAAAAAAAAGTCTATTATGAACACCATATTTATTTATTTATTTTTATTGGAGTACAGTTGCTTTATAATGTTGTGTTAGCCTCCACTGCACACCAGAATGAATCAGCCATACGCAGACAGATATCCCCTCCCTTTTGGACTTCCCTCCCATTTAGGTTACCACAGTGCATTAGGTAGAGTTCCCTGTGCTATACAGCATGTTCCCATAATTTGTCTATTTTATTTATAACAAAGCAGACTTATACCTTTTTTTACACCTACAAAAACATTAGGAGATCTGATTGTATCCCTATTTTATAGAATTCAATAGCCAGAGAAGAGACACTGTTATGCTTCTTGAAACTCAGCCTTTTACTCCTCAGGGAGAAAAATCGTAATTCCTTTAGAATTGCAGGGGAAGAGCCTTGCCTCAACTGGTCTTTCAGAGTATTTCGTCAAACCTATCCTAAAACTAGCCACTTTTGCCTGAATTCAGCTGCTGTACCTGTCTGGGGTATGTGTGTTTATGTATGTATTTTCCTGAAAGTTCTACAGAAAGAGCTCTTGTAGGTATGTCTCTTCCCTGCTTTTCACACAGAAATGGGAAATGAGGTGACGGAAAGTAGTTTCCCATCCTGTAGGAGGTGCTTTTATGTTCTTCTGCCCCTGTGGCAAGCCATATTGATGTCACCACACTTTTCTGTCAGGGGAAAGCGAAAAAGCACTGGGCCAGAAGCCCATCCTACATCTGAAAATTTGTCCTCTAGATATCTCATGGGACGGAACTATCCTTGCCTAACATTTACTTACGGGTAATAGAACATTTGGTTCAAGAAAGTTATATAACTTAAAAAATTCATTAGTCCCAGCACATAAGAAAGTGATGGTATGATAACTAGTACATGTCAGCTCAAGAAATGGTTTAAGGAAGATGCTTTCTAAGTTGTCTTATATAGAGAGAGTATTACTGGGAGTAAAGAGGCGGGTGTAACAGTATCAACTTGTAAACCCAGAAAAATCCTGGAAATGTTTTTTAAAATGAGGATTATAAAAACATTAAAATTGCTTAGCTGCTTTCCCAGAAATGTAGAAAATGTTCTTTAGAAAGCACTCTTTCATTTCCTTCAGCAATGTTTATTGAATAACTACTGTATGCCCCACATTGTGCAAGGTGCTGGGAGTACATCAGTGACCAGCAAGATGATGCCCAACTTCTTAGAGCTTATCTTGTGGTAGGGAAGACAGGTAACAAGTAGGTGAAAAGTGAAATGCCTAATACAAATTTAGGGAATGAGAAGTTCTAGAACAATAAATGAGAGTAAGGGGGAGAGAGTCTGGGTCAGAATAAGCAGTTCTCTGCTATTTTTTAACTGGGGAATCTCTGAGAAGGTGACTTTGAACACAGACCTGAGTCTGTGCTTTTAAGTCTATGGGAAAAGTGTTCTAGACAGTGGGAAAAGCAAATACGAAGGACCTGTGGTGGGAACAGATCACATACATTTTGGAAACAAGAGGAAGACTTATGTGGCTGAAGTGAGGGAAAGAAATAATGGCAGGGGATGAGTTCAGAGACGAAGGTGTAGGGCCTCATAAACCAAGGAAAGAAATTTGGACTATCCCCTAAATATTATGGGAACCCATTGGTGCAGTTTGAGCAGTGGAGTGATACAATCCGATTAACATTAAAAAAAAAAAAATCACTCTGGCTGCTGTGTTGAAACTGGATTGTAGAAATGGCAAGAGAGAAAATGAAAGGGCCAGTTAGGAGGCTAGTGTAGTGGTGCTGGTAAATGATGCTCTAGTAACTAAGGATGTGATAAGTGTTTGGATTAAGATTGCATTGGAGGTAGAATCTATGGAAGGAAGTGTGTACTGGTGGAATGGGTGTGGTGAATGAGACTAAAAGAAAAAGCAAAGATCCATAATGACAGCTAGAAGGTTTGGGTTGAGCTCTGGGCTGAATGGTGATGCCATTTCCTGATATTCCAAAGACTGGGTGGGGAGTGGGTTGGACTGGGGTCAGGTGGGGCTAAGAGCATGGGATATCAAGAGTTCTCTTTTGGATTTGATAGTTAAAGAAGTTTGTTAGACTTCCAAGTGAAAAAATCTATGAACTCAGCTCTTAGGAGAGAGGTCAGAGATAGAGATATGACTTCGGGAGCATATAGATTGAATTTTTATATGGTTAATCTTTTAATTGTAGGCCTAGACAAAGATCACTAGGAAGTTGGTGCAGGTAGAGAAGAGAAGAGGGCTGAAGCCAGAGCCTTGATTGCTGCCCAACATTTTGAGGTGGAGAAGAGAAAGGAGAAGCCAGCAAAGAGTGAGGAAGAGTAGACAGTGAGACAGGAGGAAAACTGGGAGAGCATGGTAACCTGCAAGACAAAGGAAAAAGGTAGCGCCTGTAGCAGAGATTTATATTATCTCATGTAGAAAAATAGGCTTTTGTTTCTTTCCTCTTTGTAACATTTTAACCTGGTTTAGCATCTGTTTTTATCCCATACGTTTGTGTAGAAGTAACTACCATAATTTCAGATTTGACTTATGTCCAAGTGTTTGTACCTATATTGAGTGGTACAGGAGTCTGTCTAGTAATAACAGACACTTGTCATATTACCTAGCACAGAGTAGGTGCTCAGTAAATATCTACTGAATAAAAATATTCAGGCTTTGGCAGTCATGATCAGGGTTCTATATCACAGGCTGACCAGCTTGAAACAGGCTTTGCTTCTCCCTTCTCCCCAGATCATGGCAGGCAGTTAAGAAACCAGCTCATATTTCTTTCCATAGTCGTCTTCTTCCTTGCCTTTTGCTTTGTCCCACACTAGGTGTAAGCAATTATATTTTTCTTCCTGAGTGGTCAGCATTCTTTCCATGGTGGAAATTTAGGCTTATACAAGTTTCTTTCCAACTGCAGTTGAAAGGTAAATTTGTTGCCATTATGTCTTGTTACTTTATAAAATAACTTTTATCCTAATTTATTCAAAAGAAGGAAATTACCTCTTTTTTTTCCTTTTGGTCCACTTTTATATCTGCATTGCCTGCTTCTCTTCTTTGGCTATTGCTCTTCAGGGTAAACTTTGGTTGCTGTAGAACAAGTCTTGTTTTTCATACAGATCCTTTGCAGTACAAAAAAGAAGGGGACTTAAGATTGTAGAACACTTTAATGGGTAGCCACAAAGTTTAATGGGTGAACTTTGCTTTTTACACCATTTTATTTAATCCTCAAACTCCTCTGGGGTAGGGACTATTTACTTTATAGGCAGGGAAGCTGAGAATCGGAAGGATGACGTGATTGGGATGTGCTGAGCACAGCAGAACTCCTCATCTGTTCCCTGCTTTGTACCGCCTCCCAAAAAGGTGGGAAGAATCCTGCGAGATCTTGACATATTTTGGGAGCTTTTGAGAATCTGCAGTACATCAAATACTACAGTAAATGAGGGGGATACAAAGGCAAACTCCCTATGGTCCCTCTCCTGGAAGAGCTCTCTCTCAGGTGAGAGTAGGAATAGAAGCAAATGGCTGTATTGGCCAGTCTCATCCTTCTTGTTCAGAGGAACCCTTGGTACTTCCTTAAATTATTGAAGTCACCGAAAATCTTTTGTTTAAATGGGTTATACCTGCTGATATTTACTGTATTAAAAATTAAAATTGAGAAATTTAAAAAATTATTTCATTTGAAGTAACAAGAAGCCATGTTGCACGTTAATATAATTTTTTATGAATAATAACTACGTTTTCCACACCAAAAAGAAATTTAGTGAGAAGAGAGGCATTGTTAGTCTAACCTGTGTAGGTTAGCCTGGATTTTATGTGTACTGGGCGAGCTCTCTCCAGGAGGTGCTCCAGGCTTATCCAGCCCTCTTCTCCTCACTGGCATTTGGAAGCTCTGTCTTGGAAAACCCTGAGAGAAGCCCTCCCTCCGCCTCCCCAGGGATAGATCCTGAGTGTCAGTCATGGACGCGTTTTCCCGTTCACATCATAAGGGTTAGCATATGCATAATGAGAGAACATGTCTGGGACAGTGACTTTCATTTACATTTCTTACACCTTGATAATATTTAAAGAAAATTCCTTTCATATTAATTAATTACATTAGGTGAGTGTTACCCATTTGCAGTATACCTTTAGCAATCAAAATACTCAAATCCTTACGGTTGTTTCTGTGAAATTATACCCTACCGAGAGTTCTCTTGACAGATTTTTGTTCCTTCCACATTCCTGTCCACCTCCATCTTTCTCATCCTTCTCACGACCTTTATTTCGTGTCTTTTATCCTGTGTATTTATCGATCTAACTTACTGCCCAACTGTTTTTCCAAGGCAGTGATGAATTGGACTTTCTAGTAAAACTCAGCTTGGGACAAGTGAAGAAGTGGAAAGGTGTGGTTCTTAGGGGGACCTTCCTGTGTAGACATACAAAGAATTCTGCTTTGGAGCGAAGCCTGATGCAGACAAAGAATTTTAAGACCATTGGCACACTGATGCTTTAAGATGAAGGTGTCTTGTTTCAAAGTTTGCTTTGGTATTGCTACTATGAGCAGAAGAGAAACCATTCTGTGTGCTCTGGATGATGGTAGGTAATCGAGCTGCATGTTCCTGGTAAGGAAATAGCAACCCTCTTGCATCTTTAGATACTGCTTTATTTATTGAGCTTCCCATTCCCGATATGGCCGTCACTTGAAGCGCACGTAAATGTGCTCTGCCTCGTCACTGCTCTTTCGTGTCTTAAGTCCTGTTTTGGAGGCACAGGTCATAGAATGTAATCCTCTTCTACTTCTGTGAGGACAGAGTGTTAATCTGTTCAACAGGTGGGTAGGTTATGACACAGCTTGTAGTATTGGTATTTTCTCTTGCAGGAGATGAGATTCTTGAATTCAGCTGTCCTCATTATGTTTCACAGGAATAGTTATTTTTCAAGTAATCTGAAGGGTGATTTTTTAAGGACACTTCCTTGGCTTGGGTCCTGGCTGCTGAGTTGCTCCCCTTGGGAGGTGCAGTGGGGAGAGAGGGTGGGGAGAGAGTTCAGATTCCTTTCTGACTCACTGGCTCCCTCTGGGCCACCTGACTTCCGAATTCCGGTCTCCCTGTCCCAAGTCCAGAGCAGGGAAAGTGTGTGCTGCAGGTGTTTGTCATCATACTTACACATTTTGAACTGTGGGTTAATTTCATAAGAAAGGACCTTTTGTGTTGACACAGTGAGGTTTTCCCCTTTCTTTCTTTCTATAAGTTGACACGTTAGTTACTTCTCTTGGTATTTTATTGCTGAATTGATAGTATTTTCCCCCATTTTTCATGTTAGCTTTGCCTTTTACTTATTTATTCTGCCTTCAGTTTTGGCTTCCTTTTCTTTGTTTTTTTCTTTTTTACTGCCATATCCTCTTTATTTTTTCATGTTGCATTTTCCTCTGTTTCTTTTTCTCCCTCTCTCTGCTCTCTAAAGTCTACAATCCTTTTCCTTCATATTTTAGTCAACTTTCACCTATGAAAATAGATTATAGTGTTAATAGAACTGAAATAGAGGATCGAATCATTATATTCTGACTGTATGGGCATTAGAGCCAGCCAATCCTTGTGATTCTGATTTTAAAAAAAACTTTTACCAAATGCTTGCTTAACAATGTGATTTACATGAATTGTGTAGGTTTTGGTCTCAATATACACTGAAATATATTTACTTAAATGCGTGATGTGACTTGTTTTAGAAGTAAGATCCATTATTGCTATATTTCTACACTACTACATTGTACTTGGACATTTACTGTACAGTGAGCTTCTTGTTGTGTTTGTGTACAGCCGTCTGTGAAAATGGATGTCAGAATGGTGGACGTTGTATTGGACCCAACCGCTGTGCTTGTGTTTATGGATTCACTGGTCCACAGTGTGAAAGAGGTAAGAAGAGAAAAGAGAACCTCCCTTTGGAGAAGTTTATCTTGTTGTAAATGTGTAATTTTTTATCACTTGATGAAAAAAATCTAACGAAATAATATTTTCATTCTTCTTTGATTATGTCTATAACTTGCATGGTCAGATTTTGAGATATAGCTAATAGCGGCTGAAGTGTCTCAGTTTTTTCCACCAGAGTGAACTCAGTTCAGGAGGCCAACTCTGGGACTCCGGCTCTAGAGTAATTCTGAGTGAGTGACTGATGGCAGAACCTAATAATTTGGAGTTAATTCAAATTAGGAGTCACTGTTGGCAGTGCGGCCTCTGTTAAAAAAAAATGTAGCATGTTCTTGGCTGCAAAACCAACAAAATTCTGAAATAAATTGCCCTAACTAACAAGGAAATGTATTACATTGCATACAAAAATTCCAGAGTCACTGGGCTTCAGGTAGGACATGATCAAGGCTTTCATTCTGTTGTTCTACTTCTCTTGGCCTTGCCTTCCTTTGTCAGTTTTGCCCTACCCTCCAGTTCTTTATGGTTGTAAAATGACTGCCAGCAGTAACTAAGGGAACATGCTTTCTTGTTCACATCTAGAGAGAGAAAACCTCTTCTTTAACCATGGGCCAATACTAGCCTTCAGAAATACTCCACACACTGATTGGATTAAGCTTGAGTTTTTGAACCAGTCCCTGGTAAGAGGAATGGTATTAATACGTTCCATGTAGACTTACCAGGACCTGCCTTTGGAGCAGGAGATGATGAAAGCCTCTCAAAGTCATCTATCTGAAAAGGAGAGTTTGGTATCAACCCAGTAGAAGTTGTGTTGGGCAGGAGGAAGGGGGTAGGGGAGTGGGTACTGGGTAGGCATCCAGCATTGTCCACCTTATCCATGTAAATGGTCGGTCAAGCCAATATGAAAACAATTTACCATTATTTAAATAGCAGTTAAACTCGTGACCTGTAGACTACTGAAAATCCCCAGTGTTGATGCAACAAGTGAACTATTAATAATGTTCTGATAGCAAAAGGGCATATCAAAGAAGGTAAATTTTATAAAACGGGATAACTGTTTAGCACTGAACCATAAAAGTAAAATAAGCTTAAACTAAAATCAATATTACATAATCATTCATAATTACATACATACTCAATTGATTTTCCCAGGGCTTTCATAGCATCTAAAGTTGTATAGTGCTTTCTTTGTTGTGAAACTTTGAGTATATGAAGCTATGTCATTGAAATGTTACAGATAAGTAGTGGTGATGGTTTATATATGTGTAGAGGCTTTGAATTGCAAAGAAACCTTGTGTTTTTAAAATTATATCCATTACACTGACAAAAACTTAATCCTGGTATTCAGGTTGAAGTTTGAGAAGAAGCTGAGAAATTAGAATTATATGGTGAAGTTTGAAAAGTAAGATGTATGCAGCCTTTTAACATACACTTGTATGTATATGTACATTAAGATATTTACATTATTCCTAAGGTAATAGAGATTTCTTGGGACCGAAGTACATTCCACAAATGACAGAGTTTATAGTTACACTTAGGACAAATTTAAATGTCTTCACCAGATGCTTTTATTTTCAGAAGAAAAATTAATTGTGAAATGTTAGCATAAAATGATAAGTTGTTGAGAATGGAATAAAACAAATTTCCGAGATGATAAGTTTATTTAAACACCATAGAATGGAAAATAGTTAAATTTATAATTTCTAACATAGTTATAATTGGTGGAGATGATGTTCATTTTTCTGGAGGTCATGTAAACTTTGTAGCACTTTTATCTTGAGCAGATTTCAAATTCAATTCCTAATTGGCAAAGGAATTGTGTAGTTTCGAGAAAGAGGCTTCCAGGCATTATTACATCGTTATTCTGCAACAGTTATTCATTCATTGGGTTTGTTAGTCCTTACTAAATTTATGGAAATTCAATAAAGACTTAACATATATTTTACACGTACAGTAGCATGTTTTCAGAAGAATTACAAAATTTATTAGTTAATGCATTGGCCTGAAGGATTTTTTTTTAAAACATGGGTTTGTTTCTTAAAAATCTTTTTAAGTACTAACCTTCAGATGAAAGTTCGAAAACTTTGTTTCTTCCAAAGAAGAAATTAGCAATTTCCACTCTTAGATTGCAACTCTGAACTTTAAAGCTTTTGAAAGATATTTTCAATTGAATTTTTATGTGTAATAGCTAACCCACTGAAAGTGGAGTTCACAATTTTTCTCAAGAAACATTGTCTGCTTAGCTACAAAAGGAATAATTTATTTATGTTGACATTAGTGAATAGGCCCACGTGCTCAGTTTACATTTACGGTTCATATTGTCTTTTTCAATGATTGAATTTTCAAAATATATGTTCTTTGTTCTCCTAGAAAAAACTGTTTTGTAAAATTAGGGATACTTTTCATTGTTAATGTAGAACACATATAATTTCTGTTTAAATTGGTCTCTTGGGATCAGTAGTGTGATAAACATGGCAGCTTTTTCTGCTATCTGGGCTTCTGGCAGACTGGTTTCCGGACTGGAGACAGAGACTGAATGGTAACCAATGGCTGGCATGATTGTGGTATTTAACTTGAGTCTTGGTGCTGGGTAAGCTGAGCCTTTTTGGAGTTCTTTCCTCATTCTTGCTGATATGTACAATGACCTTTTATACTTAGCATTGAAGAAAGAGTTCTTGTGGTCCCATGCTGATTGTAAAATGCAGACAGCTTAGCTATGTCCAAGGCACATGACAATATTCATTTTTTTTGCTTCTCTCTCCATAAAGATGACATTTGAAATAAGATAAATATTGCACTTAATATAAACCTGAAAATACATAGACATGCATTCATCATTATATATCAAGACTTGGTGTTTTTTCTCTAACACTTAAAATATACCTTATTATTTATCAGTAGAAACTTGGAGGGGGCAGGCAGGCAAGAAATGAAATTACCTGAGGGATTTCTGGACTAAGTACAGTGATTACTTATTATAAACTCCAGTGTCCTGGAGACTTCCCTGGTGGTCCAGTGGTTAAGAATCCGCTTTCCAATGCAGGGGATGCAGGTTCGATCCCTGGTTCAGGGAACTAAGATCCTACATGCCGCGGAGCAAGTAAGCGCATACGCTGTAGAGCCCTTGCACCACAACGAAAGAAACCACGTGTCGCAACTAAGACCCGATGCTGCCAAATAAATAAATAAATATTTTAAAAAACAAAACAAAACATGGCCTGCCCCAGGTCCCTGTTTCAACTTCTATACCTTAAATGGTTGTTGAAATCATATTTTGTAATGGAATTTTCCTTGATGCTTATATAGAGACCATCTGTTAGAAATATATCCTAGGGCTTCCCTGGTGGCACAGTGGTTGAGAGTCTGCCTGCCGATGCAGGGGACGTGGGTTCATGCCCCGGTCCGGGAAGATCCCACATGCCGCGGAGTAGCTGGGCCCATGAGCCATGGCCGCTGAGCCTGTGCGTCCGGAGACTGTGCTCCGTAATGGGAAAGGCCACAACAGTGAGAGGCCTGCGTACCGCAAAAAAAAAAAAAAAAAAAAAAAAAAGAAATATATCCTAGACCCTTTTAAATTATGCATAAATTACTACTACAAATTGTTAAACAACTGTTTTTTTAACAGTTTGTAGTAGTAAACATGTAAACATGACTTACTTTTAAAAAGTGTGTAAATTTGGTAAAATTTCAAATACCCTTATGCTTAGTGATATTTCCTTTAAAATGTATATCTTTCAGTAAATCGTACCTTAAAAAGGAGAATAGGAAATTTACTTTTTAACCTACTGATGTTTTAAAGAAAAGTTCCTTTTGTTAATCTGAATCTGCCTCAGAAAAAAAAGTGAGATCAAGTTGCAAATGTTAAAGTTTATAAAATCTAAAGTATCACGCCTTTATGTGAAATGTAAAATGGGCGGATTTCCTTTCAGGATAACTTTCATAAAATCATCCAGTTAACGCATGAACTCAGTGTTGTAACTCAGCTTCTGCTCGAATACTTCCAGTCACAGGGTGTGCGTAGCTACCTCCATCGTGAGGCGGAATTCCGTTGTCAGAGTCCTGGCTGTTTAAACTCTGCGTTATTATGCTCCTGCCTAAGCGGGCATTTAACAGATGTGTAGTGCCTCTCTTACTGTCTAATTCAGGGGGAACGTGATGATGGTGACTTCTCTAAAGGCATCCGTTATAACTTACTGCTCAGGATTGTGTGATGGCACCTTAAAGTCTTGAATTATTCTGTACATTTTTGTTCATCCACTCACATTTCAGTTGGTAAAGTAACTGTGACTGTTAGTAAACCCACTCAGACCTTATCCAGATTCTCCAAGAACGAGAGTGGAGATTGGCAAATTAGGGTTTTCCAGAATTCTGGGGATTATGTAGACCAGACCAAACTTTGTGCAGAAATAAGTTATACATTTATTAATCAACATTAATTCCATGCTCTTGGAATTTATTATAAAGTATGCAGGGTGGGTTTGTTCAGCCTATGGACATTCAAGTAGCATAGTAAATTAATAATGTGACCAGGAATACAGGGGAGTGTGGTGAGAGAACAGACTGGAATTCTGCAGAATTCTGTATGCAGTGGATTTGATACTTGCAAGAAACGAATAGGCAGTACTTTTAGAAAAAATTCCTCCCATTGTAATCTTCTTATCTAAAGGTAACGTGTGTTTGTTATAAGGTAATTTAGAAAATAAGACAAGGAAAAACAAGAAATGCAATTATTTATGATTTTTCTCCAGTCAGAATTAATTACTTTTAAGATTTGGGTTCTACTTTGAGTCCTTTGTTCTACCACACATATGTTGCTTACAAAGAATGGGCTGTTTCCATTCTTACTGGAATCAACTGTAAGAATATTTCATGTTCTGTAACATGAAATGTACTTATATGCTGCTGCTTCTTTTAGGTTATGACCAACATTGTACTAGATTATGGATTATAATAGTTACACTGCATGTTGTAATAATGAGGGCTAGGTATCTACATTCTAAACAACTGTATGATATTTGTAAAGTTATTTTCTCTGTCTCACAGATGAGGAAGTTTTGCCCACTTCAAACTTATGGTAACATTGGGGGTATTAGAATGGGAGGAGGATCTCCAACAATCTGATTTCAGACCTTAAATTCAATTATGGTGATATAGCTGTCTGCTGTAATTACATTTTTTATTAATTAACGTTTAACATTTAAGGTCATTTTCAGGTTCTCTTGTGGTTTTATTGGTTTGTTTCTTAGCAAAGCTCTGATAAAAATCTATGTAGATAAATCTATATCTTTGATTTTATTCTTAGAATATATCCTAGAAATGTAATTACTGAGTCATTGAATATGTGAAAATTTAAAGTTTTTCATATGTTCTGTTCATTTCCCTCCAAAAAGGCTTTTTATGATTTATTTCTTTGGTATTATGTTTAGAAAGTCTTCCCCATTTCCAAATATAAATATCTATAGTTTTTTCCTAGGAATTTCCTAAAATTCCTATTGGAATTTTATTCTTTTACCTTTTTAACCACAAGTTAGAACATACAGGATGGTAACTAAAATAAATTTATTTATAAATATTTATTTATTTATTTATCACATATCTATTGAGTACTTATTTAGTATTAGGCCAAGTATGTGGAGTTCAATTTACAAACAATATATACTCCCTGTTAATGAGAAGCAAATTATCTGTTTAAAGACTAGAGCTAGTCATCTGCTTAAACACTAAAATAAAATACAACATAGTAAGTACTATAATAGGAGTAGTAACAAATTTATGTGAGAGCTCAGAAATGGTTCCTGATTAAGGGAGAATTACAGAAGTTTTCCTGCAATTAATCTGAATGAAAAGAACTAACTCATTATAATGGGAAAAACAGTATTGGACTAATTCCTGTGTTGATATTACACGATATAGCATGATGGAATCTTGTACTGAATAACATTATTTAAACTCCACAATTAATTACCAGTTACCACAGTTACTGAGCTGATGTTGCTTTATAGAAATAAGAGGTCTCCCTTTTTCTTGCACTCAGAAGATTTAGTGAGAATGAAATTACAAGGAACAGAGAGAAAACATTACCAGCCGCAGATGTCAAACTCACACGCTCCTGCACACTCACACACACACACACAGTTCTGCACTCCTGAAGTCGTTAAGAACGTTTTATAACCTTGCACTCTCTAAGCTAAACTTAGCCTTAAATGGGCATCAGAGAAATACCAGAAGATCTGTGGGAACTGAACTTTTTGGCAGTAGCTCAGATGACATCCTTATCTTGAATGCCATTAAGAACACAAGGGAAGGAAAATGAGAGAGAAAAAAAGCAGGCAGTGGAAAGTGGAAGGGAAAGAAAAGAAGAACGGAATGAAGAATGATAGCAAAGGAAGATGGAAAGCTAAAACTCAGAGTGGAGATGCTGGGCTGTATAAAGGACGGCTCTAAGTTTTGGAGAAAATCGGTTCATTGATTAATCTGATCTGGGAGAGACCAAGCTTCCGTTTCTCACTCTTCGATTTAAGCCTGTGCTCTTTTGATCTATGCAGTAAGATTGAATGTGTTGGCAGCCTGTTAGACCCTGATGCTTTATTTCTAAAACTCCTTTGAGTTAAGCCAGTGAGTATTTTCATTTATTCCAGCTCTAAGTTTCCTTATTTATGTATATCTTTGTTTGCTTTTGGTTTGTCTACCTAGAGGCAGAGGAACCTGCAATACAAAATAAAAATATTCAAATATTTTATATTTGTGTAGCTCCATAAATACTTTCCTGTTTTCCTATTTCAGCATCAGGTCCAAAGACATTAGAGTTTTAGCTGGTATGGAAACTAGGTGAAGCTACCACACACACACGAATTAAGTATAATGAAAGGTTATTACATAGGATTTAGCCAAAAGCAATAAATAACACAATGTGCATGGGTGGGGAGAGGGGTTTATGTTATATCATTGTATATTTCAAAAAAAAATTCCCCAATACTAAAAATTCTTAAATAACACCTGTCTCCACGGGTTTCAGATAAAGGATTCTGGACCTGCAATTACCTTATAGAGTTGTTGGGAAGATTAAAAGCAATACTGTGTTAATAAGCTCCTAACACATAATAGGCAGAGCACCTGGCACATGGTAGGCATCTACTGAGTGATATTTGCTGTGTTTTAGGAACACAGGGTATAGCCAGAATCAAACCTTAATATTAAGACCTGTGTGACCTTGGAAATGTGATTGCCGTCTCTGATCTGTGTTTCTGAATATATAATAGGTGCCTACTGTGTCAATCTTGAATTATTTTTGAGACTTAATGATACAATACTTGGCACCCAATAAATGATCATTATTGATGCTAATCTCTTTTAACTGAACTCCCCAGTTATCAAAAAATAACAGCGGAATATTCAAAAGTGGAATTTCAGATACGGAATAAAGGGATTTTGTCAACCGTTTAAATCATACACATAAAGTTTAATGCTGCTTTTATTGAGAATGTAAGGACTCAGAATAAATAGCATGTTTTAAGAGTGGCTCGCATTCTTGGTATGAGAATTAAATGAAAGATAAAGTGCCTAGACAGTGTCTGGCACAGAGTAAGTGCTCAATAAATAATAAGCTATAATTACGAAAAATAAAGCCAAGATATGATATGCTCTCCTACACAAAATTGTGTTTATGGATGAGGAAGATTGTTCCAGCATCACTCGGAATGTCTTAGGTCAGAGTGCATCCGTTGTGAACAATGTAATTTTTGTGTGGATTTTTTGTGATAATACAGGTCAAATGAAAAATACTATATATCATCATCACTGCCTTGCCTGTTATGCAGTTGAATTTTTAGACCCTGCTCTTCTTTTTTTTGACATGTTTCTACTGTAAGTACCAGTGTTGCTATTAGTAGTTACTATTTAACTGGTCTCTTTAGTCTCCCCCTTCTCTATGCACAAAGTCTTGTTCCAAGCATTTCACAGTGTAACTAATATATAGTAGTTTATTTCACTCAAGGTACTTGTAATCAATGGGCTAGTATATTGCTAAATCTAATACGAGTAGGTCAGAGGGGTCTTCAGACTGTCCAGAGAACAGTTTCTCTGTGAAGCTTTCCTTGACCACCACCTGCCTCCCTGCCTTACCTTACCTTTGGTGCAAAAATTAGGCATGCTCTGTTTTTTTACTATACCTGCCATATATCCCATTCCTTTAGAGTAGCTCTCTTCATCATTGCATTGTGACTGCTTACTTTTTTTGCTGTGAGCCTTTTAAGAGCAGATATTTTTATCTTAAGTTGCCTTGTGTTCCCTCTGCTCCACACAGTGCAGTATATAAAAGGCAGGCCGTGTATGTGACTACATAAACATAGCTTCTCCAAGTAGAAAAAATAGAATGAAAAAAGTACAGACGTAGTTGAGGTCCTTGAGTGTTCATGGATGCTTATTCATCAGTGTGGCTCTAAGATACAGTGAAAGGGAAGAGTAGAAAATGAGGCTGGAAAAATAAACTTGGACTTTAATACCCAAAGTCTGGAATGCCAAAGTCAAGAGGCTGCCCTCTATGCAGTAGTCTCTGGGGAGAGGGATTATGAAGGACTTCTAATCTTGAAAGGAGTTCCCTATAAAGGTCAATCTGGAGTGGTAAACAAAAAGAAATGGAGGTTGGAGAGGCTGAAGGCAAAGACCTCATTCAGGAGAATTCATTGCATGTCAGGTAGATAAGAGCAATGAATCTATTACGTTTGTATGTATAGTGTTTTCAGTCAGATTTTGATTTATCTCTGCGTAAATTAAAGTAGTATTAATTTGAAGTGGAAAATTATGTAATGCTGGGGATTATGATAAGTTTTTTAGAGAAATTAATACTTCTAGCAACCCAAAGATACCATTTTTTAACGTCAAATTACAAATGAGAAAACTGAGGCACAAGGAGGTAAAACAATTTGCTGAAATTCACTCAGCTAATAAATGGAGACAGTAGGATTGGAACACAGTGGCATAACCTCAAAACTCACACACTTAACTACAACTTTATTTCGAGTGAAACACAAAATTGCAAAAGTAATGTATTTCTACACTTTAGAAATATATTGTATCAATTGTTAAGTATGAGAGTGATAAATAGGTACACACTTCCAATAGAATGAAAGAGATGGCTTGCTATTTTTATGTTCTTTTGTTATCTGGCTTAGGGAAATCTTTTTGGTATATAAATTTCTGATTATACCTCTGCATGCTTATACCTAGAGTTTCTTTATGTGTAAGATCTGGTAAAATATTTATTCAAAACTCATAATACTTAAAACAAATTTGAGACTTCTATTTCCAGCCAAGATGGCCTAACAGGAACCAGATTAACCCTCCTGCCTGAGAAGAACTGAAAAACAGAATAAATATATGAAACAATGGGTTTCAAGATATTGGACCTCAAGTAACAACAGAAAGTGATCCCTGAAAGGACTCTGCTAGATTTTCCCAGGTTGCTGCTTGAGAGTTTTTTCAGGCTGTGCTGTGGGCAGAGAGAACCCAGGCATAGCCTGACAGATTCTTTAAGCTGTATGCAAAGTGTCTTCTTAGTTCACAATGGAATTAAATCAGAAAGCAGTAACAGAAAGATCTCTGGAAAATACCCAAACATTCAGAAACTGTGTAACTCATTTCTGGTATCCATGGATCAAAGAAGAAATCAAAAGGGAAATTAGAAAGCATTTTGAACTGAATGAATGAAAACAGTATATCAGAATTTGTGAGATGCCATTGAAGGAATACTTGGAGGGAATTTTATAGCTCTAAAGGTCTATATTAGAAGTAGAGAGGTCTCAAATCAGGGACCTCAGCTTCTTCATTAAAAAATTAAAAGAACAAATTAAACCAAAATAAGCAGAAGAAAAGAAGTAAGTTCAGAGTAAAAATAAAAGAAGTAGGAAACAGAGAAAGTGAGAAAATCATTGAAACCAAAAGCTGGTTCACTGAAAAGATTAATAAAATTGATAAGCCACTATCCACACTGACAGGGAAAAAGCGAAGACACAGATTATCAACATCAAGAATGAGAGAGGTAACATCGCTCCAAATTTTACTGATAAGTGAATAATGAGGCAATACCATGAACAGCTTTAAGCTAATAAAAATGAAGTGGGTAATTTCTTGAAAGATGTAAATCACCAAACTTCACTCAAGAAGAAATAACATAGATATCCCTATATCAATTAAAGAAATTGAACCTGTAGCTAAAAACCTTCTTATAAAGAAAAATCCTGACTCAGATAGCTTCATTGGTAAATTCTGCTGAACATTTAAGAAGGAAATAATGCCAGCCCTATAAAAATTTTTCTAGAAAAGAAATAGGAGTTAAAACTTCCCAACTCATTCTGTGAGGCCAGATTACTTTGAAACCAAAACGGGTGAAAGGCATTTCAAGAAAAGAAAAGAGCTTGCAAATATTTTTCATAATACAAAATTTTTGAATTTCAGCAAACTGCACCAACAATATATTGAAAGAGTGTATATAATAACCAATTGTTTTATCCCAGAATAAAGAATCAGTGTAAGTCACCGTATTAACAAATTTTTAAAAATCACATGATTATCTAAATAGAGGCAGACAAACATTTGACAAGATCCAGAATCCATTCCTGAAACTGTCAACAAACTAGAGAGTAAGAGATCTCCCTCAATGTGATAAAGGGGCAGTTCCAAAAAAGCTATAGCTAACATTATACTTAATGATGCATAATTATTTTCTATTTCCTTGATTATTCTTTTTTTCCTATAATGGAGTATTCTTGTTTTCTTAATCTGCTCTGTGTCTTAAAAAAAATTACAGTATGTTAGAAAGTTCCTGTCCCATTTCTTTTTGTCTTATGCTTGCTTAAAATGGGCAGCTCTGTCCAGAATTTCTATTTCCACTAACTTGGTAAAAGTGAATTTTCCTTTTCTCCCTTCCAAAATTGCCTAAGAGTTATCTTCCTGTCCTTGCTCCTGTTCGAGAGCCAGGGATTCAAGTACTTGGTGTTCTGAGCCCAGAAGAGGAGAGGAAGATCTCAGCTGGGGTTTGGGCAGCTTTGATGAAAGGATCTGTGCTCTGCACTTTCTGAGGATATTCTTTGTATGACTTGTCCTAGGATCACTCTGTACGGTCATGGGAATATTCTCTTTTCAAAGGGGACATCCCTGAAATTTGAGTGATTCCTCCCATTTCAGCTATAGTCCCTGGTGTACCTTTGATTTCAGAGAATCGTGCTCGGTGCTGATTTCACCCATTTGCCCCATCATTCTCCAGTAGTAGTTCCTCCTCACTATTGTCATCATAAGGGACTTCAGTCCAGCCTCCTGCTCCCTGAGAGTCTTTTTTCCATATTGTCCATGGGTCTCCTCTTCTCCTGTTGAGTACTCGGGATGATTGACCCTGTGTGGCGGGGATCATCCTGTCTTCACTGTCTGGTTTCCTCCCATCTGGTAGAAATTACAACGGCTGGTTCCTCTCTGTTTTTCTGCTTTCTGATGAGCTATTATGTTGGTTGGTAGGGACTTTTACTCCTCCAAACTTTCCCTAATTTCTCCATAAGCTGAACCCACACTATCTCTCCAGGGAGAATTAGTGAGACTTCATAGGATATTGATGAATCATTCTCATTCCCTGTATTATTTGGAGGAGCAGTCTCCTATTTCATTCCTTGGCTGCCATTTTCAAATATTACAGCAGGAGTTTGTGCCTATTTCCTACTTTAGGTGCTGAGAGTGAAATTTTTTGTTAGATTTTACCTTTTTTGTTGCTGTTTATATTAGCAGTGGGAAAGGGAGATTCTATGATATGGTTTCAATCTCCTGTGTTTGCCAGGAAGTTGATATCACATTTACAAGTTTTTGATCTGAAATCCATCTAAAGTCACACGGAAAGCCAGGTTATAGGGGTTTCTGATAGAAGATGATATGATTTGTGATATTGCAGTTGACATTTACAAGTAAGATTGTGGTGGCTTATTAAGTGCACATTATTGTACCAAGAAACACTGGTTCTATGGGTGCCTCATCTTCTGTGGATTAAAGACTGTGTTTCCCATGACCATACTTAATGTCATGGTTTAATGCATGCAAAATTCTTCCATATGGACAAAGCTGAATGTGAATGTCTTAATCTGACTTAGAAATAGCATACAAGGCACATTCCAAATTTTGAACATGACTGTTTTCATCTTAAGAAAAAAGAATTAAGTTCTGATTGTCACAGAGAGATTTTAATTAGAATTTGACAGATTAACGGTGCTCTCTTTTTTTTGTTTTTTTGCGGTACGCGGGCCTCTCACTGTTGTGGCCTCTCCCGTTGCGGAGC
Source organism: Stenella coeruleoalba (assembly GCF_951394435.1). Taxonomy (NCBI): domain Eukaryota; kingdom Metazoa; phylum Chordata; class Mammalia; order Artiodactyla; family Delphinidae; genus Stenella; species Stenella coeruleoalba. The sequence goes on along the minus strand of NC_137148.1, from coordinate 105,939,798 downwards.
ACAGACTCCGGACGCATGCGCAGGCTCAGCGTCCATGGCTCACGGGTCTAGCCGCTCCGCGGCATGTGGGATCTTCCCGGACCGGGGCACGAACCCCTGTCCCCTGCATCGGCAGGCGGACTCTCAACCACTGCGCCACCAGGGAACCCCTTAACTGTGCTCTTAAGCAAGTCAATTCATGAGTAATTTCTTGTTTGAAATGTGAGGACACTGGGCTAGATCACTGTTTAACTATCTTTGTTGGTAATAAGAATCACCTGGAGTTTTTTTGTTCCAAAATATTGATTCCTACGCCTATACCTTGGAGATTCAAATTTAGTGCTCCAAATTCAATGAATTTCAACCATCGTGGCATATTAACATTTCCAGGGAGGATTTAAAATCCTGACACCCAGGCTTCATCCAGATCAATTACATTAAGAATCTTGAACAATGGGACCCACACTCAAGCATCAGCATTTATTTCTTAAAGCTCCCAAAGTAATTCCACTGTAAGGCGAAGTTTGTAGAACACTGCTAGCATGAGGTAGTTACAGAATAACCCAGAATATTCTTATGACAAGTCTGAGAAATCATTTATAAAAATATAGTCAAGATTTTATCAACAACTCAGTTTTTGCATTTAGAGCCCCAAATGAAGCCACTCTGAATAAAACTTACTATCGGGTTATTTTGAACAGATTTATAATGTTTTAACAATATTGGAATAGGCTTTCCCTCTCTCTGATGTGGCAAAATTGGATTTGAAAAGAGTCAACTTTAAAGTTTTCTCCATTTCACAAATTTTTAAATCTCAGTGACCCCAGTAAGATGTTAACACTCCCTGCAGGGGGCAAGATTGAGTCAACAATGTTTAAAATGGCTTCAATTATAATGTTTATAATCTTGGCTTGGTTACTGTGTGGTAAACTAAAAAATAAACCCAATATACCTTAAAAATCATAAGTAGAAAATGGAAACCATTATCTAGGTCTTTTTTAAGGAAAATCTCACTTGTTTGAAGCAACCTTATGACATCATTATCTTGCTTAAACTCTGTAGCTTATTCAATGATAACATGATAGTTTTGTAGATCATAGTGAGATTATAGTAGTGTAGATTATACTGAGATGTACAAAGAGACACATCACATACTTTTTGTATTATACGTTATAATATTTCCTCTTTTAAAAATAATTACTGGCATTTATAAGTATTTATTTCTCACTACACAACTGTGTACTTCCTGTTGCTTATGACTGTGCAAAACTAAGAAAGTATAGTTTACTGTCCCTGTATTTGAGTGGGAGACAAGGAACTTGATCTCTTACTTGTAATTGTAAAGAATGATTTGTGAAGGAGGTGGTATCTGAAATGCTGTTTGATAAACAGACAGTTTGGAGGGCTTGACTAGGGCCGGGGAATACCAGGCAACATTTTTCAGGCACAGGGCACTTCAGGAAAAAACCTAGAGCCGGAACCAGACAAGATGAAAGAGCAGCTGAGCAGATAATGGCCAAGGAGCTGAGGGGGTGAGGAAAGGACTTTAGGGAATCCCAGTTAAATCTACAACTCTGCGGCAAGATGTTTGAAGGGTTTTTGCTTATCTGTTAGGTATGATCACGAGTGCAGGATTTTGCAAACATCCTGGCCAAATCCTCCAGTAATTTCAGGATCCTTGTGGGGCCGTGCAGGAGCCATTTTGGTTATCCTCAGATTGCTGTGGATTTGTGAGGTGACCTCTTCCTGGAGTCCCAAAAGAAGGCCGATGTATTGTGCCCTCTGCATTCCCCTCACTGTACCTAACACACTGTCCCCGCCCTGGACTTCTCATGCTGTGCTTCTCCAGCCTGCCTCTGACAGTACTCCTCAGCACAGAGGGGTCAGCCTTTCCTTTTGCTTTTCCTTCCTAACAGGACTTTCTTAGGTCTTATCCTCTTCCTTAGGTGCTAGCTGCATGGCCAGTTTGGTGCTGATGAATGCTGGAAAGGTAGAGATTGGTCTAGGAGTAAGGAGCTCTGCATTATGGGTTAGTCCACAAGGTATACTCCAATATATAAAGAACTTGGTACATTGCTTGGTAAAAATGCCTAAAAATACTTTCTGTTATTTAATTACTAGAATTATGAAACATGTACATCCAATCATTCAATTAAAAGCTTTTAGGGGATTGTGTTACTTATTGTAAATATCACATTACAAAGGATCTTGAAATATAGCTCTAACCCTGTTTGCTAGCCCAAAGACATAATAATGAACTAGAAAACATATCTCTTTCTCTGAACACTGTACTGAAAGAAATTTGCAGTAATAAATGCAGAATTCTAGATTACTGTGCTTTGAATTGTGCTGTCTGGGGACTGCAGTGACCTTGTTCTGTACAGAGTGGCTCTGGATGTCACAGACTATCTTATTGCCTGTTAGGATGACACTAAAGCAAAAGCTTGAACACAGTAGTTACTTAACTAGTAAGCATAGTAGTTCCTGACTCAGGGCATTTATGAAAGTTTGGAGTGAACTATCTGACCCTCTGCTTTATTCCTCATTCATTTTGGATTAGATTTATGGTGATTACCAAACCAAATCTAGGAAATTCCACTCACAGTTCCAAGGAAATCTGGCCCACAAATCTCTGAGAATCTGGAATTTCTTGAGTGTCTTCATCCATAACACATGCACACATGTCATATGTTAAGTTTTTGTGCATGGTGTTTGGTGTTCTAGGTGTTGACGTCAGGCTGCCCTAGAAATCCTTCCCATCAGGCTGATTATTAGCGTAAGATAAAGCAAGGAATCTCCTTCCCTACCTTACTCCCATTTGTTGAAGACATTTAGGAAAGGGTATCCCAAAATGTATTAAAATAATTGCTTAATTTGTTCTTGTTTCTCCTTTATTTTATGGAATATCTTTTTATTTACTTATATCTTCTTTAATTCTAACAATGCTTTGTAGTTTTGAAGTATGATTTTTATACTTCTTGTGTCAAATTTTGTTAAATTTATTCCTAAGTATTTTATTTTTTGAGGCTATTGTAAATGGATTTGTTTTCTTAATTTCACTTTTTAATTTTTCATTGCTAGTGTGTAGAAATACAGTTGATTTTTGTGTAATGATCTTGTATTCTGCAACCTTGAGGAACGTATTAATTTTTTAGTGGATAATTTAGAATTTTATATATACATGAGATCTTGTCATCTACAAATGGAGATAGTTTTATGTCTTTCTTTCTAATATGCATTCCTTTTATTTCCTTTTCTTGCCTAATTGCACTGACTAGAACCTCCACTACAGTGCTGAATAGAATTGGCAAGAGCAGACACCCTTGTCCTATTCCTGATGTTAAGGAAAAAGAAAGCAACCAGTCTTTCACCCTTAAGTATGATGTAGCTGCGGGTTTTTTGTAGATGGCCTGCAACAGGTTACCTGTTGTCATAAAAGGTTGAGGAAGTTCCCTTGCATTCCTGCCTTTTGAAGTGTCTTATGAGAGTCAAGGAAACAAAGACACACTTATTCAAGAAGACCTATTAAATCTAGGTAAAAACAACAAGGGTCTGTGTCACTTGAGCCATGACTTGCTTCCTCCTTCCCCACCCCTCAGTGCAGTGTAATGGAAGCTCCAATCCAAGCAGGTATGGCCCATGAAATGGGGCTCCCTCTTCCTCTCAGTTCTCAGTCAAGAACTATTATATCTATACAGAAGGGGCAGCTGCCAGTATTTACAATGTATATAGTAATGTGTATACACTGTATAGAGTATATAGTAAATAAGGTAGGAGGATAAGAAAGAGGGGACTATCTCTCAACTCTGAATTCTAGCCATTAAGTTTTATGGTGGGAAATCTAGGCAGAGAGAGCATGAAGTACAGAGACACAAGATGAAAAGGAAGGGCATGTTTGGGAAGAGAATTGGTCCACCACGGCTAGAGTGGAGTATAATTTGGGGATGGGAGGTTGAGGAATTTATCAGTTATGAAGGAAAAAGGTAATAATGATAAAAATAACAGCTAACTTTTCAGGAACTGGGTAAACACTTGACATGCATCATGTCATTGAAACCTCACAACTCCTCTAAAGAGTAGTATCCTCACTTACAGCCTAAGGTTCAGAAACATTAATGGTGTGCAGTCATACAAAAAGGGCCTTCTATGTCAAGTTAAGAAACGTGGACTTTATCATATACTAACAGGAAGCCAGCAAAAATATTTTGTTTGGTTTGTACTTCAGGAAATTTTAACTTAGACGTGGAAGAAAATAAACTCTGAAGGCAAATGACACTGAAAGAAAGATGGCTGCTGAAATGGTCTAGGAGAAAGGGGGCCTGAACTAAGTAATCAGAGTTGTACTGAAGGGGAGGCTATGCATTCCAGTGACATTTCCTAAGCAGAATGGACAAGACTTAGTGACAGATCTGGGGCTGGAGTGAGAAGTGTCAAGAATTACTGTAAGGGTTTTAGCTTGGATGACTGTGTGAATGCTGATGACCTTATCTGATGTGATGATCACAGAGAGAAAACCAGAGTTCTAGGAAATGACAGCAGGTTCAGGGTAAGGCATGTCATACCTAAGACACCCATGGGACAGTCAGACAGCTTTGTCCAGTAAACATTAGCAAAAATGGTCTGATTTCAGAAGAATAGGTGAAAAGTAAAGCCTAAGGATGGAGTAACATTGCTGAAAGGAAGGAACTAGCCCAAGAAAAGAATCAGAGAGGGAATAACAATATTTAATGGATAAAGTTGCTTTCTTTAAAAAGTGGCCAGAAAGGAAGAAAGTTGATGAATTAGAAAATAAAATATTAAAAAGACAAATTTCTCTACATAGAATGCACAAGAAGAGAATGGCAGCATGAAGAGCTCTGTTAATCTGGTCCCCAACATTATTTTTTTATTTTTATTTTTTATTTTTGCAGTATGCGGGCCTCTCACTGTTGTGGTGTCTCCCGTTGCGGAGCACAGGTTCCGGACGCGCAGGCTCAGTGGCCATGGCCCACGGGCCCAGCCGCTCTGCGGCATGTGGGATCTTCCCAGACCGGGGCACGAACCCGCGTCCCCTGCATCGGCAGGCGGACTCTCTACCACTGTGCCACCAGGGAAGCCCCCCAACATTATTTTTTAACAACCGTAACTGTTAAAAAATATTTTCAAAAACAGCCGTTTTAAGTCTCTGAGTATTTCTGAGTTTGACAAAATGAGATGGGGGGAAAACGTTGACTGTCATTTAGGCATAAATCTCAATACCTTTAACTGGTATTAGGAGAGGAGAAACTTCATTCAAATTCAAATTCTTCAGAGAATTCGTAGGTCATAGATCAAAATTCAAAGTGATCATGGTGTTTATTAGAAGGGATTGTGACAAGGAGGGAATGGCTCAAAAGAATATTTCTAAAAACTTGGCATCAATGCCCTCAATAGAATTGAATTAGTATCATTTAATTAGAATCAGGTTGAGGAAAAAAAATGCTCATCATTCAGAGATTGGTTTTTTAACTTTTAAAACTGGCGGCAAAATTTCTTTATTCATCTAGGTGGGCTTTTTCTTGATTTGTTATTGTTGCTGCATTTTCCCCACTGTGTTTGTTTAACATTAGAAAATTACCCTCTTCGGATATTGGAACCATTTTGGAAGAAATAATTTTGGCTCTGTTAAAGAGTAAGAAGATTATCTATGACATAAATGCCAGTATTCTGCCAAAATCATTAGGCTTGTGGCTTGTACTTGGCTCTGGTAGCATTGTGACATGGTAGCTCTAGCAGTCTTCCCTTGCTCCAGTTCCTGTGTGGACAGAATAGGATTATTCCCTAAGCTCTGTTACCACCCGATCTTGCAAGGAAGCATGCCAGCAGTACTTTTACCAATAACCTGCTTTTGTTCTCAGTAAATTGTAGAATCTCAAAGTCTCACTGCTTGGAGCATGGTTTTCAGTGTCCTGAGAACATTTGATTGCATTGCAGAAAAATCAAGTGTCCTCTTAAGAAAATTCCAAGTATATTTTAGAAAGTGACCTTTTTAAAGGTTATTCAAACTTGTAAAAGTCAGTTTTAAAACTAGGACACCCATTTATGATAAAAACCCTCCAGAAAGTAGGCATAGAGGGAACTTACCTCAACATAATAAAGGCCGTATATGACAAACCCACAGCCAACATTGTTCTCAGTGGTGAAAAACTGAAACCATTTCCACTAAGATCAGGAACAAGACAAGGTTGCCCACTCTCACCACTCTTATTCAACATAGTTTTGGAAGTTTTAGCCACAGCAATCAGAGAAGAAAAGGAAATAAAAGGAATCCAAATTGGAAAAGAAGAAGTAAAGCTGTCACTGTTTTCAGATGACATGATACTATACATAGAGAATCCTAAAGATGCTACCAGGAAACTACTAGAGCTAATCAATGAATTTGGTAAAGTAGCAGGATGCAAAATTAATGCACAGAAATCTCTGGCATTCCTATACACTAATGATGAAAAATCTGAAAGAGAAATTAAGGAAACACTCCCATTTACCATTGCAACAAAAAGAATAAAATACTTAGGAATCAACCTACCTAAGGAGACAAAAGACCTGTATGCAGAAAACTGCAGGACACTGATGAAAGAAATTAAAGATGATACAAACAGATGGAGAGATATACCATGTTCTTGGATTGGAAGAATCAACATTGTAAAAATGACTGTACTACCCAAAGCAATGTACAGATTCAATGCAATCCCTATCAAACTACCACTGACATTTTTCACAGAACTAGAACAAAATATTTCACAGTTTGTATGGAAACACAAAAGACCCCGAACAGCCAAAGCAATCCTGAAAAGGAAAAACGGAGCTGGAGGAATCAGGCACCCTGACTTCAGACTATTCTACAAAGCTACAGTGATCAAGACGTATGGTACTGGCACAAAAACAGAAAGATAGATCAATGGAACAGGATAGAAAACCCAGAGATAAACCCACACACATATGGTCACCTTATCTTTGATATAGGAGGCAGGATGTACAGTGGAGAAAGGACAGCCTCTTCAATAAGTGGTGCTGGGAAAACTGGACATGTACATGTAAAAGTATGAGATTAGATCACTCCCTAACACCATACACAAAAATAAGCTCAAAATGGATTAAAGACCTAAATCTAAGGCCAGAAACTGTCAAACTCTTAGAGGAAAACATAGGCAGAACACTCTATGACATAAATCACAGCAAGATCCTTTATGACCCACCTCCTAGAGAAATGGAAATAAAAACAAAAATAAACAAGTGGGACCTAATGAAACTTAAAAGCTTTTGCACAGCAAAGGAAACCATAAACAAGATGAAAGGACAACCCTCAGAATGAGAGAAAATATTTGCAAATGAAGCAACTGACAAAGGATTAATCTCCAAAATATACAAGCAGCTCATGCAGCTCAATATCAAAAAAACAAACAACCCAATCTAAAAATGGGCAGAAGACCTAAATAGACATTTCCCCAAAGAAGATATACAGATTGCCAACAAACACATGAAAGGATGGTCAACATCACTAATCATTAGAGAAATGCAAATCAAAACTACAATGAGATATCATCTCACACCAGTCAGAATGGCCATCATCAAAAAATCTAGAAACAATAAATGCTGGAGAGGGTGTGGAGACAAGGGAACCCTCTTGCACTGTTAGTGGGAATGTAAATTGATACAGCCACTATGGAGAACAGTATGGAAGTTCCTTAAAAAACTAAAAATAGAACTACCATTCGACCCAGAAATCCCACTACTGAGCATATACCCTGAGAAAACCATAATTCAAAAAGAGTCACGTACCACAATGTTCATTGCAGCTCTATTTACAATAGCCAGGACATAGAAGCAACCTAAGTGTCCATGGACAGATGAATGGATAAAGGAGATGTGGCACATAGATACAATGGAATATTACTCAGCCATAAAAAGAAATGAAATTGAGTTATTTGTAGTGGGGTGGATGGACCTAGAAACTGTCATATAGAGTGAAGTAAGTCAGAAGGAGAAAAACAAATACCATATGGTAACACATATATATGGAATCTAAAAAAAAAAAAAGGTCTGAAGAACCTAGGGGCAGGACAGGAATAAAGATGCAAACGTAGAGAATGGACTTGAGGACACAGGGAGGGGTAAGTGTAAGCTGGGACAAAGTGAGATAGTGGCATGGACATATATACACTTCCAAATGTAAAACAGATAGCTAGTGGGAAGCGGCTGCATAGCACAGGGAGATCAGCTCTGTGCTTTGTGAGCACCTAGAGGGGTGGGATAGGGAGGGTGGGAGGGAGATGCAAGAGGGAGGAGATATGGGGATATATGTATATGTATAGCTGATTCACTTTGTTATACAGCAGAAACTAACACACCATTGTAAAGCAATTATACTCCAATAAAGATGTTAAAAAAAAACTAGTACAGACTCTGTGTATCCTTTCAAAAAAAAAGGCCTTTCCTTTTTTTTGAAGACAATTTTCTTCTTCTTTTCTTAACTCAAAATTTATAACGGGAGTTTATCTCTGTCTATCTCATGTTACCATTTTCTTTGGATGTAGGGTGTTATCCTCATCAGTTAAACATTTGAAGAAATTACATATGGTGAAGGTTTTTCTCAGTATTGGATCAAATCTATTTCCAAATCAATATGGAAATAGATCAGGAAAAACTCAGGAGCACTCTGTACTTGGAAGGAAAAAGTGCATTCCAAGATTTCTGCATTAGTGGTTAAGGAATTGATGAGTAACCTGTTTGTTTTTCATAAAAGCCAGTAATCAGTGAAGTAGAAAACTTGCTATTTATTTTTCATATACTTGTTACTGTTAATGTAAACTTGCATATCTGGATTTAGATGAGTGAACTTAAAAATGATGCGTGTCCCCTGGCTACATAAACCCATGTGATTTTTTTTAACATCTTTATTGGAGTATAATTGCTTTACAAGGGTGTGTTAGTTTCTGCTTTATAACAAAGTGAATTAGCTATATGCATACATATATCCTCATATCTCCTACCTCTTGCGTCTCCCTCCCACCCTTCCTATCCCACCCCTCTAGGTGGACACAAAACACCGAGCTGATCTTGTGCTCTGTGGCTGTTTCCCACTAGCTGTCTATTTTACATTTGGTAGTGTATATTTAAGCTGGGATGAAGTGAGAGAGTGGCAAGGACATGTATACACAACCCATGTGATTGCACTGCATTATTCTCTGTACTTCATGTCTCCATGTGGGCACTAGCATTGATATCTCCACTTCACAGTATATACAATATCTGCAAGTATGAAGGAGTAAACTCTGGTTTTCCAGTTTCTGTTTAAGAGAATAAGTTGTGGAATTTTAAGGAAAAGGTTGGAGATTTTTATTATTCTCTTATTTTGTTTCTTTTTGCATTTGCTGAGGTTTCCATGATTAATCCCAACCTTGTTGGTTTTGTCTTCAGTAGAAATGCCAGTGAAAGTTCTCCTGACCAATACTTATTTCTTTTTCACAAGCCTTTCTCACCATCAATACAGCTAACATATGTTGAAATAAAATTGATATGAAATTGGTCAGCTTTCCTTTTTAATACTTGATCTGGGTATGGCTCTAATCTCAAATTGTCAACATTATAAAATTACTTTTTTATATGATTTATTTTTTCTGTTTGTAGAAATAATGCATGTTTATCATACAATGCTTGGGCAATGCTGACGATTAACGGAAAATTATTGGAGTCATGTTTAAATAATGTTATGATAAATAGCTATTTTTTAATGAGCACCTACTATGTAGAAAGACTCTTCCCATGAATTTTTTCAATAAATTAGTGTCAGGAAGCTAGTAAATGTTGGCACTGAGATTGAACCCAGGTCTTTCTGACTCTAATGTGTATTCTCTCTGCTATACTGCTAGTCTGTATACTATATCGTTCTCCCGGTCATGCATTATAACTAATAACACACACACATTTATTGTTTTTTATGCTGCTGTATTGCTTTGGACATAGTACCTACCCTCATAGAAACTTTGTTTCCTCAAGTGTCTATTGAGTATAGGAGTAAGTTTGCTACTATTTTTATTATTAAGAACCATAATTATTTTCCTTTTAGAAATGAATTCATCTGTTATTTATCAATCATGATTACAAGGCATAGATACAAACACATTTACTAGAAAGCCAGAGTTTTTAACTTCATTATGGTATTAGAGAGATGCATCGCCTGAGTGCATTAAACATTTCTTATGTAGTATAAAAAGAAAAAAAATGTTTTAAATGGAAGAATATGAAAACAAGAGTATAAAAGCATTTAAAATCCAAATCAGGGGAAAATATAGCTAAATGTATGAGAACAAATATTCCAAATAAAATTTTATCAAGTGTTTCATGGGCTATCTTGGTCAAATACTTATTAATGAGTACAAATCCAGCTAAACTGCCACAGGTATAATTGCCATTATTGACTCTGATCTAGCATGATTGTATAGAAATGTTCATTTTTACCATATTTAGTCTAAACTTGCTTCCTATCAGTGGCATCTTGCCTTGTCTGAAGCTAGACCTTGAAATGTTACTGAGTTGAGACCTCCAGGCATGTTAAAATCTCCCAGAAAATTTATGATAGATTGCAGCTTACCGACAATCCATGCTTGACAGTCACTGGCAAAAGTATGGCAGCTGACAAAGACTGTTAGTACAGCAACCATTTTTACCTTACATCCTGGCAGTTGAATGAGAAGATTTAGGGCTTCAGTGGATGCCAGCCTAAAATTCATTTTTGTAATAGATTCTTGAGTCTGAGTTTATTGAAGCATGAACTCCTAAGGTTTTATCCTGGCAACAAAAGATATGTGGAAAATGAAATGGTCATAAATATGACTGAAACGTTTATTAAATTTCTAGCAGGAGAGTAAGGGCTCCAGCAGAGTATATGTGTTCTTTACAACTTCAATAAAATGTCATCCTTGTAACTTTTATGACTTTTTAATATGTTGGTTAAGTTTAAGTCTACACTCTGTTTACATGAACTGCATCTGAGTTTAACTGGAATTATTATTATTATTATTATTGATAAATCAAGAAGTTTTCTCTAATTGATGTTGTCTAAATTGGAGCAGTGGTGTCCCAAAGGTAAAATAGCTTGTAAGTAATAGGATATGCAAATTCAGAACTTTCATATGTGTTGTGAGAAGTTCTTGTGCATTTTAACCTTTGTTGTCATTGGAATTTCTTGCCCAAGCATGTTAACTGTGTATCAAAATTTGTAAAGTACATAACATTATTTTAAATAAAATAAAGTGAAACATTTATTCATTTAGGAAGTATTTACTAAGAAGATATTATCTACTAGTCACTGTGCTAGGTACTAGGGAAACCACTATAACCAAGACATTTAAAATCCCTTTTGTATGGTGCTTACAGTCTGTTTGGAAAAAAAAATACACTTAAAAATATATTGTGATAAATGCTCTGAAGGAAACAAAATGTTTCCTGAGATAATGGATTAAAGCAATTTCAATGATCGTGTAAGAAATTCCACTCTTTAGAGATGCCATTTAATTTGAGACCTTGGATTAGTCAGGATGGCCTAGGTTATGTTACTGTAACAACCTTAAAGTCTCTGTGGTTTATTTACTTAGTAAACAAAGGTTAATTTCTTTTCACCCTATGTAACCAAGTGTCCAGTATGAGGTATCAGGGGAACTTTGTTCATCATAGTTACTCAGGGATTCAGAGTGAAGGAGACTCTGTCTCAACATGTCTCCATGGTCACCAGAGCAAAGAAGGAAGATATGATGACTTGAAGACTGGCCCTTAAAGGCTTTTGTCTGAAAGTGATATCTGTTATATGATTGGCCAGAAAAGGTCACATGACATGGCAACACGTAATTTTTTAAAATACAGATATATACAGTTTTCTATGTGCCTGAAAAGAGAGAAAAATTGGATTTTGATGAGCGGTACTAGTGACTTGCACAGGCCTTAAGGATGAAAAGGAACTAGCCATTTTAAGAACTGAAGGAATAAAGTTCTTGGAAAAGGAGATTGCATGGGAAAAAGCCCTGAAATAAGAAAGAGGTGAGTGTTTTGAAGATAAAAGAACAATGGAAGTGGAGTATTGTGAACAATAAATTTTTTAAAATAAATTTATTTATTTTTGACTGTGTTGGGTCTTTGTTTCTGTGCAAGGGCTTTCTCTAGTTGCGGCGAGTGGGGGCCACTCTTCATCGCGGTGTGCGGGCCTCTCACTATCATGGCCTCCCTTGTTGCGGAGCACAGGCTCCAGACGCGCAGGCTCAGTAGTTGTGGCTCACGGGCCCAGTTGCTCCGTGGCATGTGGGATCCTCCCAGACCAGGGCTCGAACCCATGTCCCCTGCATAGGCAGGCAGATTCTCAACCACTGCACCACAACAATAATTTTTTATATGATTAAATATTGTTTAGGAGAGTCATTGTTTTGAATAATTATCTGTCTTCCATTAAAAATACTAATGTGGTAATAGTGACCAATTATTTTTCCACTTAGGAAATATTTTTCCTAATTGTTTATCATTTACTTTAACTTTTTCATTCATTGTCAGCAGGGTTATCTTGAGATTGTGAAAGTTTTTCCTATTGTACTCCATTTATGGTAGGTGTACAGTTGTGTGGAATAAAAAATCATGATATGCTAATTTTTCTTAAGAAGACTTGCATTTGATGTTATGTCTTCTGGGTTTATAAGAACAACTGTGTTTTTCTCTTCTATGGCTTGCCTTGTCTCTGATAGCCCTCAGAAGAGAAGTCTAAGTATTAAAATTGTAGGGTAAAAGAATATAGGGCAGATAACATAACATTCTAACCCTAAAGTTATTTTTATATATGGGCATTAGTGAGATATGTCTGATCTCTTGCAGTTAAATAAACTCTGAGAAATGCCTCTAAATAAATTCTGTACTTAAATGATAAGTTTGATTTAGTCCTGGCAATTGGACATAATTCTGTCTAATCACTCAGGAATGCTCTGTTCTTAATTAAGTGATCTTTTTAAGTGTAATACTATGGAAAAATTTTAAAGTCTGGAATATAACAAAAGACATTTCAAGAAATCTTCCATGTGCATACCACCAAATGAAAAGAAAACTAACTTTAAAAACATTGCTTCAAATCACTTCTTGCTCTTTCTCCCTCTCTTTTATAAAAGAAATACATCTTTACAGGTAAACTGAAATCCCCTTTGTTCTTTTTTTTCCTCTCTCCTGCTTTTCCAGAGGTAATCACTGTCATAATTTATAGTGTGTTTACTCCATTCACTTTATACATTTACTACATTTAGTGTTTCCACAAATTATATATATATCATTGTTTTACATTTTTAATGAACATAAATGCTATCAGACTCCATGCATCCTTTAACTTATTTTCATTGAACATTATTGTTGAGATCTTCCCATGTTAATACATACAGAACTAGTTTATTCATTTAAACTATTCTGCAGTATTCCATTTGTATAACTGTAAAGCAGTTTACTTATTCATTCTTTCACTGATAAACATTCAGATTCTTTCTCATTTCTCCTAATTAAAAAGTGCTACGATGAACTTCTTTTAAAGTGTTTCCTTGTGCATGTATGTAAGAGTTTCTCTTGACTAAACAAGATTGGATGTATGCATCTTCAGCTTGTCACGCATTGTTAGACTTCTCTCCACAACAGTTCACTTGACCATGAACATGGTCCTTTCTTAGCCAGAGTTGTCTTATCCAGTATTATCCAATACTTTGTGTTGTCAAGTTAAGAAGCTGGGCTGCGTGGACTACCACTCACTAGCTTATTGACCCAAACTCTCTGTACCTCACTTTGCTCTTCTGGAAAATGAGGGTAATAATAGCCATACCTTGTAAAGTTTTCATGAGGACTAAACAACACAAAATATGCAAGATGCTTGGAACAGTGCTTGCCACATTTTTTGCCCTGTCTGCTGTGTGTCCAATTATACCTCATTTTAATTTTGTTTCTCTCAGGATGTTTGCATATCTTTTCATTATTTATCAACCATTTGTATTCTCTTCTGTGAGTTGTTTATTAACATTTTTCTCTATCTTTCTAGAGGTGTTCATCTTTACTTTTTGATTTGCATGCCTTCTTCATATATTCTGGATATTAATTCTTTGTTCATGGCATATAGATATATATATGTATATGTACATGTACATATGTCATACCTACATAAACCATAAACAGAATTAATGTCTATATATGTGTGCGTGTATATATATATTTATATTTATTTATTTATTTTTATATTTATATGGCTCAGCTATCTGCTCTTAGACTGTTGTTTGCTTTTGAATTTTTGGTTATGGTGATTTTTCTTATATAGAAGATTTTAGTTTTAACTAATTCTCTTTTACTAATTTCTTTTATGATTTCTGCTTAAAAGTATCTAATATGTAGGTATACTAAAATATCTAATATTCTGTATCTGCTTAATGCTTAAGTTATAGTAACTTAAAGGACCTAGAATACATATGTAAAGAGAGAGAATATGAACAAGCATGAATGTGCTCAAGTATAGATAATACAACGGCATGAAAAAAGCTGTAATTCTATGAAAATACAAAAATAAAAATTGAACGAAGTTTTACATTAAACAATTAGTTTTTCTCACACCCCTCCACCTTGCCCATTCCATATGCAGTTCAGTTTCTGGGAGTACATTAGACAGCCCAATCACTTACAGGCTTCCATCACATATATGGTGGAAATATTACTCATAGCAGTCAAGACATACACAGCAGAAGGATTGAAATGCTGTTAAGTAGCCTCTACTGGCAACCAGATTCATCTACTCTATAAAAAGAATTATATTATTGAAGAAAATTACTATACACTTAAAAATTTTTCCAGCTATTATCAGTTAAAATAAAATGTTTTAAGAACCATCGATTCATACAAAATATTAATATCTTCTGAGGTCTTTTCCCCCAGGCAACTTATTTTTCAATGCTTGGGAAACTTTTACGGGTTCAAAGTCATTATACTTTATGTATCCCACAGACTTACCTGTCTTGGGTTGTTCATTAAAATTGTAACATAGAATTAGTAAAAATTCAGAACTTGGAAACAGGCAGACTTTAAGTCTGCTGCCCCAAAGGTAACAGATTGCTTAGGGACTGTGAGTCTCTTCCAAGATAAGTTAAAGAGTTAGCCGGTCCCAGGTAGTTTTTCCAAAAGGCTGGATCTCATTTTCAGCTGGTATTCCTTCTCTCCATAGCTTGTTGGATGTCACCTTTCATAAAGTGCTTTTTATTCTTGTCAACCCTAAATCAGTGCAGCCTGTCTAATTTCTTGTTCATGTCTTTTAAAAACCTCTTAGCTGTTTCCACACCTTGGCAAGTTATTATAAATTAGACAAGAGCAGATTTTCACATTATAATGATTTTGAAGGATCTTTACTAAAACAAGCATGTGTACCTTTTAAGGGTTAAGCATCATTTAAATATCTTAATTATTAATATTTGCAGGTGACATGGGAATGATTAAAAATTTGGAGCTCCAGGGCATATTATTAATATAGCAATGTTCTAAAATTCTAATCAGAACAGGGATGTCCCTGCAAAGAATGATAGCTGCCCTTGAACTTTACATCCTACCTTCAAGAATACAGATGGAAAAAATTATGTGGAGTCTTAAGTTTTAGTTAACATATTTAACTTTCTTTAATATTTTCTACAATGAATAGCATGCTACCTGAAACAGTTAGAGGTCTTAACTGCAAAACACAAAAACCAAATTTGGCTCATTTAATTAAAAATAATAACAAATTGTATGTAATTGAAAGGGTAGATATAGAATCTGTGGGCAGTCTAGAGAAGGAAACTTGGAGACTAGGTAAGAGGCAAGGGAAGCTGACAGCAGAAAAATCAGCTGAGGTCTTAGCTGGTTAGTACCTAGTTAGTCCTTTGATACCTCCCCTGTCCTCCTGCTGTTGAGACAGATATCTGAATATGTACCTTTGCATCAGTTCTCCCACCAAAACTCACACAATAGAGCTTTCTCCTAAACGGGAAATAGGTTTGGAGGCAGAACGAGCCAAATATGTTCACATTTTCCCTACATAGCTCATCATATCTTTTGACCGTGATTTTCATGAACTCTATAAATCCATCACAACTATTCAAATTTATGAGGAATTAAAATAGAGCCTTTTTGTTAAACAGTTTAGTTGCCCTCAAAATGTATGATTAATTAAGGAAACCCTATGGGGTTTATTACTTCCTGTCTATATATTATGACAAACATTCTGTAATGACCCAAGAATTAGAACAACTTGCTTACTGAGTAGAAATCTGATAAGCACAATGCTTATATTATATACCAAAAAAGATAATATGAAATGTGTGAGTACTCGAGGAAGATGTTTTTTTCTAGTAGGAAATTTCAAGTTTGATTTCCTTTACTAATTAGCAACAGAAGATATAAATAGATAATATAAAATAAGAATCATAATCTTCTAATTTTTGAAGTCAATCAGAGACGCATATTTAACCTAGCAAACATCTGGTTGGAAATTTTAAAATTTACTTAAGTGTCAGGATGTGTTTCTGTATCTGGAATGTTAGCGAAGTTTGGAAACATGTGGACATTTAGCTGGAGTTTTCTTTGATCTTCATCATTAGGCAGTCAGAGCCTCTCCCATAAGCTCAGATGCTGACAATCTCATTGTATTCTGTGCCATGATTCCTCTCTACTGAGGGCCTGCTCTCAGTGGCACAAGGCATAGTCTCCTGGCAAGGAGATAGAGGCTGCAGGTAGAAATGGATAATCTGAAAACCAGATAATGTCATGGCTAATCACAAATTGATGATGGTGCTTTTGTTGCCAGGCTGGAGCAGTACTGCTGGAATAATGGCTAGGAGTCAGGAATCAAAAGGGGTGCTTTCTTTTACAGACCACATTAATGGATAAACGTTGTGCTGTTATATTTGTCCATTGTACTTTCTGGCGAGGTAAAAAGGGAGATTATTTTTCACTGAGTAAAATTATGTGGGTCTGGTATTTCTCTTTGCAAAATAATTTATTTCTGGCTGCACAGTATTAATTTTCAGGCTGTGAAACCTGGCTTCGATTCCAAACAGATCTTTGGGAAAGAGGGAACTTTAATAGAGAAAATAACTCCGTGAGGAAGTATATTATTTCTTGGAAGGATCCTGCTATCCATACAAGTGGTTTCTTCCAGCTTTCACATCCAGGAAAATTGTATCCATGTATAATTATGAGGAACAAAGGTGGATGGAGGCTTTTCTGCTTCCCTCATCCTTCACCTTGCAATGTCACTGTATTGGCCATAATGAAATAAAGCATAGAAAAGTGTGCTGTAAACTAGAGAATGCTCTAAAATTGTTTATTAATAGCCACAATAGCCACAGTTATGAGAACAGCCACCAGCAGCTGCGCATTTATTAAAAGCCAGGCACTGTGTTAAGTACTGGAAGTTTTTATCTCATGACAGGCTGACATCCACATCGTAAGCTCTAAGTAAAGTTCTCTTGTTATACTCATTTTTACAAATAAGGAAACTGAGTTAAAGTAACTTACTCAAGGCTATAGGTGAGTAGTTTGTGAAGCATAGGTGAATGGTTGTGAATCCAGAGCTGTCTGACTGCAATCCTGTGCTCTTAATTAGTGTGTTAAGTGCTTCTATATGCATATAATGCTAGAGCGCCAAAATATGACAGTTCACCTTTGAAGGTTTCAAGGTAGAAGATAAACTGCTTGAAAACCTCAATACTGTGTGGAGTAAGTGTACACACTTTATCTCATTATCATCCGTTGCTTTAAAAAGAAATGTGAGAAAGCTAATTGTGTGACTCTTTATCACGTCTTTTTTTTTTTTTCCTGGTTCAGCCACTTACTGTCTATGTGACCTTGGACCAGTTACCTAACTTCACTGTACCTCGGTTTGCTCATCCCTAAAATGGGCATAATAATAGTACCTAAGTCATAGTGTTGTTTTGATGGTCAGAACAGTAAAAAGTATATAATGTATTTATAGTAGTTATACAGTACTTTATACCTCTGTTCATATCACTATTTATATATGTATTTCCTCACATTGCTGACAACATCCTACACAGGAATGTGGGACTGTGTGCTTTCCACTGATTATGGGACATCAGATTTTAGGCTCTAGAAGAATAGATGTGATCTTTGATATATAGAACAATAATGCAAGGAAACACAGAACCTCTGAACTATGATCACTTATAAATATTTCAGTATTATTAGCAGTTTAGGCAATAGTTTGGCAACTGCTAAGAAAGTTTGAATGCTACAATCATGTCATAAGTTTCTGTAGTTCTCCATGATATTTATGGTAGTAGTGATGTCATCTGGAGGAAAGCCAATTACACAAAAGATACCGTTTTATTAAATCTATTCCAGGCAGTCATGTTTGAGAATACGACAAGGGACTCATCTTTTGATAAGGTTAGATAAGTGTTTGCCAAAGTGCATTTATTTCATCCCGCTCTAGTTTATTTTTGGCAGTGTTGAGTCTTCGTTGCTACGTGTGGGCTTTCTCTAGTTACAGTGAGCTGGGGGCTACTCTTTGTTGCGGTGCGCGGGCTTCTCATTGCGGTGGCTTCTCTTGTTGCCGAGCACGGGCTCTAGGCACACGGGCTTCAGTAGTTGTGGCATGCGGGCTCAGTAGTTGTGGCTCGTGGGCTCTAGAGCGCAGGCTCAGTAGTTGTGGCGCATGGGCTTTGTTGCTCCACGGCATGTGGTATCTTCCCGGACCAGGGCTCGAACCCGTGTCCCCTGCATTGGCAGGCAGACTCTTAACCACTGCACCACCCAGGAAGCCCCCCACTCTAGTCTCGAGGAATGCTATTGAATGAAAATATTTTATGAGCAAATAAATTTTGAACACTGCCTGTTATACCCTCCTCTTGGCAGTTAATAATGCACATAAGTACACTGAGGGCTCCTGAAAATCATGTAGTTTCACACTCACCTGCGTATACACACATTTTTCCTTTTTTTAAATCAAATATATTTGATCACAGAATTTTTTTTTTCTTTTTTTTTTTTTTTGCGGTAGGCGGGCCTCTCACTGTTGTGGCCTCTCCCGCTGTGGAGCACAGGCTCCGAATGCGCAGGCTCAGCGGCCATGGCTCACGGGCCCAGCCGCTCCGCGGCATGTGGGATCTTCCCGGACCGGGGCACGAACCTGTGTCCCCTGCATCGGCAGGTGGACTCTCAGCCACTGCGCCACCAGGGAAGCCCCAGAATTCTTTTTTTGACAAAATCCTCCAAATGTTCTGTGGAACTGGTGTTCCATTGACCACATCTTGGGAATTATTGAGTTAGACCATATTTCTGGATCTCAACTCAGTGGGTGTATTTTGTCATGAAAAGCCCTTGACACTCCAGATTCCATCGGCTGTAAGCCTCTAATTTGAGGTTGAATACTGCAGGAGAATGAATCAGGAGGCTCAAGCTGTCACATCAAATCCTTTTGACTTGGGGCTAGTTGCCAAAACTTTCTGGACTTTATTTCCTCATCTCTTCATCACAGGATCAGATAATCTGTAAGGGTGTTCTATCTTTAAAAGTTGTTATTTATCATCTCACACCAGTCAGAATGGCCATCATCAAAAAATCTAGAAACAATAAATGCTGGAGAGGGTGTGGAGAAAAGGGAACACTCTTGCACTGCTGGTGGGAATGTGAATAGGTTCCGCCACTATGGTGAACAGTATGGAGTTTCCTTAAAAACTACAAATAGAACTACCATATGACCCAGCAATCCCACTACTGGGCATATACCCTGAGAAAACCAAAATTCAAAAAGAGTCATGTACCAAAATGTTCATTGCAGCTCTATTTACAATAGCCCGGAGATGGAAACAACCTAAGTGCCCGTCATCGGATGAATGGATAAAGAAGATGTGACACATATATACAATGGAATATTACTCAGCCATAAAAAGAAACGAAATTGAGCTGTTTGTAATGAGGTGGATAGACCTAGAGTCTGTCATACAGAGTGAAGTAAGTCAGAAAGAAAAAGACAAATACCGTATGCTAACACATATATATGGAATTTAAGAAAAAAAATGTCATGAAGAACCTAGGGGTAAAGCAGGAATAAAGACGCAGACCTCCTAGAGAACGGACTTGAGGTTATGGGGAGGGGGAACGGTGAGCTGTGACAGGGCGAGAGAGAGTCATGGGCATATACACACTAACAAACGTAGTAAGGTAGATAGCTAGTGGGAAGCAGCCGCATGGCACAGGGATATTGGCTCGGTGCTTTGTGACAGCCTGGAGGGGTGGGATAGGGAGGGTGGGAGGGAGGGAGACGCAACAGGGAAGACATATGGGAACATATGTTTATGTATGACTGATTCACTTTGTTATAAAGCAGAAACTAACACACCATTGTAAAGCAATTATACCCCAATAAAGATGTAAAAAAAAAAAAAAAAAGGGCAGAAAATCTAAAAAAAAAAAAAAAAAGTTGTTATTGAAAATAATTAAAATTTAAATAATGCTATACAGTTCTCAAAATACTTTTCTATGCCTCCTCTAGAATGGCCTGGAAACCTTTTGGGAAGCTGGCAGCAAAGCCCAGCACCTACCTAATAGTGCAGATTATTTTGGAAGTTTGCAGAGCAGTGTTTCGCCTTCTATAGATACTGTGTGTGGCTTCTTGGGCATTTGGCCAGCAATGTCTACAGTTCCAGCACTGCAGCCTGTCTTAGCATTGAAGGGATACTTCTTCGTAGTCCACCTTCTTAGAGAACAGAAGAGAAGCTGCTGGTATGACTTGAAGTTGGTTGGGTCATCATGCCATAGAGTGCCTGCTGAAAGAGAATTTCCATAGCTGAGAAGTACTTGCTCACTGAGAGTAGTGGAAAGGCTAAATCCAGTTGGACATGCAGCCATCTGAGACATGGTGGTTCTCTTTGGAGGCATATCAAAGTGTCCAGGGACGTATTTGGTAAGCTGGACTTCACTTATGAGCTAAATGAAAGGATTACAGTCTTAAAACCAGGGAAAAAAATAAATGTCTCCAGTAAAGAGCATTTAATGCAGAGTGAGAACCACTGAACAAACACAGGACACTGCCCCCCAGCGATGATGCCACTGAGAGGTAGCAGATTGGGGTGCTTGAGGACATGGGTTTGGGGGTCAGATACATTTGACATTTAAATTCTGGCTTTGTCATGCACTGTCTTGTGACTCTGGGCAATTTTATTTAATTTTTATTTTATTTTCTTTAACCTATCTGAGCCTACTGTCATCATCTGTATAGAAAAGCTATTTATGCCAACCAAATAAAGTTATTGTACAGATAACTTTAAATGATGGGCATAATGTACTGCACAAACTTCATGGTAGGCACTGAAAAAGGATAGGAATGATTTATAGCTTCAAACATAACCGTAAAGAACTCTTGCCTCAACGCCAAAGGCTGTCTCATTCTCTGTTTCCTCATGGTGTTGGGAGACAGCTACTCCTGTGTGCATCAGTAGAACTTTCTGGGTTGATGGAAATGTTCTTTGTGCAGCCAGTATGGTAGCCACTAACCGCATGTGGCTCTTAAGCGCTTGACATGTGGCTAGTGTGACTGAGGAACTGAATGTTTGTTTTATTTAATTTAAATATAAAGTTTAAATTTAGAGAGCCACATGTGGCTAGTGGCTACTGTTTTGGACAGCACAGTTACAGATTATAACAAACCACATTGGTATGAAATTTATAACTGCTAAAGTTTCTTTCTCTAAAGTACTTTTTCATGTCACAGATTCTACAGTTTAAAAAGTTGGTTGTGATCCCTTTAAGAAAAAAAAAACACAAGGTATTCTTTTCTGGTGAATGTCATCAGCCACATTACTTAAAATCCTCCTATGCAAGGAGCTGATTCAGACTTTCACACTGTGGAAGAGAAAATATTCAGTGTAACCCCCCGAGGTTGTATTGAATTTCACTGAAATGATGGTGTGCTTATGACCAAGTATTTGATCACCTTAATCAATGTCCCATAATAATAAAAAAAAGCACGTTCTTTGTTTATATGGTACAAATTGTAAATCCATCTATGGAGGCAAGCTTTTTGATTGTATCCCTATTTATTTTTTGTCTATTCTGTCAGATTTGAAAAGATTCCTCTTATAACTTTATGCTTGTTTTACTAAAACTTTGCTATTGATATTTCATTACAGTTTTAGTGTATAAATCTTATATCCTCTTAATGAATTGTAATTTTCAACCTTAAGTAAATATGCTTTTTTGGACTCAGGTATTGCTTTTTGTGCCTGAATTCCATTCTATTTGATATTGATTATTACTACTTCAGCTTTATATCATTTATGTTTTCCCTGGTTTTTCTTTGTCCTGTTTTCTACTCTTTATATCATTTCATTTTGATGGTTTTCTTATAGACAGAATAGAGCTAAATTTTGTTATTTTAATAAGATCTACAAATGATTTTTTGTTTGATTAAAAACTAAGCATGTTTTTGTTTATTGAGATTTCAGTATATTTATTTGGTTTATTCCCATCATTTTACTTTATGTATAAAAGTCATTACATTTTGTAGTTTTCCTTTTTTCCCCTTTGCTATCATTTTTGGCTTAGTCACTTACATTTCACTCCTCTGCTTCCACTGCCCTTCCTCCTTAATTAAGAAATTCTGTATTCTTTAAACTAGTGATTACTGTTGTATGGAAACATCTTTTCCTCTCTTACAACAGTTCTGTGGTATAGAAATTAAAAAATACCTATTCCTGGGGCTTCCCTGGTGGCGCAGCGGTTGAGAGTCCACCTGCCGATGCAGGAGACACGGGTTCGTGCCCCGGTCCGGGAAGATCCCACATGCCGCGGAGCGGCTGGGCCCGTGAGCCGTGGCCGCTGAGCCTGCGCATCCGGAGCCTGTGCTCCGCAATGGGAGAGGCCACAACAGTGAGAGGCCCGCGTACTGCAAAAAACCCACAAAAAACAAACAAACAAACAAACAAAACCCTATTCCTCTCATTCCTAGACATTTTACTTGTTCACATCTCCCAGTCCCAAGTTGAGATCTTAGGAATAATTTATTTCCAAGTCCTCATTATGGCAAGTACCTCTCCTATTCCCCAATTCCAGACATTATTATTTTAGGCTACTGTCTTACCATATAGCTCTTTTGTTTCAAGAATCCTTTCTCAAAAATTATAACTTAATAACCTGTAAATGTTGTTTCACTGTATTTTACCTCTCTATACTACACTGTATTTTAACTCTCTATACTACAATGGGAAGACTAATGCTAGGCTAGTCCATCTTCTTTGTAGATAGCTTGTTCTTTCTTTCTAGAGATGGAAAGATTTTTTTTTCCTTTTAGTCTTAAGGTTCAGATATTCAGAGATTTCGTGAGGCTTTTTTTAATATATCTTTTTTTCCCATTATTCTTGTCTAGGACTCTATGAGCAATTTATTTTTATTTTTTAAATTTTTATTGGAGTATAGTTGCTTTACAGTGTTGTGTTAGTTTCTGCTGTACGACAAAGTGAATCAGCTATATGTATACATATATTCCCTCTTATTTGGATTTCCTTCCCATTTAGGTCACCACAGATCATTGAATAGAGTTCCCTGTGCTATACAGTAGGTTCTCATTAGTTATCTATTTTATATATAGTAGTGTGTATATGTCAATCCAATTCCAAATTCATCCCACCCTCACTTCCCCCTGGTATCCATATGTCCATTCTCTATGTCTGTGTCTCTATTTTTGCTTTGCAAATAAGTTCATTTGTATCCTTTTTCTAGATTCCACATATAAGCGATATTATACGATATTTGTTTTTCTCTTTCTGACTTACTTCACCCTGTGACCAAAAGATGTAAAGCTACTTTTCACTTAAGCTTAGGAATTCTTTTTTTCCTATTATTTCTTTATTTTCTACTGTTTTTTTTTAAATCTTATTTTGGAATTCATATTATTTACATTCTTGTCTTCAATCTCTGTCTTCCAAGTCTCATCTTTTACTTATGATATTAATTTCTCAGAAATTTTGCTCTCTGCTGTAAGCTATTTCTTCTGTCTGATCTTCTAGACAACTAATTTAGCTTGAGACAGTGACCGTTTGTTTTTCTGTTCTTCGGTTGAGTCTGAATATTAAAAGAGTTTACTTTCTTGAACCAAAAAAAGACTTTAGTCTTTTAATATGTGTTTGTCTATTCATGAAGCAAATTCCCTTAATACCTATACCAGTCAAGCTACCTGGGTTTCTCCAGCGGTTACAAACTTGCAGGCTGTGTAAGATATAGTCCTTTTTATTTTACTGAGCTGCAATTGTAGTACTGTAACCTTCCTGCTGAGAGGTCACAGGGGCATCTTTTGCTCTTGAGCCTCTCCTGGTCCTGATGTACGAGGAACAGGTATAGGCTCCAGCCAGAGAGCCAGGAATGATTCACTTTACCAGTGTAGACCACCACCCATGCTGGACCACCCCTGCCAGCAGGGTCTGGGGACTCTCTGCTGTTCTTCATGTGGCTAGTCCCAGAGGAAGGGCCTCCCCCTTTGCAAGTCAAATGGATCTAATGATAGATGCTACCTGTGTCCTTTTAGAAGGCCTTATGACCTATGGTCTTTTTTGCTCTTCAGCATTTCCCTAAAACTCCCAAATAGTTAAAACCCCATTAAATGGATCACATGGCATTTGCTCTCTTCTCAGGAGAAATACCAGCCCCGCCCTGGCTGGTTAAATGTTATACTGGAAGTTCTATGTCAGGGCAGAATCATAGAGAAGGGCTTTGGTTTTCCAGTCATATAGTGTGACATGTTTCCTGGGAAAGCTGTGATTTATGATGTTTGGTTGACTCAGTGCATGTATATAGCTGCCTACGTGGCTCAGGAGGAGTTGATTTAGGCAGAAATTTCAGAAAGAAAACAGTACAGGGCTTCCCTGGTGGCGCAGTGGTTGAGAGTCCGCCTGCTGATGCAGGGGCCGTGGGTTCGTGCCCCAGTCTGGGAAGATCCCACATGCCGCAGAGCAGCTAAGCCCGTGAGCCACGGCCGCTGAGCCTGCGCGTCCGGAGCCTGTGCTCCGCAACGGGAGAGGCCACAATAGTGGGAGGCCTGCGTACCACAAAAAAAAAAAAAAAAAAAGAAAACAGTACATTGCATCCATATTATTACATAAAGACTCTGTCATCAAACTGTGCCTAATATTCTATTCACTGCTGCTTTAATCCAGTCTTGTGACCTCATTGTATTTGGTGCAAGGGATGTATAAGATCTGTTCAAACACTGGTTTCCACTGACTTTATTGATAATGGATAAATGTTTGTGAGCCCATATTACTTTTCCCTGAAATTATTCAGGCTTACTTAATTATACCATAGGTTTTTCTTAGCTACCATAAAATTTGGTACTTTGTTGATTTGACTTGCATATTATCCATCTTCTGTGTTAATCATTTATGTCTGTGGTTCCCTTATTAACTCATGACAACATATTTTTGTCTTTTTAACTTTCTTTTTCAGAAGTGACAATATCTTTCTGCTTAAATAATCTTACTAGTTTATAATCTTAAGCAATTTTTGTCATCCTTAAAGTAAGTTAATTGGCTTTGCTCTTGGGAGAGTGCACTTTAAGTTCATAGGCCATGAGTTTTAGGACCACATCTCTGATGGCCCTCATCCTTATGAAACGTGACATCAAAGATAGCAATTTTGTTTGCATCACTGGCCAGTACCTAATTATCTTTCCTGCCTCTTCATTCTTCAAGTGCTCTTTGATGTCAGCAGTAGCCTTGTGCTTTGAAGGACTGTATGTAGAGGGTGGTGAAAGGGGTCCTTATTTGCTGAGTCCACATTCCACTGAAATATTAAATAACGGTATTATGTTAGAAACAAAATTCAATGCAACTGTGGTAATTAAAATAGTTACTCATCTATTTGCAGAAGCAAAGTCTTTAATGTTTCTCTCAGTGTAAGAGAGAGAATTTGTCCCTAACATAATCTGGCTAGATGGAGACTCATCTTTGGGAGAAATCAGAAACAAAGCAAGACCAGGCTTGCTCATTGGGAATTAGGAGATTGTACATTGGATGGGAGGAGGCATTTGTGGAGCGGTGACGATATTCATTTGAATGCTAAAGGACTTTGATCTGTTAGGAGAAGGCAAAGCTACCAAAAGCTGAGACTGTGGATGTTCACTCTCACGGTCTCATTAATGCGTCGTGCATGGTGCAGTGCTTTGGTATGAAGTGGATGGCCAAGTCCAATGTCAGCTTCACTTTTTTTAAAAAATTAATTTTAATTGGAGTAGCGTTGCTTTACAATGTTGTGTTAGTTTCTACTGTATAACAAAATGAATCAGCTATACGTATACATATATCCCTTCTTTTTTGGATTTCCTTCCCATTTAGGTCACCACAGTGTATTAAGTAGAGTGAGTTCCCTGTGCTATACAGTAGGTTCTCATTAGTTGTCTATTTTATACATAGTATCAGTAATGTATATGTGTCAATCCCAATCTCCCAATTCCTCCCATTCCCCTCTCCTTTCCCCCTTGGTATCCATACATTTCTTTTTACCAGCTCTTTGATTCTCCACATATAACTTAATGTCTGATTTTTAGTTTTTTCATGTGTAAAAATGACAAAAATTGTTAGCGCATCAAAATAAAGTGAGATAGTTTATAGAAAGGGTCATTATAAAGTGCCTGCCACGGAGTTAATTTTCCTCTCTTGATTGTCAATAAGTAGGGACAATGAGTCAGGGAAAACAATGAGATACCATTTTTCACTCATTAAATTAATAAAAATTAAACCGTTTGCTTCTACTCAGTGTTGGAAGGAGTGTGAGGAAATAATAGTGTAAATTGGTACCACCTATTCAGAGAGCAATTCCATAATATTTTTCAAACTGGCTACTTGACCCAGCAATTCCAGACCTCGGAACTGACCTTACAGAAAATCTGCCAAGCTGTGTAGTGAAGAAGACCCATGCAGCACTGTGTGCACTTGTGCTCAGTTGTAAACAGCATAAATATCCATCCCAAAGCAGGTGAGCAGTGTGGAAGGGGGATGTTTCAGTGCCCTCAGTGGTGACTCTGTATATGAAAAAGACTCAAAGTTTATTTGTTTTGGTGTTAAAAATTCGGGTTTGCTTTTTTAAGTATACTTTCAAAACCCTGGTCATTCTGGGAGCTTTTTTTTTTTTTTTGCGGTACGCGGGCCGCTCACTGTTGTGGCCCCTCCCGTTGCGGAGCACAGACTCCGGACGCGCAGGCTCAGCGGCCATGGCTCACGGGCCCAGCCGCTCCGCGGCACGTGGGATCCTCCCGGACCGGGGAACGAACCCGTGTCCCCTGCATCGGCAGGCGGACTCTCAACCACTGCGCCACCAGGGAAGCCCCGGGAGCTTTTTAAAAATATTTTTTAATTGTGTAAAATACATGTAATGCGAAACTTACCATCTTAACCATTTTTAAGTGTACAATTCAGTGACGTTAAGTACATGCACATTGTTGTGCTACCATCACCACCATCCATCCACAGAATTTTTTGTCTTACAAAACTGAAACTGAACCCATTAAACACTTAACTCCCCATCTACCCTCCAGCCTCTGACAAGCACCATTCTACTTTCTGTCTCTATGAATGTGACTACTGTAGACATTTCATAAAAGTGGAATCATTCAGTATTTTTCCTTTTGTCGCTGGTTTGCTTTACTCAGAATAATGTCCTTAAGGTTCACCCGTGTTGTAGCATGTGTCAGAATTTCCTTCCTTTTTAAGACTGAATAGTATTCCATTGTATGTATTTCGTTTATTCATTAATCAGTCAATGGACACATGGGTTGTGTCCACCTCTTGACTATTGTGAATAATGGTGCTGTGTACGTGGTTGTCCATATATCTCTTCAGATCCCTGCTTTCAGTTCTTTAGTGTATATTCCTTGAGGTTTCAAATTCGGCGTATAAATATCACTCATCTACTAATAAGTCTAGCAGATTTTAGTAGTCACTTTAAGAGGTCTTTAAATAGTATTTGGTCCCATTTTCATATGTAGCTAATGAAACACCTCCCTACCTTTTAAACTGCTTTAATGTATTAAGTACACCTAATATCTCCCTTAAGTACTTCAGTTGTGCAACTTAAAAACCTATGTAAGTACTCAAGTTACTCTCATAAACCTAATTAAAATCTAAATGTCTAAGTACTCAAACTTACAAATTTATAAAAATCTGAACTTCACTTAAATGATCCCGTTGTGTGTATAAGCATAGTCACATTTTAACATAAAAATCACAACTCTAAATAAATTACATAATTATTTATTTTAAACTGTGGTTACAAGGCAATCTAATGGAATGGGCAAGATGCTATTAAACATTACAGGTACATAATTTTTGCACAAGTTCCTAAAAGCAAAAGTATTAAATTAATGGCTTTGATTCTCTTAAACATTTCTGTACTTAATTCTAAAATTTCCTGAGGGTGACAGATATTTTTCCATCATGGAAGATAATCGCTATCTTATTTCACTTTACTTAACTCTGAATATTTAGACCCGGCATGAATTCTGGACCAGCAGACATTTAGGCAAATCTTATTGAGACTAAGGAAACTATAATTAGAGTGGTTGCCTTCTCTGCATGCTCCAGTTATATCTGTGATCAGATATTTCGGCTGGCAGACTGACTAGATAGATTCTCAATTAGAACCATAATGGAATGCACTAAACCTTATTTGTAATTGCTATGTCAAAAACTCCATTACTCAAAGGAGACTGTCATATGGCCAGGATCATTAGACTTAGATTATACACATTCCTTAGTTCTTCATTGTACTCACTCATGTCTGCAGCTCCCACACAAGACGATCACTTGATTGCATGTTGTATTTCTTTGGTTCCTGAGAATGGAAAGAATGGAAATGCCTTCTTGCTTAAGTCCAAAGACTGTGCAGCTTGATGAGAAATCTCACATATTTTCATACACCTTCTGGGATCAGGCAATTATTTGTGTACTAAAGTGGGGATGAATGGAATTTTGGATATCTTTATGGCATTATTTGACTGCACAGCTCCAGGGGATGTCATTTACATTACAGTAGTTGTGGGTAGCTTTCCTAAATTATGGAGTGTACATCTGTGCAGTTGTGAACCTTAACTGCATTCTGCGGACAGTTAAATAAATACTACGACAGCCACATGGACAGCTGATGTATTGCTATCACTGTGACTAATTTCCCGCCCCATGTGGGGCTTCTTGGGGACACCTAGTCTATTGATCTTACTGCTTTCTCCCACTTCTTAATCTGTAAGTCCATTCCTTTTTTCACTTCCCAGCTCATCCAGCTTAGATTCCATAGTCTATAATTTCAAAATATATCTAACAACACCTTACACCCCCTTGCCATTCTGAATTTTTTTCTTCTCTGACAGACAAAACCCTAATCCTAGATGAACCCTTATCTCTGAGTGAGCTTCTCAGCTGCCTAGAGCTGTTGGAAAAAGTCACAAAACAGACAGATGGGTCCCATTATAAGTTCAGCTTATTCTCCCACCATAGAGAGGTGCTGTTGTCACCTGGGAATTTGCTGGATTCTCAGGTCAGCTCCCTCTCTTGGTATCTGCAGTGTCCATCTCAGTTAGCCTCCGAGATCTGACACCCCAGCTAACCTCTGCCAAAGACCTACTGTCCCACCTGTTTTACAAAGAAAAGAGAAGGTATCTGAGAGGACATTGCTCGTTATCCTCTACTATACAAACATGCCTACATCTCTGTGCAGCCTGCCATTCCTGCCTTGGGTTACAAGAACAGTGCTTTTTTTCTCCTGTCTAAGGATAACTCCACACAAATTCTGGTTTCACTCTCAGCCTGACTCCTTAGGGGTCTTATACTAGAAATTATTATTCTCTATGGTAATCAGAAACCCTCCCTTTCAACTAGGTCATTCCCATTGACTTTTAGTAATCCTCGTCTCTTCCACAAAACAAAACAAAAAGAATAAATAAGCAAAAAAATAAATGAATAAATAAAAAATTTCTCCCTCAATCCCAAATCCCCAGCAGACCTGTTTTTGTCTTTACCTTCTGGAAACCTCTGCAAAGTTTGTCTGGTTGTCCATATGACAATAATGCTCATCTTTGGTTAGCTATCACTGTTTAGCATCGCTAGTTATATTAAGAGGACTTGTGAAATATAGCAAAATTCCCAACTATATTCAATTGTATTTATTTAAAGTAAAATGGTAACATAGGCTATAATAATAAAGATAGAAACTAGAAAATATTAGCACGGATGTGGAGGAATTGGAACTCTCACTCATTACTGGTAGGAATATAAAACCATGAAGTCATTTTGGAAAACAGTTTGACAGTTTCTTTAAAAGTCAAACATGTGCTCACTGTACGGCCCAGCAAAAGGCCACTGGTTGGTTATCAGATGTGGTATATCCATATAGTGGAATATTATTCAGCAGTAAAAAGGATTGAAGTACTGACCCATGCCATAGCATGGATGATCCTCAAGAACATTATGCTAACCAAAAGAAGCCAGACAAGAAAGATCACATATCATATGATTCCATTTCTATGAAATTGTCCAGAAAAGGCAGATTTATAGTGACAGAAAGATTAGTGGTTGATGGGGGCTGGGAATGAGCACAAGGAATCTTTTTGGGGTGATGCAAATGTCCTAAAGTTGGATTGTGGGGATGGTTGCACATTTCAATAAAATTTATGAAAAATCATTGAATTGTACATTTAAAACAGATGAATATAGATGTATAAGTTATACCTTAATGAATTTAAGTTTTTGATGAGTTTGCTAATTGTACCAATTGCTTAATGTGAATAAAAGTGAAATTATATAAAGCCAATTAATATGCTGTATTGCAGTTAGATATTTGAAAATCAAAATAGCAATATTTGTGTTTCACAGGATAATTTTTAACAAAATTTTCTTGGTCATATAGTAATGAGGAAAATATCTGTTTCCAACCCACTGGTTCCAGCATACCAAGTGTTAAGCAGTTCACTCCTTTTATCCTTTGTTAACACACTGCAAGTATGTCCTTACCTATGAATCGTTAGCATGGTATACAATAATATTTTACTTGAAGTGAAAACTTGATGAGTGTATGGCCAATCATAACATTTAATTAAGGTCTCTTAGTACTCTTTGACCATAATTAAAATGCTAGTAATGTCTGGGACAGAATGGTTTTAAAATCTGATCAGGAAATTTAAATCTCTTTTCAGTATCTAATATTTGTTCACATTTTACATGTGAGTAATTCTGGAATAAATAGGTTACATTGTAAGTTTAAATTTTAAGGTAATCACTTGCCAACCAGAAAGCAAAGTGTAACCATGTAAGAAAATAGATTCTGAAGCACAGTCTTAACGAAGGGAAATACAGGCAGAAGAAATAAGGAATGGTAAACTCTGTTTCCGGGAAGGGGAGTCTGGGGTTGGCTTAATTAGGGCCTTTAACATGCAGGGTCGTTTGCAGGGACAAACAGCTATCCTTGTCAAGATAGTCCTCTTCTCCAAGAAGATCAGACTAAGAGGACACAATTTTAAGAAGGTGCTGTAGTTAGAAGGAAGGCATTTCCTGACAAACTGGTTTACTTAAGAATGAGATTATGAGAGAGGCTATGCAGGCTTCTCTCTGGGAATCCTAAAAGGGTACAGAATGTGAACGTAGGTATATATGCATGAATCTATGAAAAAAAAAACAGAAAAAGAGACTTGGTGAAAAGTAGGCTTTTCCCTACTTGTTCAGAACGTGATACAATTTATCGTAAGTCTAATATTTATTTAAAATGGCAAAATAACGTGTTGCCTGAAGGACAATAGAGTAGGTTTAAAAAATTTATGACCTGGCAATTTGTGGTATGGGAAGCATGCTTCTTTACAAGGTTGACATATCTACATGTATAATACAAAGATTGTCTTCTTCAAAAACGTGATTTGCAGCCAGCACATCTGTTCTTGTGTAATGGATTAAAATGAGCTATTTTTGTTGAAGTTCAGTTGCAGAGTAACAGAATGTTAAGCCAGCTTGCTAAAAAAGTTACCTATTTTAGATTTTTTCCCTTTATATTGAACTTTTAAAATGTTCTTGTATCTGACAAAGCCTCATTCTTCATTAAGAAACAGAAATTTTATGTGGCTCTAAGGTGTATTTTTGTCATACTGTAGCATTTAGATGAAATCTAAGTTGTTCTTGTTTAGCATTTTGAATGTTAAATTATATCCAAGTTTGATATTTCCCAGGAACAGTTTTTCATAAAAATCTTACCAACATTATTGACTGTTCTTCCATGGAATGTAACATTGTTTTGTTCTTACAAAAATCTGAAATAAACTTGTTCTGGCTTTCCCCTTCAAATGGAATTATGTCATTTGCATTAAGGCTTATCAGGAAATCCTGACTATCCTCTTACATTCCCAAGAGTTAATAAACTGTATGCATACAAATCTCTGTAAATGGGGGAAAAGCTTTTTCACATATTTCTGTTGTAACTTTATAACAAATGTTAATCATTTAATTGGTCAGTCTTTGGGAAACTGACCTTTCTCTGATTTTCTGTGTCTTTCAAAACACAAGCAACAAATTAAAAATCCATTAATAATTCAGTTCTGCTTAAAATAATATACATATACTGATCATCTTAAAGAGTCATTTAAGTAAATTATAGCAGGAAGAGAGATATAATAGAAATGCACAGCTTTCAAGTTGCTTGTAGTCTGGATCAGTCCTTCTTAAACTTTAAGGTGTGTATGGATCTCCTAAATATCTTGTTAAATGCATATTCTAAGTCAGTGTGTCTGGTATGAGGCCTCAGTCTGCATTTCTAACCAGCTCCTGAGTGATGCATTTGTTGCTGGTCCATGAACCACTTTGTGACCCAAGGGTCATAATAGCTGTCCTTAATATTCATAGAAGAGTCTGCATGTAGATCATAAGTGACACACATTTGCTAACGTTTTTATCATCATCATAACCGAGCTGGACAATTGTACAATCATCTTCTAGAGAATAGAGATCATATAATATTAACTTGGAAAGAATCCATGACCATGGGCCTTATTAGTACTGTGTTCCAAGCTGAGCTACACATAGAACTAAACAGACTGACAAGGAAACAGAAATCAATTGTTAGAACTAAATGATTGTAGACATTCTGGACTGCCCAAATATAGACGTGATATGGAAGGGTATATCTTCATTGGTTCTGTTTTGATTTTCTGAACTCTTGACCACCTAGTGAAAGAAGAAATTTTTCTCGGTAAAGAGGAGCCACTAAAGCAGGTACCATCAGGGCACAGGTGGCGCACACCAGTGAGTGAAGAGGGCTGAGTGGCTGTGGCGGTGCTGTCATAGAGGGGACACACTTCACTCCACTACTGCCATGCAACATGTCAGGCCTAGCATGGCTAGAACTTCCAACTTTTTAAGAAAAGCCAGAAATATAAATTTCATGTGAAATTTCCCCATTTAAAAATGTTGGCTACTCATTTAAATTCTTTTAAAACATTAGGCGGCCAAGAAAACACATCTGTGTCCCAGACACAACCCTTGAGCCATCTATTTACAGTGTCTAGGGTAGAATACATTGAATTCTTGTAATGCACTTCTCAATATTGAAAAATTAAGAATTTTCAAAATCAAACACATTGGCCTCTTGTTGTGCGATGTTTTCATCAGAAGAGTCTCTGTTTTATGTATTTGGAGGTCGTGGTGTAAGATTGGTGTGTGATCATAAAACCTGTCTTCCTGTCTTCTTTCACATTCCAGATTACAGGACAGGCCCATGTTTCACTCAGGTCAACAACCAGATGTGCCAAGGGCAGCTGACAGGCATTGTCTGCACAAAGACTCTGTGCTGTGCCACCATTGGACGGGCCTGGGGCCACCCCTGTGAGATGTGTCCCGCCCAGCCTCAGCCCTGCCGGCGGGGCTTCATCCCCAACATCCGCACTGGAGCTTGCCAAGGTGAGTTAGCCTTCAGCCTGTGTGCACAGAGTCACCCATGTGTCTGGGCTCCTTTCAGTGCGCTGGGAGAATCTGGCACTGTGGATGGGAACCTTTAACCCAATACTGTTTCCAAGAGGAGCCTCATCAGCAAGCCTGACTAGAGATGGCTTACCTTCTAGCCACCTAATAAATATTTTTCAATTGACCAAAAAGGAGAAGAGATATATGAAAAGTATGAAAAACTGGGGAAAAATTTTAAAATACAATTAAAAATATTCAATACAGTCAGAGGATAAGCCATTCCATGTCTTCATCCAGATGGTGCTACACACTCCCTGCTACAGCCCCTCAAACTTTGCATATGTAAATACCCAGGCGACACAGTTTTTCTGTCTTTCCAATCTCATTCAACATATAAGAACCTGAACCCAGGTGACAGGGAGAAGTGAGCCGTCCGGTATTGTTATTAATAGTATCTTCAGAGACAAAGTATTAACTCCATCCATGACTGTAGTTATTTCTGAGCTTATAACCAGTTGGTTACAATCTTGTCTCCAGGCAATCTTCCTAACCACATATCAGGGTTAGATTGGGGCCCTGAGGATGCTACAACCATAAACTTTAAACCAAATAGCCGGAAATTGTTAAATACTTAACTGGATAATTACTTTTCAGCCACCATGATTCTTAGCCTTTTTTGGCAACTTCTCTGACGTCATATGGATTAAACACGTTTTTAGAGCTTGGAACAGAGTGCCATAATGAGCTTTCAAATGGTGGGAGGATCACAGGAAACTGGAAAGTACTTTTGTATTATTCACAGAAATGATGTTACTCATACTTGTCATGAGAGTTAGGTTTATTTGTTCTAATTAAATCATGTACAAAGTTAGATGGGAAATCTTTCAAACTGATGTTAGTAACCAGTGTCAGAGGTAGAGAGGTTACCTATCCAGCCCATGTAAATGGTATATTGCAGAAAACCAGGCCAGTGCCCTAAAACCCAAACGAAAATTGTAGTGTGGGGAGCCTGTATATAACCTCAATCCATTGAATAATAAAATCTGAGTGCTCTGTGTAATTTGGTAAGTGTATCTCCGATAGTGGCCTCCAAAGATTTGTGTTAGTTTTGTAGTTTTATAAAAGGTAGTTTAGGGCTTCCCTGGTGGCGCAGTGGTTGAGAGTCCACCTGCCGATGCAGGGGACACGGGTTCGTGCCCCGGTCCGGGAAGATCCCACATGCCGTGGAGCGGCTGGGCCCGTGAGCCATGGCCGCTGAGCCTGCGCGTCCGGAGCCTGTGCTCCGCAACGGGAGAGGCCACAGCAGTGAGAGGCCCGCGTACCGCAAAAAAAAAAAAAAGGTAGTTTAAAAAATGATCTGTATCTAAACTCTTTTCAAATCAAAACTACCGGGATACCCAAGAGATGACCATATAACCCAGCAGATTCACAACTTTATGTTTACTTGCATGTAAAAGCCTTGTCAGCTGTGGACTTAGAATGGTTTTGTGAGTATTTTGTCTCTTGGATTAATACCAACCACAACAAATATGAAGTTTGGGTTAAATGTCATTTTTAATCTGTTGTTTACTATGGATAACAACATTCTAAATCATTGATATGATTATCGGTATGATTCTATAGAGTTCCTGATAAAGCAAGTTTTTTCTATAAAAGATACACTATACTATATAGTATATAGTATTTACCATACTACATAGAATTCCTAGGTTAGGTATAGATTACTGTATAATTTATGTAATTTAATGGATTACTATTACAGATAAAACGCTGTATAGATCTACTAGATTAATACTGACTAGATTTACCAGAGTAATAATTTTTGTTTATTCTCTAGCACTTATCACCTTCTAACGCACTTGCTTATGGTCTTTATTGCTTTTACTGTCCCCCAGATAGAATGTAAGCTCCATTTGGGCAGAAATCTGTTTTATTCATTAATGTCTCTGAGGCATTCTAACATGCAGTAGATACTCAGTAAATATCTTTTGAATTAATAAATGGAATTGATATTAAAATACTTCCAAAAACCACTGTTTCGTAGAAATAGTCCAGGTTGAGAAAAGCCCTCAACTTCAACCAAAACATCGCAAATTTTTGACTCTCCTCATCTTCTATATTTGTACTTAGGCTTCTTTACCTTGATATTTTGTCAGAGAGGCCTAGTTTTTCTGAACACAATTACAAAAAGTGTGTGATCTGATCTCAAACTTCCTGAATGTCCTTCAGGATTGAGTAATGTCTGAAGGCTTATTTGTTTGAATTTGTTTATGTAGTAGAGATAAGTTTTGGGCTCCATTTGCCCAGGAGTATAATGGATTAATACAGCCACAGGAGCAAAATGAAATTTGCCACATTGTTAAAAGGTCTGGAAAAGTTGAAAAAGTTCTGCTTTATTTCAAAATCATGGCATCGTCAGAAAGTTCTCAATTAAACACTAATCCTCAGTTCAGGCTATTTTAAGACTCCATCTTACTGTGATTTCATTTTTTCCTTTAAATTCCTAGACTGTTTCCCAAATACTCTGCCAAATTAATTTGGAAGATAATAGGGCGTAAAAATATAAGATAATAAAACATGATACACACATGTCAGACTTCTTTTTTATAATAGTGATCTTTTTTATAGTGTAACTGAAAATTTTTGTGGAGTTAAAAATAAATTTCAGCTGTGTAGATGATAGCCAGTTTAATATTGGTTTTAAAACATGGTTTATATTAGCCAAGGGAGGACATTTCTGAAGTTCTAAATATAAAATTATCCTGTAGCTGATGCAATTAGTGAATTACTTTATCTATGGCTTAGGAGGGGATGAAATAAGGTCTTGTAGTAAACCAAATAAATGTGAAAAATGAGGGCCAACAGAAAATTAAGATGACACTTTAAAAAAACTAAGCTGTGGGACTTCTCTGGTGGCGCAGTGGTTGAGAGTCTGACTGCCGGTACAGGGGACGCGGGTTCGTGCTCCAGTCCAGGAAGATCCCACATGCCACGGAGCAGCTAGGCCCGTGAGCCATGGCCGCCGAGCCTGCACCTCCAGAGCCGGTGCTCCACAACGGGAGAGGCCACAACAGTGAGAGGCCCGCGTACTGCAAAAAAAAAACCCAACAAGAACTAAGCTGTGAGGAAACTAGTAAACTTTTTACTTTTCACTGTTGCTGTCATGACTTTCTGTACTCAAATAAGCAGTGTCAGAAGAGTATACCTTCCTAGGGTACTATGAGGTCAATCATAATGATTCTTGACTTCTTTCATATATAGAGCATTTCAGTTCTAGCCCTTATGCCTAAGTCTAATCTACATTTAGTCTTGTACATTCTTCATTTTATTAAACATTGAAGGACTAAAGTTGGCTCACATAAGCCTTAAAATTTAAGCTAGCATAAAAATGAGTGAATTAAAGGTAATAAAAGTGGCATTAAGCTCTTTTCCAAGAATATCTACAAACTTTAAATATATATGTCATAAACTGTCACGTGCATATGTTGTATTATTTTTTTACAAATAGGTTCTTCTTTTTAAATCTTTACTATGTTACACATTCACTCTAATTAGAAGGGTATTTTATTTAAGAATAATACTTTGGGTCTTTTAGATTTTCAAATATATTTTAAAATTTTCAAAATATATTAAAATTTGTATAATTATTAATTTATGTTGCTTGATTTTTAGAAATTAGGCTTTTAAACTACTCCAGATGTTTCAAAACTGGAAGTACGGCAGAAGAAATTTGCTTATTTAAATCCATCTTTTGCTTTATTATAGACAATAGTAATAGACTGATGCTGGGCCTCTGCTCCATTCCAAGCAGTGTGAGAGGCATGGAAATTGTGACATACGTGACAGAGTCAGGACCTAGCTAGGACACAAGACAGGGACTTAAAGAAAGAGCAGTATAGACCCTGAGTCAGTCCCTGCAAAACAAGTATTCGTGCCTGTCCTTGTCAAATGGGATTAGTATTCAGAAATATTTAATCCTTCAATCAGACTGCACATGAATCATGTAGAGAAGTTGAATCTTATCTGAAACCAGGCAGGCATGGCTAGTTCCTCAGGTGTATCCTGAGAGGAAGATACTGTCAGTAGAATGTTATTTGCAGGCCTTCTGTATAGCACAAAATGAAAAGGAGATTTGGTTCATCTGATTAGTATAAATTATTAAACACAAATTTATCTTGGCTGTCTGCATTGACCAAGTTAACCAGATCGTTGCAAAGTTTAACTGTAGTTCACACTATGTGAACACAAGCCGTTCCTAAACAATCCAAAAAATTTACCTAAAACATAGTCGATTATAGGAACTCGTATTGAAAATAGCAGGATATTGCCCTTCTTCTAACTCAACAAAAACTAACAAGAAAAGGAATAACAGAGAACAAGCCCTTCTAAAATAAAACTCTGCAACCCCCAGTTCAGAGCAGTGATGGACACATGGCGGTTGTTGGGAAGTCATGGGGACAGGGAGAATCTTCTATGTGTTTGCCATGAGCATTAGCATCCTGAAAGGCTGTTGAGTGGATGTGGACGGTCTCTTGGAGAGGAGGAGTATATCCCATAAGAGAGGGATTCTACTGCAGGCCCTCGGAGTAACTGAAGGCATATGGAAAGAGAGTCTTTGGTGGCAAGCCATTTCTAATATTCTCTAGCCAGCCTTCCAACCCAGAGATGCTCCTTTAGGTAAAGGAGGGGGAAGGAAAAGAGGATATGGGAGCCACTGGTGAGCAGCTTGCAGAGTCTGTATCTGAAAGGGCAGAAGGTGGGAGCTACACCACTACCTGAAAGTTTAAAATTAATACCCAGGAGGAAAAGAAAGTGGAGAGAGTTTGGTAAGAAGCTGCATGAGTCTCTACAGAAGTTCTCAAATCAACCTGTTTCTTCTTGGCTTTCTCCACTTTTGCTTCAGCAGGAAATGCCCCATTTAAAGGTGAGTACTAAAGAGAAAAGGCTTACATATAAAAGCTGAAAAAAGAGAGAAATAACATAAGGAAAAGACAGAGGAACATGCTTTATGGAAGAATTACCTAAATAAACACAAAGTTCATATACTCTTTTATCTCAAGGAAGTGAAAAATAATATGGTTCTTCTCTTAACAGGTGCTCAAAGAAGCACTGTTAAGAGTTCAGAAAAGACAATCAGAGATAGTGCATTGGTAGCACTCAAGAAACTGAAGAAGGATTTGAAACTTTACCTAATGAAAGGCAAATGTTACATATATACATACAAACATACATAAGACTGAAAAAATTCAATGACAAAGGTTAACCTTGAGGAAATCACAAATCAAAATGTCTGAGGACAATAAATAATGATTGTAAAGAAGCAGAAAGGTAGTGAAGTCAGCAGAAAGGTTGTAAAGAAAACTGAAGAAAGGAACTGAAAAAAAGCATAAAGATAATATAGAAACATTTTCTAAAAGAGATAAAAGCTTCAGTTTGCAGATTGGAAGGCACAAAAGTTCAATAAGAGAGAGAAGATAAGGAAAATTTTGTGGGCATAATAAGACAGAATAAGCAAATATCTTTGTTAAAGGGAATATCTTAACTGGTCTCAAACTTCTGTAGAGCAACTCATAGACCAGAAAACAGTGTGGCAGTGTCTACAGACTTCTGTCCTTGATTTACACATATGTAAATAAAAGTCCTTTAGTTGCTCTGTAAAGAATCAACTCTAGGGGGGCCAGAGTGGAAGCAAAAAATAACAGAAGTTTCCTGCAGCAGTACAGGTGATATATCATGGAGGTTGAGACCAGAATAGAGGCATAGGGCCAAGATTTGAGATATATCTAGGAAGTAAGCACTTGTTATTGATGGAATGAAGTGAGACAAGTGAGAGGATGCCGAGTTTATCACTTAGGTTTCTGACTTTGACATCGGGATAAACAATGATGACATTTGTTGAGATAAGGAAGATTGAGACAGAACCATGGTCTGTTTGTTTTTAGTTCGGAGTCCTACAGGTAGTAAGTTACCAATATTTGCTTGTTGGGATGATCATTTATTCAACATTGGAATTTTGTGAATACATGAATAGGTATTCTGGCCGAATCAAACCACATTGAACGGTTGCCAAGATACCCTGTATGTCTTAGGCTCCAGTCAGAGACAGACCTATTCTTCAATTGTTGTACTTAAAGATTGGCATTTGTTTTTGTAGAAGTAGAAGTACTATGTATGAATATATGTGGAGTGTAGAATAAGAACTTACATTTTAAAAATGTATCTAATCTGGGGACAGGCCAAGTTAAAAAATCATGCACTATTAATACAGTAATAGGAATTGGTCCTTAGTTCCCACAGATATAAATTAAATGAACCATTTTTATATGCCTGTAACACTGGCACATATATTTTCACATTTTAATGTCAACTAAAAATAATATACCATCTAATACTAATTTATATAATAAAATCAGTTTAATCTCTTAGGGCAAGTTTATTTGAAGAAGTTGGAGAAGAAATGAGTTCATAAACTAGAATTACTATTGCTTTGTTACATTATTTATAACCTTAGTAGACATAGACTGAAGGGATTATATAAGGTTTAAGTTTCAAAAGATTCAATATTATTCTGTAAAATCCTTGCATGTGATTTGAAGTTATCCAGCATTTAAAGAAATAGTAAGTTTGTGCCTGAGTTGAAGGGAGGAACAGAAACCCATCTGTATAACTTGGACAGTGGAAAACTAATCAGACGTTAGTAGTTCCTTATGCTGGCACTTGGAAGATGCAGAAACTCTTGCATAATTTGGAGGTCTGAGGCTTGCTTCTTTTGATTTTATAGGGAGCACTCGTGTGCTTCTAGGTTCATGTTGATTATTTCTATAAGATTTCTTTAAAATTTTCTTTTTTATTTTAGTGATTAACTTGATCTACCCAAAGAAATTAATTCTGTATAGCTGCTCACTCTAGGATATTTCAAAAAGTTTTATTTCTTTTTTTCTAGGAAAGTACTTTTTAGGCAATTACAAAATAAACCCTGTAAAGTCAGATTGCTTTTTCCTTTGAAAAATTACTGAATCTACTAAATATGTAGTCAAAGCTTTTATGAATAGTATTAAGGGATTTATAGGTTTGGCCTCATTTTTTAGCTTATACCGAGATATTCTTTCTCTGATTTATCTGCCAGGAAAAGAGGTTTCTAGGGATGTTTTATACCACACTGTAATGAGGGTGGAAATTTAGTACATTTTTAAAATAATACAGTTCGAAATGTAAATTAAACTGTTCAGGATATAAACCTCCTGTCATGTATTTCATTCCAGTTGCTTTTTGTTTGGATCAGCTATCCTTTAATAAGACAATGATATCTACTTTAATTTCAGGATAAAAACACTTTGGACTATTGTAATTAGTTTTATAGACAGATAGTTAAAGTGCGGAAGAAATAATAAGGATGCTAAGCTCTTTTGTAGACTTAAATTCCCTAATTTACACACTAAGATATACCAAACGTGTGGGCTTACCAAAAAAATAATAGGATAAATATATACTGACATAGAAATATATCCACAAAATATTTTAATGGAAAAAAAACAAGATGCAGAACAACACATACAGTGTGATCTTATTCTTGTGAAATAAATGGACCACCACTCTGAATGTGTGTGTGAATAAGTCTAAAAGAACAGACTACTCACTTATATCAATGGCTATCTCTTCAATTTTCTATTTTCTGCATCTTTAATGTTTATTATAATGAGTATATGTTATTTTGTAATTAAAGATGTAATACTAATAAATCTGTTATGTTGGCCTGTCAATTTGACTAGGTAATGTAAGTTTGCATAAGCTTATATATTATATTTCCTTTTATATACAGTGTTCATCATAACAATATACCGAGTTACCTTTTACACAAAGAGAAATAAGGCAAGTTTACATAGATATAAAATGAAAGATTCAGAAACTCTAAATAAAAGAATTTTTCCCAATCTCCTATAATATATTAGCTCTAGTTTTTTTGTACACGCCCTTTATCAGGTTGAGTACATTCCCTTGTATTTCTGGTTTACCAAGATTTTTAAAACAATGAATGAATGTTGAACTTTGTCATTGCTTTTTTCACATCTATGATATACTCATATGTTTTCCTTAATCTGTTAATATGATGAATTGATTTATGCTTGAATGTTGATACAACCTAGTTCCTGGGATAAACTCCACTTAGTTATGACGTATTAACTTTTTTATATATTGCTAAAGTTGACTTGCTAATAATTTTTGTGTGCCTATTCCAAAAAGATATTCTTCTCGTTTTCCTTCTTTTTTTTTTTTTTTTAACATCTTTATTGGGGTATAATTGCTTTACAATGGTGTGTTAGTTTCTGCTTTATAACAAAATGAATCAGTTATACATATGTTCCCATATCTCTTCCCTCTTGCGTCTCCCTCCCTCCCACCCTCCCTATCCCACCCCTCCAGGTGGTCACAAAGCACCAAGCCAATATCCCTGTGCCATGTGGCTGCTTCCC
The DNA here is from genome assembly GCF_951394435.1 of Stenella coeruleoalba. Lineage (NCBI taxonomy): Eukaryota > Metazoa > Chordata > Mammalia > Artiodactyla > Delphinidae > Stenella > Stenella coeruleoalba. Next base: position 105,897,374 of record NC_137148.1, on the reverse strand, counting down.
ACTAGCTATCTACCTTACGTTTGTTAGTGTATATATGTCCATGCCTCTCTCTCGCCCTGTCACAGCTCACCCTTTCCCCTCCCCATATCCTCAAGTCCGCTTTCCAGTAGGTCTGTGTCTTTATTCCTGTCTTACCCCTAAGTTCTTCATGACATTTTTTTTTCTTAAATTCCATATATATGTGTTAGAATACGGTATTTGTCTTTCTCTTTCTGACTTACTTCACTCTGTATGACAGACAGAGTCCATCCTGTCTGTCATCCACCTCATTACAAATAGCTCAACTTCGTTTCTTTTTATGGCTGAGTAATATTCCATTGTATATATGTGCCACATCTTCTTTATCCATTCATCCGATGATGGGCACTTAGGTTGTTTCCATCTCTGGGCTATAGTAAATAGAGCTGCAATGAACATTTTGGTACATTACTCTTTTTGAATTTTGGTTTTCTCAGGATATATGCCCAGTAGTGGGATTGCTGGGTCATATGGTAGTTCTATTTGTAGTTTTTTAAGAAACCTGCATACTGTTCTCCATAGTGGCTGAACCAATTCACATTCCCACCAGCAGTGCAAGAGTATTCCCTTTTCTCCACACCCTCTCCAGCATTTATTGTTTCTAGATTTTTTGATGATGGCCATTCTGACTGGTGTGAGATGATATCTCATTGTAGTTTTGATTTACATTTCTCTTATGATTGATGTTGAGCATTCTTTCATGTGTTTGTTGGCAGTCTGTATATCTTCTTTGGAGAAATGTCTATTTAAGTCTTCTGCCCATTTTTGGATTGGGTTGTTTGTTTTTTTGTTATTGAGCTGCATGAGCTGCTTGTAAATTTTGGAGTTTAATCCTTTGTCAGTTGCTTCATTTGCAAATATTTTCTCCCATTCTGAGGGTTGTCTTTTGGTCTTGTTTATGGTTTCCTTTGCTGTGCAAAAGCTTTGAAGTTTCATTAGGTCCCATTTGTTTATTTTTATTTCCATTTCTCTAGGAGGTGGGTCAAAAAGGATCTTGCTGTGATTTCTGTCAGAGAATGTTCTGCCTATGTTTTCTTCTAAGAGTTTGACAGTTTCTGGCCTTAGATTTAGGTCTTTAATCCATTTTGAGCTTATTTTTGTGTATGGTGTTAGGGAGTGATCTAATCTCATACTTTTACATGTACCTGTCCAGTTTTCCCAGCACCACTTATTGAAGAGGCTGTCCTATCTCCACTGTACATCCTGCCTCCTTTATCAAAGATAAGGTGACCATATGTGCGTGGGTTTATCTCTGGGCTTTCTACCCTGTTCCATTGATCTATCTTTCTGTTTTTGTGCCATACCATACTGTCTTGATTACTGTAGCTTTGTAGTATAGTCTGAAGTCAGGGAGTCTGATTCCTCGAGCTCTGTTTTTCGTTCTCAAGATTGCTTTGGCTATTCGGGGTCCTTTGTGTTTCCATACAAATTGTGAAATTTTTTTGTTCTAGTACTGTGAAAAATGCCAGTGGTAGTTTGATAGGGATTGCATTGAATCTATAGATTGCTTTGGGTAGTAGAGTCATTTTCACAATGTTGATTCTTCCAATCCAAGAACATGGTATATCTCTCCATCTATTTGTATCATCTTTAATTTCTTTCATCAGTGTCTTATAATTTTCTGCATACAGGTCTTTTGTCTCCTTAGGTAGGTTGATTCCTAGATATTTTATTCTTTTTGTTGCAATGGTAAATGGGAGTGTTTTCTTGATTTCACTTTCAGATTTTTCATCATTAGTGTATAGGTATGCCAGAGATTTCTGTGCATTAATTTTGTATCCTGCTGCTTTACCAAATTCATTGATTAGCTCTAGTAGTTTTCTGGTAGCATCTTTAGGATTCTCTATGTATCGTATCATGTCATCTGCAAACTGTGACAGCTTTACTTCTTCTTTTCCGGTTTGGATTCATTTCCTTTTCTTCTCTGATTGCTGTGGCTAAAACTTCCAAAACTATGTTGAGTAAGAGTGGTGAGAGTGGGCAACCTTGTCTTGTTCCTGATCTTAGTGGAAATGCTTGCAGTTTTTCACCATTGAGGATGATGTTGGCTGTGGGCTTGTCATATATGGCCTTTATTATGTTGAGGAAAGTTCCCTCTATGCCTACTTTCTGCAGGGTTTTTATCATAAATCGGTGTTGAATTTTGTCAAAAGCTTTCTCTGCATCTATTGAGATGATCATATGGTTTTTCTCCTTCAATTTGTTAATATGGTTTATCACATTGATAGACTTGCGTATATTGAAGAATCCTTGTATTCCTGGAATAAACCCCACTTGATCATGGTGTATGATCCTTTTAATGTGCTGTTGGATTCTGTTTGCTAGTATTTTATTGAGGATTTTTGCATCTATGTTCCTCAGTGATATTGGCCTGTAGTTTTCTTTCTTTGTGACATCCTTCTCTGGTTTTGATATCAAGGTGATGGTGGCCTCATAGAAGGAATTTGGGAGTGTTCCTCCCTCTGCTATATTTTGGAAGAGTTTGAGAAGGAGAGGTGTTATCTCTCCTCTAAATGTTTGATAGAATTCGCCTGTGAAGCCATCTGGTCCTGGGCTTTTGTTTGTTGGAAGATTTTTAATCACAGTTTCAATTTCAGTGCTTGTGATTGGTCTGTTCATATTTTCTATTTCTTCCTGATTCAGTCTTGGCAGGTTGTGCATTTCTAAGAATTTGTCCATTTCTTCCAGGTTGTCCATTTTATTAGCATAGAGTTGCTTGTAGTAATCTCTCATGATCTTTTGTATTTCTGCAGTGTCAGTTGTTACTTCTTCTGTTTCATTTCTAATTCTATTGATTTGAGTCTTCTCCCTTTTTTTCTTGATGAATCTGGCTAAAGGTTTATCCATTTTGTTTATCTTCTTAAAGAACCAGCTTTTAGTTTTATTGATCTTTGCTATTGTTTCCTTCATTTCTTTTTCATTTATTTCTGATCTGATTTTTATGATTTCTTTCCTTCTGCTAAGTTTGGGGGTTTTTTGTTCTTCTTTCTCTAATTGCTTTAGGTGCAAGGTTAGGTTGTTTATTCGAGATGTTTCCTGCTTCTTAAGGTGGGCTTGTATTGCTATAAACTTCCCTCTTAGAACTGCTTTTCCTGCATCCCATAGGTTTTGGGTCGTCGTGTCTCCGTTGTCATTTGTTTCTAGGTATTTTTTAATTTCCTCTTTGATGTCTTCAGTGATCACTTCGTTATTAAGTAGTGTATTGTTTAGCCTCCATGTGTTTGTAGTTTTTACAGATCTTTTCCTGTAATTGATATCTAGTCTCATATCGTTCTGGTCAGAAAAGATACTTGATACGATTTCAATTTTCTTAAATTTACCAAGGCTTGATTTGTGACCCAAGATATGATCTATCCTGGAGAATGTTCCATGAACACTTGAGAAAAATGTGTATTCTGTTGTTTTTGGATGGAGTGTCCTATAAATATCAACTAAGTCCATCTTGTTTAATGTATCATTTAAAGCTTGTGTTTCCTTATTTATTTTCATTTTGGATGATCTGTCCATTGGTGAAAGTGGGGTGTTAAAGTCCCCTACTAGGAATGTGTTACTGTCGATTTCCCCTTTTATGGCTGTTAGTATTTGCCTTATGTATTGAGGTGCTCCTATGTTGGGTGCATAAATATTTACAATTGTTATATCTTCTTCTTGGATCGATCCCTTGATCATTATGTAGTGTCCTTATTTGTGTCTTCTAATAGTCTTGATTTTAAAGTCTATTTTGTCTGATATGAGAATTGCTACTCCAGCTTTCTTTTGGTTTCCATTTGCATGGAATATCTTTTTCCATCCCCTTACTTTCAGTCTGTATGTGTCTCTAGGTCTGAAGTGGGTCTCTTGTAGACAGCATATATATGGGTCTTGTTTTTGTATCCATTCAGCCAATCTGTGTCTTTTGGTGGGAGCATTTAGTCCATTCACATTTAAGGTAAGTATCAGTATGTATGTTCCTATTCCCATTTTCTTAATTGTTTTGGGTTCGTTATTATAGGTCTTTTCCTTCTCTTGTGTTTCTTGCCTAGAGAAGTTCCTGTAGCATTTGTTGTAAAGCTGGTTTGGTGGTGCTGAACTCTCTCAGCTTTTGCTTGTCTGTAAAGGTTTTAATTTCTCCATCAAATCTGAATGAGATCCTTGCTGTGTAGAGTAATCTTGTTTGCAGGTTTTTCTCCTTCATCACTTTCAGTATGTCCTGTCACTCCCTTCTGGCTTGCAGAGTTTCTGCTGAGAGATCAGCTGTTAACCTTATGGGGATTCCCTTGTGTGTTATTTTTTGTTTTTCCTTTGCTGCTTTTAATATGCTTTCTTTGTATTTAATTTTTGACAGTTTGCTTAATATGTGTCTTGGCGTATTACTCCTTGGATTTATCTTGTATGGGACTCTCTGTGCTTCCTGGACTTGATTAACTATTTCCTTTCCCATATTAGGGAAATTTTCAACTATAATCTCTTCAAATATCTTCTCAGTCCCTTTCTTTTTCTCTTCTTCTTCTGGAACCCCTATAATTTGAATGTTGGTGTGATTAGTGTTGTCCCAGAGGTCTCTGAGACTGTCCTCAGTTCTTTTCATTCTTTTTTCTTTATTCTGCTCTGCAGTAGTTATTTTCACTCTTTTATCTTCCAGGTCACTTATCCGTTCTTCTGCCTCAGTTATTCTGCTATTGATCCCATGTAGAATCTTTTTCATTTCATTTACTGTGTTGTTCATCATTGTTTGTTTCATCTTTAGTTCTTCTAGGTCCTTGTTAAATATTTCTTGCATTTTGTCCATGCTATTTCCAAGACTTTGGATCATCTTTACTATCATTATTCTGAATTCTTTTTCAGGTAGACTGCCTATTTCCTCTTCATTTGTTAGGTCTGGTGCATTTTTATCTTGCTACTTCATCTGCTGTGTGTTTTTCTGTCTTCTCATTTTGCTTATCATACTGTGTTTGGGGGTCTCTTTTTTGCAGGCTGCGGGTTCGTAGTTCCCCTTGTTTTTGATGTCTGTCTCCAGTGGCTAAGGTTGGTTCAGTGGGTTGTGTAGGCTTCCTGGTGGAGGGGACTAGTGCCTGTGTTCTGGTGGATGAGGCTGAGTCTTGTCTCTCTAGTGGGCAGGTCCACGTCTGGTGGTGTGTTTTGGGGTGTCTGTGGACTTACTTTGATTTTAGGCAGCCTCTCTGCTAATGGGTGGGTTTGTGTTCCTGTTTTGCTCGTTGTTTGGCATAAGATGTCCAGCACTGTAGCTTGCTGGTCGTTGAGTGAAGCTGGGTGCTGGTGTTGAGATGGAGATCTCTGGGAGATTTTCACCGTTTGATATTATGTGGAGCTGGGAGGTCTCTTGTGGACCAGTGTCCTGAAGTTGGCTCTCCCACTTCAGAGGCACAGCACTGACTCCTAGCTGCAGCATCAAGAGCCTTTCATCCACACGGCTCAGAATAAAAGGGAGAAAAAGTACAGAGAAAGAATTAATAGAAGTAGGAAGAAAGAAAGAAAGAAAGAAAGGAGGGAAGGAAGGAAGGAAGAAAGAAAGAAAGAAAGAAGGAAAGAAAGGAGGGAGGGAGGAAGGAAGGAAGGAGGGAAGGAAAAAAGAAAGATACAGTAAAATAAAATAAAGTATAATGAAGTTATTAAATTAAAAAATAATTATTTGGGAAAAAAAGGGACAGATAGAACCTTAGGACAAATGGTGGAAGCAAAGCTATATAGACAAAATCTCACACAGAAGCTTACACATACACACTCACAAAAAGAGGTAAAGGGGAAAAAATCATAAATCTTGCTCTCAAAGTCCACCTCCTCAATTTGGGATGATTGTTTGTCTAAAGGAGGGAAGGAAGGAAGGAAGGAAAGAAAGAAAGAAAGAAAGAAAAGAAAGAAAAAGAAAGAAAGAAAGAAAGAAAGAAAGAAAGGTACAGTATAATAAAGTTATTAAAATTATTAAGAAAAAGTAAAAAAAAAAAAACGGACGGATAGAACCCTAGGACAAATGGTGGAAGCAAAGATATACAGACAAAATCTCACACAGAAGCATACACATACACACTCACAAAAAGAGGAAAAGGGGAAAAAATCATAGATCTTGCTCTTGAAGTCCACCTCCCCTTGTCTATTCATGTAATCCACAGATGCAGGGTACATCAAGTTGATTGTGGAGCTTTAATCCGCTGCTTCTGAGGCTGCTGGGAGAGATTTCCCTTTCTCTTCTTTGTTCTGACAGCTCACAGGGGCTCAGCTTTGGGTTTGGCCCCGCCTGTGCGTGTAGGTCGCTGGAGGGCGTCTGTTTTTTGCTCAGACAGGACGGGGTTAAAGGAGCCGCTGATTCGGGGGCTCTGGCGCACTCAGGCCGGGGGGGAGAGAGGGGCACGGCGTGTGGGGCAGGCCTGCGGCGGCAGAGGCCACCGTGACGTTGCACCCGCCTGAGGCCCGTCGTGCGTTCTCCGCAGGAAGTTGTCCCTGGATCCTGGGACCCTGGCAGTGGCTGGCTGCACAGGCTCCCCGGAAGAGGGGTGTGGCTAGTGACCGGTGCTCGCACACAGGCCCCTTGGTGGCGGCAGCAGCAGCCTTAGCCCCGTCTCTGGGGCCCGCGCTTTTAGCCGCGGTTCGCGCCTGTCTGTGGAGTCCGCGCGTTTAGCTGCGGCTCACACCCGTCTCTGGGGTCCACCATTTTAGCCGCGGCTCGCTCCCGTCTCTGGGGTTCGCGCTTTTAGCCGCGGCTCGCGCCCGTCTTTGGGGTTCGCGCTTTTAGCCGCAGCTCGCGCCGGTCTCTGGGGTTCGCGCTTTTAGCCGCAGCTCGCGCCCGTCTCTGGGGTCCGTGTTTTTAGCCACGGCTCGCGCCCGTCTCTGGAGTTCCTTTAAGCAGCGCTCTTAAACCCCTCTCCTCACGCACCAGGAAACAAAGAGGGAAGAAAAAGTCTCTTGCCTCTTCGGCAGCTCCAGGCCTTTTCCCGGACTCCCTCCCGGCTAGCCGTGGTGCACTAACCCCTTCAGGCTGTGGTCACGCCGCCAACCCCAGTCCTCTCCCGGAGCTCCGACCAAAGCCCGAGCCTCAGCTCGCAGCCCCGCCCGCCCCGGCGGGTGAGCAGAGAAGCCTCTTGGGCTGGTGAGTGCCGGTCGGCCCTGATTCTCTGTGCGGGAATCTCCCCACTTTGCCCTCCGTTCCCCTGTTGCTGTGCTCTCCTCCGCAGCTCCAAAGCTTCCCCCTCTGCCTCCCGCAGTCTCCACCCGCGAAGGGGCTTCCTAGCGTGTGGAAACCGTTCCTCCTTCACAGATCCCTCCCACTGGTGCAGGTGCCGTCCCTATTCTTTTGTCTCTGTTTTTTCTTTTGCCTTACCCAGGTACGTGGGGGGTTTCTTGCCTTTTGGGAGGTCTGAGGTCTTCTGCCAGCGTTCAGTAGGTGTTCTGTAGGAGTTGCTCCACGAGTAGATGTATTTCTGGTGTATCTGTGGGGAGGAAGGTGATCTCCGCGTCTTACTCTTCCGCCATCTTCCCCTCCGCCCCTCGTTTTCCTTCTTATGATGTCTTTGTCTGGCTTTGGTTTCAGGGTGATGCCAGCTCAATAAAATGGGTTGGGCAGTGTCTTCTCTTTTCTGTATGAATTTGTGTACAACTGGTATTGTTTCTTTCTTAAATGTTTGAAAGAATTTAACAGCAAAGCCACTAGACCTGAAGTTTTCTTTGGGCAAAGATTTTAAACTATGAATTAAATTACTTTAATAGATGTACGTCTAGTCATATTATCTGTTTGTTCACCTGAGGTGGTGAGAAGTTGGAGGATGCTGAGTGCCCATCACCGGGAGAGTAAGCACACTAAGTGTTCTGCAGCAAATCAAAGCAAGAGATTGGTTGCCCACATAACAAGATGGATGGTTTGTAGAAACAAAATTCTAAAAGAAAAAATCAAGAAACAAAATGAGATCTTTAACATATACCATTTATATAAGTTAAAATGCATGCATACAAAGGGATCCTGACTCCTCACACCTCATTCTCTTGCGAACAAGCGAATATCTTCTGTGCATTCAAGAAATATGTATGTACAAATAGACATAGATATTGTGAAAATCAATGATATCTATATTGAAAATACTTTCTTCTTACAGACGTTGACGAATGCCAGGCTATTCCTGGGATATGCCAGGGAGGAAACTGCATCAATACAGTGGGCTCTTTTGAATGCAAATGTCCTGCTGGTCACAAGCAGAGTGAAACTACTCAGAAATGTGAAGGTAAGGGTCTCTATTTTGAGGGACATGTCTAATTGTTGACTCTGAATCCAAGAAAAACATGACTTCATTTTGAGTTTTGGAGGATTTAATCACAATTGTAATTATTTATTTTAATATGAAAGTGAAGGAATAACCTTAGAGTAGTTTTGTATTAGTTTGTGTAATTAATGGGGTTGATTTGGAAAAAGAGCCAATGATCATTTTACATTTGTTATCTCAGTTTGTTTTAGTAAGAGTCAGAGTAATCCAGCCATTTATATTTTTTCCTTAATGAAATAGTTTTCTATTTCACTTATGAAATTATATCAAACATTAAAATTGGGTACAGACTAGTTCCTAGGAACAAGGAGAGTGTTTGATTATACGTGAGAAGGCACAGCCGCCGATTGATGAGAGTGGTTGTGACATTTCCATTAATCATCCAACAATGTATTACTTCTTAGTTGAAATGGAATGAGCCTTTTCTACAGCACGTTTCATAAAAACAACATATAGAACCAAGACACAGTTTGGCGAAAGTCAGTGCCACTCTATTCGCACTTGTCTATGTTCTTTAGGAAAGGGGGCTATTGATGTAATGTAGGCGCCACCTGGAGCCCTGAATCCAGTCGTCTCTTTCCTTATTTCCTGCCCAGGCAGCCAAATCCATTTAACCAAAGCCGAGAAAAAATTATGTGATTTAATGTTTGGGATTGGTGGGGAATAGTATGATTGGAAGAAGTGGTGATTAGAATTTGAAAGCTAAGGATTTTATGAAGCCTTTACTTTGTGTCTAAGTCATATTTATTTGAATAGGTCTTAAAAGTGAGTATTATCAATTTTCTTTGGGTTATAGTGTCTCTTTATGTAAAAGATCAAGTGGTGTTTCCTTACATAAAATTATTTAGTGTAATTGGTGGCATAATATATCTGGAAAGACTATAAACTGTTGCTACACTCAGTTACAGGTTTTGAATTATAGTCAGTTTACATATAGTTTATGTAGTATCAATGCAAAAGTGTTGCCATAAGTTTAAAGCTACTGTTTGTTCTAAATAAAAATACGATGATAGCAATTACTTTTGACCAACTGTCAAAGGTAAGATTTTAATTTTTTATGTGGATTACAATGAATGTGAAATATAGAAGTACTAAAAGATTTAGTTTCAAGTGATGCCCTCCCTATTTCTATTATAGCACATTTTATATTTCTGTTCATATGGCAATGAAATTCTCCAAAGAAATCTTTTTCAGTCTGTAAGTTACTAGATCTGTTCAGAAATAAGAAAGGTAACTAGAGCTTTGAATATGTCATTAGGGGAGTGGTGGTAGCATTAACAAGGAACTGCAAAGTCACGTTAATAACTTTGAAGAATTGTGTTATTGATTTTTTTGTATGTGTATTTGTTTATTGACCATCTCACTTCAACACTTGAGTAAGATCGTTGAGGACAAAAACTCTGTCTTGGTTCATGTTATATCAAAGAGCCTGGAACAGTTCCTGATATATCGTAAGCTATATTGATTCATTGGGAACAGGCTAGATAATAAGTTAAGTTCTTTTACTTGGGTTGAATATCCAAAAGAAAAGAAAATATGGGGCCAGAGTTGACATTGTTTTTGGAAAGAGGCCAGTGATCTTCATGATGGGAATTTTTCCTTCATCTGACTTTTTTTTCACTTTCTTAATAATCTTATTTTACTTTGGTTGCAATTCAAAAACCAAGAGCATGAACCTTAAGTGCAGTTTAGCATTTTTAGATTTTTGTGTCATTGTCCCTCTTTGGTCACCTGCAGGAAATGCTTTTGAGGTCAGGGACCTTCACTCTCTATTTAAGAGGAAGAACTATCTTCTGCTTGTTCATTGGGATATCTTCTTAACTAAAATCTTATCCTAAAAGGCTTGTTCTACTGGAAGTTTGAACATATATAGTTTATACTAAAATGAAAAAAAAATGGTGAAGGAGCATTCATCTCCTAATTTAATGTTTGAAACCTGTGACTCTGTATCTATCATTGAGGCCTGTTTTGTTTCACATCATTAGTCGGGTGGATTCTTTTTTCTCATGTTCAGTTATAGGCTACTGTCCGAGCAGTTAATCTGAGTCCAAAGCAGAAAGGAATATATGTTTCTCCCTCTCTGGTTGTCTGTAAAAGAATCAGTTATTTTCCCCCATCACTAAGTTAGTATCCCAGATTCAATAATACCTCTCATGTCTACAAAAGTCATATCTTATTTCTCCTGGGCCAGATTGCCTACAAAACCTTTTCCTAATTCTGTCATACAGTGGGCAAAATTATTCTTTGGTGGAATAAACTATTTATTCACATCCAGAAAGAAAGTTGTTTCAGTTATTTTCGCTTTTCAAAGATTCATTCATCTAAATGTCTGTTTAATTTAAATGAAGAAGAAAAGCAGAACATATCAATATAATGTGAAATGGTGTATCAGAAGACTGTCCACATTTTTCTTTTTTATAATAAAATATGTTATTTTGAATTTCAGTCCACTTGGATAAAGCACAAGTAGGTACCAGATGTCCTTACATGATCCCTCCTCCCAGACTATACCTTCTTTGACATTCCTTGAGCTAGTTATTCTTTCATGGCTTAAATGGAAGGCAGGAAAATAGCATCACTGTATTGGAAAGATTCCCTTCCGTGGCCCTTTACATGTCAAATAGTTGTTTGCAATTTATTCTGAAGGGTCTTCAGCTTTGCTCCATTACCACAGTATTTAGTTGTTTGGGATTTGTGACAACAAATGTATTTATTTATGCTCATGAAACTCATGAAAGTTGTTGGCACAGTATCGTTAGCTGCTGTTCCAACTCTGATAAACCGTGGAAAATAAACGTCTGTGCTAAACTGAAAGGTACTTACTTTTACTCATATTACCAAAAGTGTATTAACTTCAAAATAAATAATAAATAAATTCATTGACTATTTCTCCCAAAGAAAACTACATATTAAAGATTGAGATTCAAGTAAGGGGACTGTAAACATTGGAAAACGTTTTAGGTCATTAATTTAAAAAACACAGAACTAGCTTTTAAATCTTCTTAAGAAATTTGCAACACTGTAGTTAAAACATAAATCCCCTCTCCCGTAAATAAGAAAGCCCACGCTGTTAAACTCAAATCTACTTTCTGCTCTCATAACAAATAAGGTATTCCTCTATCACAACACTTTTTATTGTGCATTATTAGTAATTTTTTGTCTGAGTCTGCCTGCAGGTAATTTGTGCCAAAATAACATATTAATAAAAGCTAATATTTATGGAGCACTTAATTTATTCTCAACTATACTTAAACCACTTTACATGGGTTTTCTTATTAAATCATAATACAGTGCTGTGAGGTTGGTTACTATTATTAACCCACTTTACAGAAGAAGAGACTGAGGCACAGAGAGTCTGAGTGACTTTTGCAAGGTTTAATGGCTAGGAAACCATGGAGCCAGGGGTCCAACCTGCTAGATTCATTCCAGAGCTTTCACTCTCAGCAAGCTCTGTTGAGCAAGCAAAGGTGGGTGACCGGGCAGCACACACTCCAACTCATGGACTGTATTTACAGGGGAAAACTCATGGAGACAGCAGAAGCAACAGGGGTACCTGTTTGCTCATTGCATTCTGTGGTCATGCCCTGCAATCCAGCAGGGTCAGAGTTAGACCCATTTCGGTGATCCTTGTACTGGCTGTGGAGATTTTGCTATATTTTCTATTTATTAAAATGAAAGTTTATTATGTACTACTGTGCTAAAATAATCCATTCTTTATGACTTTAGAATTGAAATTGCAGGGGAAGGAGAACAACAGTAGGGAAAATTGGAACCGAACTAATTCTGTCTTTATTCACAGAAGGGAGTCAATAGCAGAGGTCTAGAGAAATTAATAGTAAAAGAGGAAGAGGTCAGGGTGTTAATACAATGAAGCTGATTATAATTTGCTTTTGGCAAAAATATAAGTATTATTTTAAAGGGTGTATGTAGTAGTTGTATTGTGAAGAAACATGTTCTTAAATCATCTTTAAACAAAAAGCTGCAAAAATCCTGGTCATCAACTGCAAATGAGCTTCATGGCCCAGTGAAATCACAGCTGATGCAGGAGTCAAAACACAGGCTGCTCCTTTGCAAATAGGTAGGTTAGGACTTTTAAAGTAGGAAACAGGTCAATCTAGCTCTACTTTATGGTGATTGCATTTGTCTATTTCAGGATTTCTTTTCTCTCTACACACACATATACACACATCTACCTACATATCTATGCTCCCTCTCTCTCTCAGTTGCACAGAATTTTATTCATCACCGTATTTGTTTCATGGCATAATCTCATTATTATTCCACACAAACCCTGCTTTCTTTTTTTCTTTGATTCCCTATCTAAAAGTGTGGAGCAATTTCAGAGGCTTCCACTTGGCCTTCCTCACTATAATAGCTCTTGCCCTACAGGCCAAGTGCTGTCTGTGCCAGTTGTGCCAACTAATAGGTGTGTTCCGACTAATTAGACATTTGAGGTCTTGGGAAGTGAATACTGGCTGGGTCCGTGCACCCAGTGGACCCACTGTGACCTGAACCTGGTCCAGAGCTTCATTCATTGCCTGGCTCTTCTGTATCCTCATACTAATGTGGGACCATGATGCCACCTCCAGGTGTCAGTGTCATTTCAGACCCTGTGTCCAAGGGTCCTCTCAATGTTTGGGTGTCATAGCCTGCTTTTTTAAGTTGCTTTAAATAATGTAATAAGTACCCATGAAACTACCAAAAATAAAAGCCAGGGCCAGGATAATAACCCGTATTGATCATGGTGCTCCCTCAACCACACTTTGTATCTGGATTCTACATTTTTCTGGCTTTTTTTAGATGGTTGTATTACACCTATAGATATTTCACTTATTATTGTTAATTATTATTTCAGTTTTTAAAATTTTACAAAAAAATTTTGATCTGTGTGGAGCTTTTATTATAATGAAATGGTTCATCTATATAGTTGCATGTTGTTCTAGTTCATTCTTTAGAATAGGATATAATATTCCATTATGTGGCTTTATCTTAGTGTGTTTATCCACTTTCTCACTGATGGGCATCGTTTTCTGGTTCTTCCTGTTGTGAATAGTGGTCAGTATACTTGCAGACACACATACGCTGATTTTCCGGAGGGATATCTACCTCTCTTTTTGATCCCTTCATTTCCCAACGGGTGACTCATTCACATTTCCACTAGGATTGATGTCTGTGTAGGCAGCTTAGGTCACAAGGCTTAGCATGCTGAGCCTTGTTTCCACCTACTGTTGTTTGATGCCTGATTGGGGAACAAAGAGCCTGACACTCTGCAGTTAGGGTGCCTCCCCCCTCATCCCAGGCCTGTGTGCTGCCTTTCAGAGAAGCATCTGCTGAGCGATCAGTGAGCCCACTCTGGCTCACAGGGCTAGACTCCCATCTTCTAAATTACTCCTTAGGTCTTTTCCTCGAGGCTTTGAGCTCATGATACAGATTAAGAAATCATACAGGAGAAGCAAAGATACTGCAAACATTTCCATATCTTGTTAGTTTTTGTTTTGCACATGTTACAATTTATTTATATTTTCCCAAAGCATTAAGCATGACCTACTCTTTTTTTTTTTAATTGAGGTATATACTTCACTTAGAATATTAAATTAGTTTCAGGTATACAGCATAGTGATTCAATATTTTTATAGGTTATACTCCACTTAAAGTTATTGCAAAATAATGGCTATATTTCCCTGTGCTCTACAATATATCCTTGTTGCTTATCTATTTTATACATAGTAGTTTGTGTACCATACACCTATCTTGCCCCTCCCACCTTCCCTCTCTCCACTGATATTCACTGGTTTGTTTTCTATATCTGTGAGTCTGCTTCTGTTTTGCACATACATTCATTTGTTTTATTTTTTAGATTCCACATATAAGTGATAACATACAATATTTGTCTTTCTCTGACTAATTTCAGAAAGCATAATTCTCTCTAGTTCCATCCATGTTGTTGCGAATGGTAAATTTTCATTTTTTATGGCTGAGTAATATTCCATTATATCTTCTTTATCCATCGTATGTTGATGGACACTTGGGTTGTTTCCGTATCTTGGCTTTTGAAGCATCACCTCATCTGAAGCATAGCATTTTCCTGGCAACAGCCTTCAATATTCAGTCTCATTTTTGAGGTATATTAATAGAAGGGATGGAGCCTATAATAGCCCAAACGCCTCCTTGAGAACAGGATTAAATTCTGGGCAAGTCCAGCACACTGGCAAAGATTGCTAAAGCTCATTTTCCTAAGTTAACCTGATCTTAGTCCCCAGCCTCCTTCTTCCCAGTTCCCCATACCCTCTCCCCTGGAAACAAAGTTATTAATTTTATAACACAGGGACAATAATGGAAACTTTATTTAAATGGAATTACTAGCTCTGAGAATCAAAGCCTGGCTCAACTTGCCATTGCTTCCTGTGTGTGCTAAGCAAAAATGACATCCAGCAAGTTCCCTGTGTTTTCATTTCTCTCTCTCTCTTTCTCCCCGCCCCCCCATAGAAGGTAGACAGTGACTTGTAATCAAATGAATTGATAGTAAAAGTTCTTTGCACTAAGGAATCTGCTTTTCATGATGCATTTATCTTGGGAGGCAGAGCCTTGAGTGGCTTAGAAATTTTTTGCATATATATTAAGAGTTAAAATCTAAAATGGAAATCTGAAGCATTTATGCTTTCATAACCATTTGGGAAGGGCATATGGGCCAGGTTAGCAGTGGGGTTTTCAATTTTGACTTTAGAAGCCCCCCATGTGTCTCATGAATGGAAATGTCACATCCAAGAAAGTGAGGCCAGCAGGCAAGAATGATAGGAAGTCCAGAGGAGCAGCCAAACAGCAGCCTGGGGCTGACATTTGAGGCAAAATCAGCACATATCACTTTCTAGGGTATTTATCAGAAGTTGCCAGTCTAAACTCTTTCAGCTTCTTCTCACAAATGACTTCTGCTATTAAAATGCATGCATTAAGTAACTTGGGCACTACTTTGGCAATCTTAGGCAACTCACAGCGATATTTCATACTGAGTTACTGAAGTGACATCTCTCCCTTAATTTAAACCTAAATGAAATGGTTTTCATGGAAAGTTGCACACATAGTTTTCCACGAAAGCCTGAAGGAGAAAGAGTTCTTTATTTACGGCATTATGGGTAGCATCATCATTACAGACATGAAGTCTGTGAAAAATACATATTCCAAAAGAAAATTATTTAACAAAAAGATATTCTTTAGCTTGTGATCTAGGTTTTGAATCAATTAGAAAAAAAATTAGAAATATTCAGGTCACATTTTAACTTTTTTTTAAATGTGATTTTTTAAAAATCTTTATTGGAGTATAATTGCTTTACAATTTAACTTTCTTTTACAAGAAATTTATTTTTTAAAGTTTTCATTCCAAGAACAAGAGGAAAATTGTAGAGAGAAATGACAATTTAAGTTTCAAGTACAATTCAGGAAATAAATGTGGAGAGAGAGGAGAGCATAGGAGCAAATAGTACAAGATTTGGGGCCCAAATGTCAGGGTCTGTGCTTCAGCAGCATGTGGGGACTGTGTGATCTCAAGCAAATTAATGCCTTTATCTTTACAGTAGAGATAATAATGGTCTTTTCTATATAAGGTTTTTATGAGTATTATATAAGATAAAGAAAGCATTTGGCCTTTTTTAGGTCTTTGTTAAAGATGGCAGGGATATATAGCATAGACAATTTAATTATAAAAGATTCAATAAACCATGTGATTTGAGATCTTAAAAAAATAATTGTAAAAGAGTTCTAATATAACATTTCAGTTATTACTTGTAGTACAGTTTCCTATAAATAAACTCTTTTAATCTTAAACAAAACAAAACAAAATTGACCTACTGGAGCATATATTTGCCTACTCTGACCAAAGTATTAACAAACAATGAAATGGACTCAAACCCATCATCATGATGAAGGAACATGGAACTGGGGATTTAAGATTATCCATTAATTCCTGACGTCTCACCCTGTTTTTACTCCTCTAGCCCCAGTTTCACCCAAATTACAGAAATGGATATTTGAGGCCCAGGGGACTTTTATTTATTTAGCATAACACAATGGTCAGGAAATTGTATTTTAGTGGATTCAGGGAAATTTTCCCAAATGGTGGAACCAGTGTTTCCCCAGTGCCATTGTATATTTAAATCCCTTTTTAAATAAATATGAAAAAAAGCATGGTAAAGTAATTTACATGATTCTTGCAGTTCACTTTCTGCTGAAGATCACTGGAAAAATTGAGAGCCTGCAAAAAACCGTTCTCAGAGATGCAAAAGTAGGTGTGTGTTAGTGATAGAAAAATCTATTCTACCCTGGAATGAAAGGATCAGGTGAACATTTTGAACTTTGACATTAGAAAAAAAAAGATATAAACTCAAATATGCTCCCTCATTTATTCATTTTACTAAGTCATTGCTGTTTTATAGTAGAAATGTAAAGGCAATAATGCAGGCCAAAATAAACAAAATAAAATGCTGGTTTTACAATATTCTTGATATGTAAATTTAGCTTCTACTGAAAGAGAGAGAGAGAGAGAGAGAAAGGCTATCTCACAAATTACCATGGCTCAGTGCCTGAAGGAAATTAGTCTACTCTAAAGAAATGTCTTGTGTAGTCAGGTAAAAATGTAACAAAATTTGAAATATAATACCTTGATCCGTGACTGCATTTTTTACAAGTGTTGTCAGTTACTGACCTTGTGTATACTACATTCACCACCTAGGCATGGAAAAATGTATGAAGGACTGGTGAAAATTTTTAGGAGCTGCTAATTAATTTTAGAGCTTCCATTTTAGTCAAGATATAAATAAACAAAGCTGTGATAATGCTTAAGCTGTGTTTCTTTCATAGTCCCAAATTAGGAATCTCTCTTTTTATTAAATATAATCCTTTCATATTTCAGTGTAAAGTGTTTCTCATCTATACTCTGCCTTTGCTAGATTTAAGTGCAATTAATTAAGGATAATATAAATGATTTTGAAAATTTTAACTATAGTCTCCTGCTGTATTGGTCAAAAGGTCAAGTAAATTGTTTCTCCAAGTACCTGTTGTTTTACTTACTTCCAGAAGACAACTATTTTAAGCAGCTTTTATTTCAAGGACACAGAATTTAAAATAAACAAATGAATAAATTTAGTTATAGTATGTGCAAGTTTCTTTCAGTGTCATCATATGGATATTATATGAGTTACTGTGTTTTCTGTGTAAGCTTTGGTTTTCCTGATGGACGGTGGTTTCATATTTCACATGTTAACATGTCTTTTTCAGTTGAACTATGAAAGCTGTCTGAGTATATTTTTGTCTCAGTCCAGCAGCAGTGCACATAGGACAAATGCAGGGCAAAGTTGCGGGTTTGTACAGTCTAGCGTGGCTGAATTCTGGTGATTGGCAGAAGACAATTTGGGCAATGTTTACTAACAGCTGTACACCATCATACTAAATTTAGTACGGCTTGATTTAACTAGCTGTAGCTGATGCTAATCTGAAGCATAAACATATTTTTCAGCTTTAGGTTTCAACTTCCAAATTCTTGGAAATGCTACCAGGAGTATGTGACTATAAATCAAAATTTCCCTTCTCTAATTTGTGATAGAATATCATATAAGAGTTCATATCACATAGAAGTAAACAGCTTTTCATTTTGTTCTTATATGTATTAGGGATTATGGTGAGGACTTTCTTATCCAGCAAAATCAGTACTATTTGCTAGTTAATAAAAAATGAAAAGAGAAGATAATAAAAGTGATACATCCTTTAACATTTCAGTTTAACTTAAAACTTTGTGTTGACCTTCGTTTTCCAATCTTCTGTTACAGGGAGTGGGCCTTCTTTTTGAGAGTGGTTTCCCAAATGACCTCAGGAACTTTCATTGTCTCATAAACCTCCCCCAAATGCTTATGATTTCCAGTTTCATTTCTTTAAATTAAAGCAAACTCAAGGCACTCTTGAGTGCAGAGTCCTTCTAGATCACGGGTCGACAAACTTTTTCTGTAAAGGGCCAGATAATAAATATTTTTGGAGATGGAAGTCACCTTTTATTGCTGATATGCAACTCTACCACCCTAATGCAAAAGCAGCCATAGACATTAAATACATAAATGAATGAGTGTGGCTGTGTTTTAATAAAACTTTTCATTACAAAGACAGGCAATAGGCTGCAGTTTGCCAACCCCTGTTCTTGATTATCATGGTTATCACTATTCTTGCCCTATTTCAAATTGTCTTCCCTTTACCTAATTTTATAGCTATTTTCTTAGTGACTGGTTAGGTGATTTTAGGTGGGTCATGGACAAACAAATTTTATTTTAATAGTTATAATCCATTAAAATGTCTTAAGGAAAAAAACATAACTAATACATCAAAACTATGTGTTTATGAATGCTATTCCTGAAAGTATTATTCATTATAACAAAGTTCAAATTAAAATTTTTTTGTAGAGACTTTATTTTTTAGAGCAGTTTTAGGCTCATAGCAAAATTGAGAAGAAAGTATAGAGATTTCTCCTATAGTCCTTGACTCAGCACTGGAGAGCCTTCCCCGTTATCAACATCCCCCACCAGAGCGGTACCTCTGTTACATTGATGAACGTATATGGATGCATCATAATCACCAAAAGCCTGTAGTTTACCTTAGGGTTCACTCTTGGTATTGCACATTGGATTTGGACAAATGAAAACTGACATGTATCCATCATTACAGTATCATAAAGACTATTTTCAGTGCCCTAAAAATCCTCTTATTTAAATTTTTTAAATGAGTATGCATACAGAAATATATTAAGTAAAAAGTAATATAAGTGATTCAAGGATATAGCAGTTGGTATGGAGATGTGATTTTTAATGACTAGAATTTTAGAAATGACATTGTAAGATTTATTATTATCATCATTATAGTTATTGTTATTATTATCACAAAGCTTTTTTACTTCTGAAAATGTGTTCTCCAAACTGAAACTCAGGGTCACCATTATGTTTGCCAGAGAGTTCCAAAAGGAAAGGAATGGGCTGCTAATAAGATCATAAAAAATTTAGCTCTGTTATCTTTCTTTCTAGGTCTATCTTTCTTATCTCCAATTGTTGTCTCCTCTTCTTCCCATCCTTTCTTATAGTATTGCTCTTTTTCTATTCTTCTCTGCTGTCACCTAGACTGTAATTAGAAACCTGGTCATTCCTGAAATTACAAGAAAATTTCTGTTGACATCATTAACATCATTCCAGTTCATTCTACTCTTAAGCATCTACCTGTATGTGGTCTATGAATCAATGCAGCACTCAAAAAGAAGGGATGTGTATGCTACTGCAGTTAGTATTTTATTTTTAAAATAAAAATTTTCAAACAAAAATATGAGCAAACTTTTTCTAAAACTACTGCTATATGCTTATACATAAATA
This sequence comes from Stenella coeruleoalba, assembly GCF_951394435.1. Taxonomy (NCBI): domain Eukaryota; kingdom Metazoa; phylum Chordata; class Mammalia; order Artiodactyla; family Delphinidae; genus Stenella; species Stenella coeruleoalba. Next base: position 105,877,720 of record NC_137148.1, on the reverse strand, counting down.
GGTTCTGTTTTAACATGAAGGCATATAAAAAAATGCTTTCAGTAATGTTGGGAAAAACTATCAAAGGTTCCTTTCTTGTTTTGCTGGGTTCTAAGCACAACAGATTGGAAGCCATTGAAGATATTTTGTAATAGAAAACATTTGAAGTTTGCTAAAAATTTCTCATCTAATACTTTAGTAAATCCATATTGTGAATGTTTAGTTGTTGGCTTAGAAAATTAATTCTTCATAACAAACTCATAGAATACAGCTAATCACCAATTAGATTATCATAACTTTTCCTACCACATGGAATATTTTTCCCTTAATTTACCATATGATAAAAAAATATTTTTTATAGTTAACTAACAAAAACAGGAAGTATAGCATTCTGACATTTGTTTGAAACTTGATTTTACATTAAAAATATTCCCTATAGCTTCAAGATAGAAGATTGTTCATGTAGATGTTTCTTTTTCCAAAAAGTGTGATGTTGCATTTTATATAAATCCTGTGTACTAGTGTGGACACTCTATTTGTAGTGACTAGTTAATCGAGTATTAATATTTCTATCTAGAATCAAGAAAGTATGTGGATCTCATGGTAAAATATATTCTAGGACATGCTCCTCTTTAAACACTTAATTAAAATTTGATTGTGTTTTTCTTTTAGGAATATTGTTATATTATATGTAACTACTGTCTTTATCATTTGCATAACTTGTGAACAATGGAGTGAGATGAGGGAGAAAAGAAAGGGGAAGATTGTTCTGCCTTCATTGGTTCATCCCTCACCTCTGGGCTGTGTAAAAAGAGAGACTCCTTAAAGAAGTTGAAGGGTAGTGAGGATCTTTTTTGGAAAGTGTTGCCCATGAACTAGAGTGTAGGAGGGGGAACAAAAGAAGTGGAGCCCAACCCAGATCTGAAGACTCTCTGCTCTGCATTTCCAGAGTTTGAAAGGCAAAAGATACATGAGTTTCCCACCTCCCAAGTGAGGACCCCACAGAAAGGAGATGGGTTGGGTGTTCTTGAAAAGAGCTCTTGCCACATGGATTCCTGTAGGGTGGGTGATCCTAGCCTGGGGATAAACTGTCAGAAAACTGGGGCTGTTGAGAGACTTACAAGTGGTCAGATAGAGGAGGTATCCCTGGGCTCAGCGGTGAGAAGTGAGAGACCTCAGCACTGAGGTTTCCCAAAATATCAGTAAAAGTATTAGGCTTTGTAGCCACCATGCCCAGAGGGCACTGATGCCAGAATCATTCATTCAGAAAAATATTTATTGAGTTCCTAGCACACTACTAGACCCTGGGGAAAGAGTAGTGAACAAGCGGATAAAAATCCTTTCTCTCATGCAGGTTACATTGTAAAAACAAGGGACAAACAGTAAACAAGTAAAAATCTACACCATGTCTGTCAGATGTGAAAAAGCCATCAGAAAATCAAAGCTGGGTGAGAATGAGGGTGTGAAGGAGGTGAGGGGAAAACCATGGCTGTGAGGGGAGGTGGATGCCTGACAGGGACCAGCAAGTGCAGTGGCTCTGAAGCAGGGGCATGCCTGAGGGATGGAGAGAATGTTAAAGAGGCCAGTGTGACTGGAGCACAGGGGTGAGGAGGACCGTGACTAGGAAGTGACAGGTTTAGAGATGCAGTCTGGTGCCAGATTTTGTGGGGCTTTGCAGGCCCAGGTAAGTACTTTGGACTTTAATTTGAGTTCTCAAAATGAGAGTCAATGGAGAGTTCTGAGCAGAGGAGTGAAATATTCTGACCTCCATTTAAAAAGATTTGCTCTGGCTGCTGGGTGGTTGAAAAGATGATAAGGGAACATGTGGATGCAGGGAGAGCAATTAAAAAGCTATTGCAGTAGTGTGAGTTTTGATGATAGCTTAGACCAGGAGTTTATTGGTAAACGTGATAAGAAATGGTTGAATTTCATGTATTTTGAAGGTTGAACCAACAGAATTTGTTGAGGGTCACTTGTGAGCTGGGGAAACAAAAGAATTGAGTAGTTCCAAGGTTTTCCGAAGGGAGGTCACACAGTTCCCATTAACTGAGATGGAGAACATCTGTGGGGGGTACATAGTTGGGTGGGGGGGTAGATACCATGACCTCAGCTTTAGATGGTTAATTTGAGACACCTATTAGACATTCAGGTAGCCATTTGTAGTTGCATATATGGGTTAAGGTCCAGAGCAAGGTCGAGGCTCACAATATAAATTTGGGAGTCTTCAGCTTGTAGCTGATGTTTAAAGCCACGAGAATAGATAGATCATAAAGGGAGCATTTTGATAGAGAAGAATCCAAGGGCTGAGCCCTAGAACATTTCAACACTTAGAGGTCCAGGAGATGAGAAAGAACCAGCAAAGGAGACTGAAAAGGAAAAATCTGTGAGATAACATCTCCACCAACCAAGTAAAATCTTTGTTACCAGTACCTGTCCTCTCTCCTCCCCACTACAGCATTGAAAGAACTCATAATAGCTGCTGTCTTGGGAGGGAGGAATAGGAAAATAGAAGGAAAAAAGACAACCACATCTCCACTGCTGAAGGCTTCTAAGCTTCTGCAGGCTCAAACTGGGAAGGAGGAAAAGCTTTAACTGGATGAGAAATTAGAACTATGTGGTTTGTTGCATTTGAGCAGACATTTTGTTCATCTAAAAAGGGTAGGAAAACCTAAGGGAGCTGCCTGAAATTTCCTAGGGTCAAGAAAGAACTGGTCAAAAGAAAATGTGCAAAATGGCAGTGGGAGAAATAAAAAGTTACTTTCTGCTTGCACCCTTATGGTTTCAAATACTCATTACCACATATTTTCTCAGTTTATTTGAAAACATTTCAACTTCATGACTTACAGTTGTAAGTCTGCAGGCAAACATTTAACTTTTGCATAAATCACCAGACAGATCCTGTGAGTAATTTAAAGAAAAGTGAATTTCAAACATGAAGGTCTTTCAGAATCTCAGTGAAGACCCCTGAGGTGCTTCAGTGTCCTTGAGAATTGTCCAGATTACTTCCTGTGGATAAGCAACAATTCTGTCTTGTACTGTAAAGCAGTCATTCAATATGTTGTGCAAATGTGTCTGTGCTCTGTCAGCCCAGAGTGTGACCCCAGTGAGGTCCAATCAGTCTTGGTGAGTTTTCCCAGTCAGCCATTTTGAATTTGCCACTTTGCACACAGAATGCTAGTGGATGAGTTGTTGGATTTATGCAACTCCATCACCTCCTTGAGCAAATCAAATTGTGTGCTTTACAGGCTGAGTGAGCCTTAGGAGTGACCCCTGCATACTTACACCTACACAATCCAATCTGTGCACAAACACAGATATGTCTGTGCAGTTCAGTGTATGTACAGTTACATATTGAATTTAAACTGGATATATATGAATGAAATCTATCAGGGGAATAAGGAAATCAGCCAAACCCAGGAAAATACAACTGTAACAATTCAAAGATTAACTTTTTTTAATAAGAATTGCATATAGTATGTGTCTTAGTAACTGGGCATACCATTTTTGTTGAATTTATTTCCTTTTATGGCGATAAGTATGAAAAGCACAGAGGCTAATGAATATTTATATAATAATTCTATAATGGAAGGTAGGACACATTTTCACTTAATGCCATTTATTTAGAAAATACAAAATAAATGCCTTGATGCATCATCAAATTATTGATGAAAGATCAAGATTTCTTAAATTAAGATTCCTACTACATTATGCCAAAATACATTTAAAAATCCCAAGGGTTTTATGATTATGTCTTAATGTACTGATGTTTAAAAGAAAAAATGGGAACAGAAAATATTAAATGCTTGCATCTTTGCCAAGTCCAAATGGTTATAGTGAATTTAACTTTGGAATTTCCTGACTTTTATGTTGTTAAAATTGTAGGTTTTACTCAACATTAAAAGAGCCTTTCAATTTAATTTTTCTATATTAAAATTTTTAAGATAATTATGGAGGGCAGAGAAAATTGGAAGAAAGAAAGATTTTAGAAGACATGGTTTAAACAGTTCATCACTCAATTGTTAGAAATATTCTTTTACAGAAGCTCAATGTCATCCTTTTAAGCCTTTAGTATTTTGCAGCCTGTAAATAATTTGGTCTTATTTGTCTTGGACTAACAAAAGGTAACAAAATATTGCCACCCTGAGTAAATAAAAAAAAAAAAAAAAGAAAAAATAGGAAGAAAGGGAAAAACCACAGCTGGTAAATAGCTGACTATGTTATCAGAAATTTTCATGTATTTTGAAATACAAATAGCTCTCCAATTGTTGTTGCAGTCTCAAAAACACTCTGATAGAATTGCCTCTTGCTGCCATTACTTCATGCCTGAGTTACTCCAAATTAGTATTTAGAAAGATGCACTCTTGGTTTCAGGCCAAAAAGGAACCATGCATTACATTGCTACAGTCATAGAAGAAAATGCTATTATTTTGCCTAAGCGGACAAAAAACCTTTTAATTTAAAAGGTTCCTTTACTGCCTATTAATGTTATCACACAGAGTATTTTAAATATACTTCCCTATAACTAGAGGAAAAGGGACAAAGAAGGTATATATAGTCATACTATAGTAAAACCCTGAAATAACACAAAAATATTGATATTACGTAGTAGATAACAAGCTTTAGTCCTCCATACATTGGATGTACAGTGGATCGTAGTGTTTTCCATGATCCTAAAAAAATATCCTTTCCTTTCCGTCTTTCCCTTGAGCCACTGCCCTTTCTTTTTCTTCCTTTCACATCACACTTAGGGATTATCTACAGTCATTCTTTGTTTCTTCTGACTTACTCTAGAACCCATTGTAACCTAGAGAATATCCCTACCAGTCAAGTGAAACTAATTTCAGCCAACTCACTAGGTGGACTTTCTCCATTTCTTATGTTACCTGACATTCCTGCCCACCGCCCCCGCCAAAAAAAAAAACCACCAACAACAATATCTATACGCAGTTGGCTCCCAGAAACAGAACCTAGATCTCTCCCGAGCTTCCCACCTTTGTATGCAGCTGCGTACCAGACATGTATGCTTTGGATGCCCCCCAGTTATCTCAAACTCTCTGTGTGTACCTTTACCAGCATTTCTCAAGTCCCTTGTCTCAGTGATTGGCCCAACTACCCACTTTCTAGCCCAAGGCATAAATCTGGATAGCACTCTTAATACCTCTCTTTCCTGATACAACCATTTTATCACCAAGAATTTAGATGGATTCCACATCTTAAATATATTTTGAATCCATCCGCTTCACTCTGCCTTTATCACCATGGTCTCTTTTCTGGATTACTGAGACAGCTTTCTTTGAGGTCTCCCTATCTCCTACTTGTTCTTCTCAATCTTTTTTCCACATTGCAGCCACGATGGTTTTTCTAGAACACAGATTTGGTCATATCCCTCCTTAGTCTCCTGTTCTCGAGACAGAGTTTCTGCATGTCATCCTCTGCTTACATCTCTAGGCTTGTTTCTTTCTATGCAGTCTGTGATTCAGACACATTAACTTTTACTTGTTCTTCAAGTCGTGCACTTTGTTGCCTTGTCTTTGTGCCCTCTTCTCTCTGCTTGGATAACAATACTCTGTTTCATTTTTGTAGCCTGTTTTAGATCTATTTGCCTGTTATGTTTCAGTTTAACTGTCACTTTCCTGTGTAAGTCTCTCCTGACCTGTTTTGCCTCTGCATTCCCTTGTCACCCTGCACTACTCCTGCTTTAGTATTTATCACACCGTATTGTCATCAGGGATAATTCTGATCTCCTGCCCATCACAGCCAGCTTCTGGGGAAGGAGTCCAGCAAACCCCTGGTTTCAGCTGTAGTTACAGCTTAGCAATTCTATTTCTGGTCCAAGGAAACTTTCATCTTGTATTTTGAAACCAGCTGGCTCTTTTTGTTTTGTCTTTTTTGTATATTATTTGTCATTGTTCCGTGTTTGGAGCAGAAGTGGAGTACCAACAAATCCTGACCAGAAGTTAAAGTCTGCATGATTAATAAGCTGTCCAGGTGATTCTTATGCACATTAAAGTTTTGTAACATCTGTGCTCTATTTTATTCTATAGACTGAAGCTATTTGACATGAACTTATTCAACCTCAGATTCCCTTTATTACTACATCCTCATTTTCCATTTTCTCTGCCTTTGATGAAGTGTCTTCCCATCTTTCCAGAGTAGAATGTTCTAGCTCCATGCTTAATTCCATCACCTTTCTAGACTCCTTTTAACTCTTACTATTAATAAATTCATTTTCTAGCTTGCATCTCTTCTCTTTCCTGACTCTTACCCTTTTTTTTTTTTTTTTTTTTTGCGGTACGCGGGCCTCTCACCGTTGTGGCCTCTCCCGCTGCGGAGCACAGGCTCTGGACGCGCAGGCTCAGCGGCCATGGCTCACGGGCCCAGCCGCTCCGCGGCATGTGGGATCCTCCAGGACCAGGGCACAAACCCGTGTCCCCTGAATTGGCAGGCGGACTCTCAACCACCGCGCCATCAGGGAAACCCCTGACTCTTACTCTTTACCTACAATCAAGGCCATCCTAAACCACATTAACACAAAAGCTCTCTCCTCCATCTCTTTGGTCACATCTCACTATACCATTTTTTTCTGACTTTCTTCACTACAGTCGCCTAAAAGCTTAGTTTGTACCAGCAATCTTAAGTTCCTTAGCACCTGTTTCTTATCCTTTCGTAAAATTACCTTTATTCTCTTGAATCCCTCATAGCATTCGCTATTCTTGATTACCCTGTTTCTTCTTAAATATAATTCCTTGGTGTATTAGTTTCCTATCGCTGCTGTAACATATTGCTATAAACTTAGTGGCTTAAAACAACACGGATTTATTATCTTACATTCTGGAGATCAGAAGTTTAAAATGGATCTCACTGGGCTGAAATCAAGGTGGTGACAGGACTGCATTTCTTCTGGCGTACCTAGAGGGGAATCCATTGTCTTGACTTTTCCAGCTTCTGGAAGCTGACCTCATACCTTGGCTAGTGGCCTCCATTCTCTTCAAATCTAGCAGTGTGACATCTTCAAACCTCTCACTGAATCTGAAATTTCTGCCACCCTCTTCCGTTCAAATGGACCTTTGATTATGTTGCAGCCAGGACGAGATAATCCACAGTCCTCTCCCCATTGCAGGACCAATCAATTAATAATCTTAATTCCCCTTTGTCATGTAAACTAACATATTCACAGGTCTCCAGGATTGGGGCTCTGATGTCATTGGTGGGCTATTATTCTACCTACCACACTTGACTTGATTAAAATTTAAATAGGCTTTCAATAATTCTGGTGACCTTTTTACTTTTTCTTTATTCTCGCTTGATTTTCTTCCTTCAAGTGAATATACCTCCTTTGTAACTATCTTTAACACCCTCTCTTATGTTCTCTTCTCTTTCCTTTATATTCTCATCTCACTGATTATTCACATTGATGGTTTCAACTGTCTTTATCCATAGATAGATGCCAATAACTTTCTAAAGATTTAGCCTGAATTTTCAGCTGCTTTCTACATATTATTAGCTTGAAATGTTAATGCTGAAACCATCAACTTTGCCAAAAATATAGTTTCTTTACTTCACTAACTTTATTAATATTAGCTCAGTAATGAAGCCTTATTGTTCCTTTCCCATACGCTCGCTTTGATTTCAGGGTCTATATTCATTTCATTTATTCTTTCTTTTTTTTAAAACATTTTTATTGGAGTATAATTGCTTTACAATGGTGTGTTAGTTTCTGCTTTATAACAAAGTGAACCAGCTATACATATACATACATACCCATATCTCCTGCCTCTTACGTCTCCCTCCCACCTTCCCTATCCCACCACATAGGTGGTCACAAAGCACGGAGCTGATCTCCCTGTGCTATGCGGCTGCTTCCCACTAGCTATCTATTTTACATATGGTAGTATATATAAGTACATGCCACTCTCTCACTTCGTACCAGCTTACACTTCCCCCTCCTGTGTCCTCAAGTCCGTCTGTACGTTTGTGTCTTTATTCCTGTCCTGCCCCTAGGTTCTTCAAAACCATTTTTTTTCTTTTTTAGATTCCATATATATGTGTTAGCATATGGTATTTGTTTTTCTCTTTCTGACTTACTTCATTCCGTATGACAGACTCTAGGTCCATCCACCTCACTACAAATAACTCAATTTCGTTTCTTTTTTTGGCTAAGTAATATTCCATTGTATATATGTACCACATCTTCTTTATCCATTCATCTGTCCATGGACACATAGGTTGCTTCCATGTCCTGGCTATTGTAAATAGAGCTGCAATGAACATTGTGGTACATGACTCTTTTTGAATTATGGTTTTCTTAGGGTATATGCCCAGTAGTGGAATTGCGGGGTCGTATGGCAGTTCTATTTTTAGTTTTTTACGGAAGCTCCGTACTGTTCTCCATAGCGGCTGTATCAATTTACATTCCCACCAACAGTGCAAGAGGGTTCCCTTTTCTCCACACCCTTTCCAGCATTTACTGTTTCTAGATTTTTTGATGATGGCCATTCTGACTGGTGTGAGGTGATACCTCATTGTAGTTTTGATTTGCATTTCTCTAATGATTAATGATGTTGAGCATCCTTTCATGTGTTTGTTGGCAATCTGTATATCTTCTTTGGAGAAATGTCTATTTAGGTCTTCTGCCCATTTTTGGATTGGGTTGTTTGTTTTTTTGATATTGAGCTGCATGAGCTGCTTGTATATTTTGGAGGTTAATCCTTTGTCAGTTGCTTTGTTTGCAGATATTTTCTTCCAGTCTGAGGATTGTCTTTTGGTCTTGTTTATGGTTTCCTTTGCTGTGCAAAAGCTTTTAAGTTTCATTAGGCCCCATTTGTTTATTTTTGTTTTTATTTCCATTTCTATAGGACGTGGCTCAAAAATGATCTTACTGTGATTTATGTCTGCCTATGTTTTCCTCTAAGAGTTTTATTGTGTCTGGTCTTACATTTAGGTCTTTAATTCATTTTGAGTTTATTTTTGTGTATGGCGTTAGGGAGTGTTCTAATTTCATTCTTTCACATGTAGCCATCCAGTTTTCCAAGCACCACTTACTGAAGAGGCTGTCTTTCCTCCATTGTATATTCTTGCCTTCTTTATCAAAAATAAAGTGACCATATGTGCATGGGTTTATCTCTGGGATTTCTATCCTGTTCCATTGATCTATATTTCTGTTTTTGTGACAGTACCATACTGTTTTGATTACTGTACCTTTGTAGTATAGTCTAAAGTCAGAGAGCCTGATTCCTCCAGCTCATTTTTCTTTCTCAAGATTGCTTTGTCTCTTTGGGGTCTTTTGTGTTTCCATACAAATTGTGAAATTTTTTGTTCTAGTTCTGTGAAAAATATCATTGGTAGTTTGATAGATATTGCACTGAATCTGTAGATTGCTTTGGGTAGTATAGTCATTTTCAAAATCTTGATTCTTCCAATCCAAGAACATGGTATATCTCTCCATCTGTATCATCTTTAATTTCTTTCATCAGTGTCTTATAGTTTTCTGCATACAGGTCTTTTGTCTCCTTAGGTTGATTCCTAGGTATTTTATTCTTTTTGTTGCAATGGTAAATGGGAGTGTTTCTTTAATATCTCTTTCGAATTTTTCATCATTAGTGTATAGGAATTCAAGAGATTTCTGTTCATTAATTTTGTATCTTGCTACTTTACCAAATTCGTTGATTAGCTCTAGTAGTTTTCTGGTAGCATCTTTAGGATTGTCTATGTATAGTATCATGGCATCTGCAAACAGACGGCTTTAATTCTTCTTTTCCGATTTGGATGCCTTTTTCTTCTCTGATTGCTGTGGCTAAAACTTCCAAAACTCTGTTGAATAATAGTGGTGAGAGTGGACAGCCTTATCTTGGTCCTGATCTTAATGGAAATGGTTTCAGTTTTTCACCTTTGAGAACAATGTTGGCTGTGGGTTTGTCATATATGGTCTTTATTATGTTGAGGTAAGTTCCCTCTATGTCTACTTTCTAGAGGTTTTTTATCATAAATGGGTGTTGAATTTTGTTGAAAGCTTTTTCTCCATCTATTGGGGATATCATATGGTTTTTCTCCTTCAATTTGTTAACATGGTGTATCACATTGATTGTTTTGCATATATTGAAGAATCCTTGCATTCCTGGGATTAACCCCCTTGATCATGGTGTATGATCATTTTAATGTGCTGTTGGATTCTGTTTGCTAGTATTTTGTTGAGGATTTTTGCATCTGTGTTCATCAATGATATTGGCCCGTACTTTTCTTTCTTTGTGACATCTTTGTCTGGTTTTGGTATCAGGGTGATGGTGGCTTTGTAGAATGAGTTTGGGAGTGTTCCTCCCTCCCTTAAGTTTTTGAAGAGTTTGAGAAGGATAGATGTTAGCTCTTCTCTAAACGTTTGATAGAATTCGCCTGTGAGCCATCTCGTCCAGGGCTTTTGGAAGATTTTTAATAGCAGTCTCAATTTCAGTGCTTGTGATTGGTCTGTTTATATTTTCTATTTCTTCCTGTTTCAGTCTCAGAAGGTTGTGCTTTTCTAAGAATTTGTCCATTTCTTCCAGGTTGTCCATTTTATTGGCATAGAGTTGCTTGTAGTAATCTCTCATGATCCTTTGTATTTCTGCAGTGTCAGTTGTTACTTCTCCTTTTTCATTTCTAATTCTATTGATTTGAGTCTTCTCCCTGTTTTTCTTGATGAGTCTGGCTAATGGTTTATCAATTTTGATTATCCTCTCAAAGACCCAGCTCTTAGTTTGTTGATCATTGCTATTATTTCCTTCATTTCTTTTTCATTGATTTCTGATCTGATCATTATGATTTCTTTCCTTCTGCTAACTTCGGGGTTTTTTTGTTCTTCTTTCTCCAATTGCTTTAGGTTTAAGGTTAGGTTGTTTATTTGAGAATTTTCTTGTTTCTTGAGGTAGGATTGTATTGCTAAAATTCCCTCTTAGAACTGCTTTTGCAGCATCCCATAGGTTTTGCATCGTCGTGTTTTCATTATCATTTGTTTCTAGGTAGTTTTTTGATTTCCTCTTTGATTTCTACAGTGGTCTCTCGGTCGTGTATTGTTTAGCCTCCATGTGTTTGTATTTTTAACAGTTTTTTTTCCTGTAATTGATATCTAGTCTTATAGCGTTGTGGTCAGAAAAGATACTTGATATGATTTCAGTTTTCTTAAATTTACCAAGGCTTGATTTGTGACCCAAGATATGGTCTATCCTGCAGAATGTTTCATGAGAACATGAGAAGAAAGTGTATTCTGTTGTTTTGGGATGGAATGTCCTATAAATATCAATTAAGTCCATTTTGTTTAATGTGTTGTTTAAAACTTGTGTTGGCTTATTTATTTTCATTTTGGATGATCAGTCCACTGGTGAAAGTGGGGTGTTAAAGTCCCCTACTAGGATTGTGTTTCTGTTAATTTCCCCTTTTATGGGTATTGGCATTTGCCTTATGTACTCAGGTGCTCCTATGTTGGGTGCATATATATTTACAATTATTATATATTCTTCTTGATCCCTTGATTATTATGTAGTGCATTATGTATGTATCCCTTGATCATTATGTAGTGTCCTCCTTTGTCTCTTGTAATAGTCTCTATTTTAAAGTCTGTTTTGTCTGATATGAGAATTGCTACTCCAGGTTTTTTTGTTTTCATTTGCATGGAATACCTTTTTCCATCCCCTCACTTTCAGTCTGTATGTGTCCCTAGGTCTGAAGTGGGTCTCTTGTAGACAGCATATATATGGGTCTTGTTTTTGTATCCATTCAGCCAGTCTGTGTCTTTTGGTTGGAGCATTTAATCCATTTACATTTAAGGTAATTATCAATATGTATGTTCCTATTACCATTTTCTTAATTGTTTTGGGTTTGTTTTTGTAGGTCTTTTCCTTCTCTTGTGTTTCCTGCCTAGAAAAATTCCTTTAGCATTTGTTGTAAAGCTGGTTTGGTGGTGCTGAATTCTGTTAGCTTTTTCTTGTCTGTAAAGGTTTTAATTTCTCCACTGAATCTGAATGAGATCCTTGCAGGGTAGAGTAATCTTGTTTATAGGTTTTCCCTTTCATCACTTTAAGTATGTCCTGTCACTCCCTTCTGGCTTGCAGAGTTTCTGCTGAACATCAGCTGTTAACCTTATGGGTATTCCCTTGTATGTTATTTGTTGTTTTCCCCTTGCTGCTTTTAATATTTTTTTCTTTGTATTTAATTTTTGATAGCTTGATTAATATGTGTCTTGGCATGTTTCTCCTTGGTTTTATCCTGTATGGGACTCTCAGGACTCCAGGAAGCCCTGGACTTGATTGACTATTTCCTTTCCCATATTAGGGAAGTTTTCAACTATAATCTCTTCAAATATTTTCTCAGTCCCTTTCTTTTTCTCTTCTTCTTCTGGAACCCCTATAATTTGAATGTTGGTGCGTTTAATGTTGTCCCAGAGGTCTGTGAGACTGTCCTCAGTTCTTTTCATTCTTTTTTCTTTATTCTGCTCTCCAGTAGTTATTTCCACTCTTTTATCTTCCAGATCACTTATCCGTTCTTCTGCCTCAGTTATTCTGCTATTGATCCCATCTAGAGTATTTTTAATTTCATTTATTGTGTTGTTCATCGTTGCTTGTTTCATCTTTAGTTCTTCTAGGTCCTTGTTAAATGTTTCTTGTATTTTCTCCATTCTATTTCCAAGATTTTGGATCACCTTTACTATCATTATTCTGAATTCTTTTTCAGGTAGACTGCTTATTTCCTCTTCATTTGTTAGGTCTGGTCGCTTTTTACCTTGCTCCTTCATCTGCTGTGTGTTTCTCTGTCTTGTTTGGGGTCTCCTTTTTGCAGGCTGCAGGTTTGGAGTTCCCGTTGTTTTTGCTGTCTGCCCTTGGTGGCTATGGTTGGTTCAGTGGGTTGTGTAGGATTCCTGGTGGAGGGGACTAGTGCCTGTGTTCTGGTGGATGAGGCTGGATCTTGTCTTTCGTGTGGGTAGGGCCGTGTACGGTGGTGTGTTTTGGGGTGTCTGTGACTTTATTATGATTTTAGGCAGCCTCTCTGCTAATGGGTGGGGTTGTGTTCCTGTCTTACTAGTTGTTTGGCATAGGGTGTCCAGTACTGAAGCTTGCTGGTCGTTGAGTGGAGCTGGGTCTTTGTGTTGAGATGGAGATCTCTGGGAGAGCTTTCGCCGTTTGCTATTATGTGGAGCCGGGAGGTCTCTGCTGGACCAAAGTCCTGAACTCAGCTCTAACCTCAGAGGCACAGGCCTGACACCCGGCCGGGGCACCAAGACCTTGTCATTCACATGGCTTTTGGGAAGTCTGAGGTCTTCTGCCAGCATTCAATAGGTGTTCTGTAGAAGTTGTTCCACATGTATATGTATTTCTGATATATTTGTGGGGAAGAAGGTGATCTCCATGTCTTACTCCTCTGCCATCTTGAAGGTCTCCCCTTCATTTATTCTTTCTTCTCCTAGTCCCACCCTCATTAACTGGAGCTTAGACCATATCTGCCTCTGACCCCATTTTTACCCTAGTACTGTTCTTCTTTATCAACACTGGCACAAAGCATTGCCAAAAATAATAATCCGGTTTTTTTTTTTTTCTTTTTGGCTGTGCTGGGTCTTTGTTGTGGCATGTGGGCTCTTCATTGTGGCACACAGCCTTCTCTAGTTGCGGCATACGGGCTGTCTAGTTGTGGTGCACAGGCTCAGTAGCTGCAGTATGCAGGCTTAGTTGCCCCACAGCATGTAGGATCTTAGTTCCCCAATCAGGAATCGAACCCGCATCTCCTGCATTGGAAGGCAGATTCTTAACCACTGGACCACCAAGGAAGTCCCCCAAAAGTAATATTCTTATTCCCTTTCTCCTGCTTAGTGATTCAGTTGCTCCTCGTTGCTACAGAGCAAGAAAAGATTCTTGAGAATGTCATTCTAACCTTCTAGTTGTATCTTCTACTCCTTATAAATACCCGCAGCTCATGGGAAAGTCTTCATTCCTCATCCATAGTTTTTGGCTTATAGTTTTTCCCATCTTCTCTGCCTGTTTAAATTCTGCCCCATTCTTTAGGGTCTTTTATCAACTACTATGTCCTCCAAGAACTTTTCCTGTTTCTCATAATTAAATTGAAGTAGCATATTGTTAATCTTATATGGTGGAATCAATCATATCATGCCTTGTTTTAAATTTACCTACTTAATAAATTATAAATTCATGATGGTTAGAGATTATGTATGGCTGATACATGTTATATGACAAAGGACTTTAATCAGCAATTACTTAATGAGTTCATGAATGAATGGTAGATGCTGAATTTAAATCTATTTATTTGATTTAAAGAGAGAAAATTGAGAGTTTTATGAAGAATTAATAGCATTTTCATTAACATTTCTTATGAACGTAGATGCAAATATCTTCAAGAAAACATGAGCACACTAAATCCAGCCACATATAAAAATGATTATACATCATTATCAATTAGGATTTATCCCAGGAACGCAAGTTGGTTCAGCATCTGAAAATCAAGTACTGTAATATATCATATAAGTAGAATAAAGGACAAAAGCCATATGATCATCTCAATATATGCAGGAAAAGTATTTGAAAAAAATCTGACACCCTTTCATGATAAAAATGATCAATAAATTAGGAATAGAAGGGTACATTCTCAACCTGATAAAGGACATATATAAAAAACTATAGCTAACATCATACTAACTGGCAAAAGAATCAATGCTTCCCTGAAGATCAGGAATAAAATAGATATTCACTCTCACAACTTCTATTCAACATTGTGGTGGAGGTTCTAGCCAGGGCAGTTAGGAAAGAAAAGGAAATAAAAAGTATCCAGGTTGGAAAGGAAGAAAAACTATTTGCAGATGACACACATTCAGTGGATAAGGGATCAACTAAAATGAGTAAGGTATCCACTAAAGTGGAGAAGATATCCTCTAAAAAGCTATATTTAGGGCTTCCCTGGTGGCGCAGTGGTTGCGAGTCCGCCTGCCAATGCAGGGGACACGGGTTCGTGCCCCGGTCCGGGAAGATCCCACATGCCGCGGAGTGGCTGGGCCCGTGGGCCATGGCCGCTGGGCCTGCGCGTCCGGAGCCTGTGCTCCACAACGGGAGGGGCCGCAGCAGTGAGAGGCCCGCGTACTGCAAAAAAAAAAAAAAAAGCTATATTTAGACCCAGTAAACAGTTCAGCAAGGTTGCTGCTATAGAATATCAACATATAAAAATGAATTGTATTTCCATACATTAGCAGTGAACATTCTGAAAATGAAACTAAGAAAAGTATTCCACATCCAATAGGACCAAAAGAATAAATGCTTATGAACAAATTTAACAAAGGAAGTGAAAGACTTGTACACTTAAAACTATAAAACCTTGTTGAAAGGAGTTAAAGAAGATCTAAATGAAAGATATCCCATGTTTGCAGATTGGAAGACTAAATATTAAGATGACAGTATTCCTCAAATTGACCTATAGATGCAACACAGTCCCCGTCAAAATCCCAACTGGCTTTTTTGCAGAAATTGACAATCTGATCCTAAGGTTCATATGGAAATTTATATGCAAATCATGTATCAGATATGGGACATATATAAAGAACTCTTACAACTCAATTTTAAAAAGACAAATAACTTAATTAAAAACTGGCAAAGTAATTGAATAGATATTTCTCCAAAGAAGACATATAAAAGCAATCAATAAGCACGTTAAAGTGTGCTCAACGTTATTAGTCATTAGGGAAATGCAAACCAAGAGTATAATGTGATACCACTTCACATCCTTAAAATAGAAAAGGTAATAATGAGTGTTGGCAGGATGTGGAGAAATTGGAATCCTCATACATTGCAAGTGAGCACGTTAAATATTACAGCTGCTTTGGAAAACAATTTGGCAGTTCCTTAATAAGTTAAATATAGAGTTATCATATGACTCAGCCATTTTACTTCTAGGTGTGCATACCATGTGAGATGAAATCATATGTCCAGAGAAAAGTAGTACTCAAATGTTCATAGCAGCTTTACTCGTAATAGCCAAAAATTGAAAAGAATTCAAATATCTATCAACTGATGAATGGATAACTAAAATATGGTATATCCATACAATAGAATATTATTCAGCAATTAAAGGAATGAAGTTTTGACATTTGCAGCAACATGGTTGAACTTTGAAAACATCATGCTAAGTGAAAGAAGCCAGTCATGAAAGACCTTATATTTTATGGTTCCTTTATATGAAATGTCCAGAATAGGCAAATATATAGATACAGGTTAGCTGTTATAAGTCATAAATCTATTAGTTATGGATTAGCTATTGCCTAGGGCTTAGAGGGAGGTAGGGAGAGTGACTGCTAATGGGGTGGAATTACTTTGGCAGGAATGAAATTGCTCTAAAATTAAATTGTAGTGACAGTTGTACAACCCTGTAAATACCAAAAATTGTTGAATTTTGTACTTTAGGTGGATGGCTGTATTACCATGCAATTATTATATTTTTATAAAGCTCTTTATAAAGATACAGTGAAATTCTGAGTGCAATTGATATACATTATCCTTTCAATATCTGAAAAGGGTAAAGCAAACATTACTTTTCCATTACAACTTATTTTATCATTTTGAAAATGCCTGTTGTCTCTATAAAAGCTTGAAATAGCAACTTATTATATTTAAAATTTAGCTGTAAGTTTTCCTAGTTTCAAATAGTATATTAATAAAAATTCAGTGTACATAGAAGAGAAATAATATTTACTTTTTTTCTATACCAAAAGAAAAGTTATATGCAATATGCTAAATACATGTGGTTCCTTGGCATGGGATGGAAAGAAAATATTCTATGAGCACTTTTCTTAAACAAAATTTCTTATTTTATTTGTTCTAAGTTCTCTGTAACATAATTGTTACATGGACTGCTTTTATGTATGACATGTAAATATTGGAATTGACAGAATCTCTAGGGCAATGTTCTTAGAATTCAGTGATATCTGAGATCACACTTAGCACTACTTACCAAATTATTCATTATATTCTGCTTAGAGTAAGAGTTACAGTGAATGTTGTAAATGTTGGTTGACAAATATGAGGTTATGTGGTTTGGCAGTCAGAAATCTGTCAGATGGTTTTGCTTAGATCTACTTTCCTTTAAAAAAAAAAAACACCAAAAAAAACCTGTATTCCACTTCTTCAAATTACCAAACACTTTCCAGTCCTTCTCTTTCTTTACCCTCCCATGGCACACTTAAAGCTCCGTCTTTTTTGACAGAGTTCTTCCTTACTATCCTGTCATCATACTCTTGCTTTTACCTTCCCTGATTCTTCCTCCCAGTCTCCTGTACTGGCTTCTCTTCCTTTGACTTTCCCTTGGATGGTGGTGATTCTCAGAGTTCCCTCCTTAAATTCAATTCTTTTCATTTATGTGTCTTCTTTGGAAATCTCATTTATCGCTACAACTTCAAAAGCAATCTGCAGAGTCGATGATAAACCACAAATATACATCTTTACCCCTTACTTTTTTTTACTGAGTTTCAAATTTTTAGCTGAAGAGTTGGAATTTCTGCCTATTTCTCTTCAAAATGTCTTGTTCAAAATGTCCCAAACTCAACCAAACCTCAAAATGTGTTCTTCCCTCTGTATCCCATTTCCTGTTAATAGCACTGCCATTAGCTCCCTTCTCAATCAAGCCAGAAGTCTGAGATATTTATCTAGTGGCAAAGTTCTGTTGAATTCTCCCTCTAGAATCTCTTAAATATGAGTTCTCTCCCTCATCATAAAGCTTACTTCAGGCTCTCATCATTTATCACTGGACTATTTATTGTCTATCTACATTAAACACAAGGATTATCTTTCTGAAATATTGATTTGCTTATGAAATGTTCTTGTTTAATTTAAACCTCTTCATAGACACCTTAAATCATTTCAGAAAAAAAGCCAAAGTTCTTGGGAAAGCTCTCATATGGGTTCAGGATTCAGCATATGGCTGACTGGCTAAGCTTATCTTCATCAGTTTCCCAACCGTACTGGTACACTTTCCATTGTTCAACTATGCTGTATTTTCAGTTGTATTCACCCATACTGTTTTTGGCTTTTATTTTTGTTTTCATTGTTTTTTATTAGTCTAAAGCTAACTGTATTCCACTTGCAGCAGTAATTAGTTCAGGACTCCAGGCCTAAGTCAATGAGCACATTTTCCTGGCTAGAGGAATCATTCAAAAGAGTTAGCATGTGACTCAGTTCAGGATATTAGGAGAAAAGGGAAGATTTGCTGGGTGCTCCTGGGAAAAAGTTCTCCTCCTCTTAGAAGAGAACCGCTGGAAGAGACACCCTCTCTTCTCCACTAGATATCCCAGTCAAAGATCTAGCCTAGGACTGCTATAACCATTTTGCTTCCATCAGGGAAGTCAGCCTTAAGGATGACATCAAAGCACAGAGGAGAGATAGGTGAGTAGATCTCAGAGAAGCCGAGCAAGAGACATTGCCTTAAAACAACCCTAAAATCCTTGCCACTTCTGGACTGCCAGATATGCAAGCTATTAAATTTCTGGTTTATGTCAGTTTGGATCAGCTTTTCTATTACAGACCAAAGCCTCCAAACTAATAAATAAACGTTTTTTAAAAAGTTCAAGGGGAGATGGACAGAAGCATATTAGGTATGCAGAACGTGAATGAAATGAATTCCCATTAAGACTGCCTTTTCCTGTGAATAGACTTGTCCCTATTAGGCTTACTTGTTTGTACCTACATAGGCAATGTATGTTTTGTATTTGTGAAGATACTACTTCCAAATCTGATTGTGACGTATGGTCTTGAAAAACTATTATTACAGAAGAGCTAAATGCACGTATCCTTCTTAACATAAATGTCAACGCTAAATTTAAATTGATGAATAAATATTGGGCACATCGAAAGGCAGGGTTTTTTGATCAGTAAAAAAACAAAGCACCAAATTTTTTAATTATTAAAATTTGAGGGGGAGCCTAGCCCAAAAATAAATGAAAAATATTCCTATTGTTCATATAGAATTCTTAAATACTTTACTGGGAACCTTTTACATATAATTATTTGGAAGCTAACTTTTCAAGGTTCTAACTTAATTCTAAGGAGAATTGTGAAACATGGAGTTTTTGTAAAATAAAATATTTAACACAAAACCCACAAATTTAATATCATTCCATGTGTTCTTCTATGTTCCAGGGTTATTTTTCTCCACCTAAAAAAGAAAAATGTCAAACATCTTTCAGTTTCTACTCTTTTTGTTGTCAGGAGGCTATTTGGAAGTAGAGCACAAAGAAGTTTTTTATTATGAAAGGAAATGGCTGAAAATAAGAGTAAATACTTAAATTAAGGACTAAATGAAGATTCCTAATTTTTAAGAATTTGGATCAATCCTGGGCTCCATAAGTGCCTTGACTGTTGTCATAACTTTGGATATAAGAGGATCAGAAGGAAAGTTTTGGTCCTTCACTTTTGTAGTGCTTGCTGCTTTACTGTGTGCTATTCTCTTTTTCTTTTTGTCTTCCTTATCTAGAAGTGATTATCAGTTTATTTGGTGATTAGAGTATAACTGTTCTAGTTTCCTTTCTCTTCTGAATCCACATTCGGTTTTATTAAGATGCCCTGCACTAAGATAGCAACACAGGATGCAGCAGACCCTAATTTTGCACATATGGTTTCATTTTGTTGGATTAAATCTGATGGTAACTCTTTCACCACATTATATGTTTGCTTCTCATGTAACCAATTCATGTTAGAATTCTGAGCTCTCTAGGGGAATTGGTAGATTATGATTTGTACCACTGTGCCTTCAGTGGCTAACTGTTAAGCCTCTAATGAAGATATTATTTCAGAAAAGTCTGAATCTGGTAACTTTTTTATTAAGAACTTTCCAAGAAGACACAGGCATATAGTTATTTCATGATACAGCTTGTAGGCAAGAATGACTTGTCAGTAAACGGCGGGAAAAAAGGATGAATAGAGCAATAGAGGAATTTAAGAAAGGCATTGTCAACCATTCTTTAATTGTGGGGTTTAAAATTTATTTCCTTGTATTTACAATTAGCATATAATTTTTCCTTTGCTTTTTATTGATACACTTAAACATATATGTGTGTGTGTATATATATATGCATCTAAAACAAAACTAAAAGCTCAGGTTTACTTTTCAGTAATCATCTATGCTTATGGCTTTTATAATTGTTCCCTGTATTCACTGATCTTTGCTAGCTCTGTTCCTTAAAAAGGACAGCTAAGTCCCAGGCATCTGTGGCTGGATTCTCCTCACAATGGCTCATTTCCTTTTAAATGTATTAACAAGTAGCTTCCAGTGTACCTAATTGTAGCTTTGTTGACTTTCCACCTCTCTCTGCTTATTGAACTAAAAGAAAAGTACATTAAAGCTTATGTAAATGGCCAGGTTTTCTGGTTTGGGGACAGTTTAAAAGAAAGCAGACCTTTCATTAATGTGAAAGGGAGTAGACTAGTCCTAACATTGAGTAAACTGAATGGATAAGTGCAGGGAGGCACAATAGGAAAACTGGACACTTCCCAAAGCCACCCAAGTTTGCCCTTTGCCATTTTACTGTATTATTTTAGGTTTGAACTTAATTTCCAGAATGTCAAATATACCGATATTCACATGTAAGTACAAAAACGTATCCTGAAGCCAAATAGAAAAAGAAAAGTGCTTGCCACCCTCCATTGGTTCAAATAATTAATGTGAAAATTAGCTACACATTTTTAAATGTAGTTATTTCATATTTTAAAATATCATCCATGCACGTGTTTTTTTTAAAAGTCTCTAGTAGGATAATTCCCTAATTGATGTAGAATGGAAACTAAAACATTTACATCTTTACTTATTTCCAATTTAAATTGCATTTGGGGGAAAAAAAAGGATATAGAGTTTTGCTTTAGTTGGCCTTGTTTTACTGCCATGGGAGTTTACTTTCATCTCAGTTCCCATAGATATGTGTGAGAAATTCTTTAGGGCCTGAAACAAGAGTATCTTCAGGGTTATATGATCTGACCTAATCAACCATGAGTGCTCTCATACTCTTTTTAAAAAATCCCTTTTAAAAGCTATTTAATGAAGGCCTTTCTCAGTCATCTTCTCCTTCTTCCCCTGATTAGACGTTGATGAGTGCAGCATCATTCCTGGGATATGTGAAACTGGCGAATGTTCCAACACCGTGGGAAGCTATTTTTGCGTTTGTCCACGTGGATATGTAACCTCAACAGATGGCTCTCGGTGCATCGGTAAGCCTTGTAGTTTTGAAGGCACAATACACTGCTTCTTTCTAATGACAGAACAGCCCAAACAGGTACGGAGATGGCAACGATTATAAAATGACTGGGAAAATGCTGGAAGAGTTGTTTAAAATAAACGGTACCACTATTGAGGGACTGATCGACCAGGTGCTCTTTGCAAAAACTTCAGTTTCAGAAGCCATCTGGGTTTGCTTTATGTTGTCAAAGCCATTTCTGAAATGAAGAAAGATTTCCTCAAGACACTGCTCTTGCCAAGTGTTAACAGACACAAAGGCATGAGAAAGATTTTTAAAAATCTACTTTGGGAGACAAAATGTAGTAATTAAGTGTTCTTTCATTGCTATGAATCATGAATGTAGTGTCTTATTTACTTAGCATGTGTTTATTCTAGTGAAAATAGTTATTACAGAAAAGAAATCGATACCTTTAATTTTGTTTTAAGCATATATTAATTAAAGGCGTATATATTTTCATGTTCTCTTTTGTTTAGAAAGATAAAAGAGTCATGTGTAGGTAATCTATTTTTGAACAAGCCTTAGACTTTAAGAGCACTAAAGATTCATATAGTACAGGAATTAGGGAAATTAAAGCAGCACCCAAAGACGAGAGTTGCTTAGTTTGCTGGAGGATGACCGTCTGGGCAATGACCGTCTCCCATCCCCACTGGGAGGGTGTGTGAGCAACTAACTTTCAGGGACTTTGTAAATCCAAAGGATGCCGAAGTGAACTGGGTTGAAGAGAGGAAATAACAGAGGGTTCAGGATGTAAGCTAGAAGTCCTAGGCCACCAGTAAAAAGTCTTGAATTCACTGGATAAAATGTGTTGATATGCCAAACACTATGCTATGGCCGTGCAACAGCAAACATGAGAAATGGAGATCCTGCCTTCAGAATACTATGGTGTCATCGTAAATAGTAATAGAAAAGTAGCAATAGCAGTCAAAGAAGAAGCTATGGTAGTGGTAGTAAAATTGACAGCTGCCATTTATGAAATACATACCACGTGTAAGGCACTGGACATCTGTATTACCTCATTATCACATAGTGGTGGGGCCTTGGGTAAGCTACTGACCTGTCTATACTTCAGTTTCTTCTAGTAAATGTTCAATAAAATATTTCTTATTACTTCTGTTATTATCATTAGGGGAAGGAGGAGGTATAGGAGAATGAAGATGTACTCCTTAAAATAGCCGTGTGTGATAGGCATAATTATTCTGATTTATAGATGAAGGAATTGAGGTTTAGAGAGGTAAAGTGACTTACATGATGTTACAGGGCTGACAAATGGAGCCACGATTTGAATCCAGATCTCTCTGCACCTGTGTTACCTGTGGTTCTACACTGTCTCCTTATCTGCTTTAAGGTGACAGAGACCCTGTGCCTAGATATCAAGGTGTCCAGCATGAGTGGTTTCTCTACCACCACTCTGACAGTCTGCTTTGAAAAGTACAATGTCCATTTGGAGCCTCCCTTTCCCGTTGGAGTATTATGAGATTTGAATGACAATTATTTGTTCTTCACGAATGAATCCGAGTTCTATCTTACACTAGGTAAAATATTATAGAGGCGTTAAGTCTATAAAACTGAGCAAATTAGCTGTTTTTAGGGTCAGTGTTACCAGTTGGCTCACTGCATAGTAAGTCTGATTCATTTAACATAGTTTAACAGAATTGAAAATTAGTAGAACTACCTATACTTGGCTTAATTTTCTTAAACTGTATAGGAAAAGAATGTGCATATACATACACGCATATATGCAGTCATCAGCTTGAAATAGGCATGAACTCAACTCTGTTGGAAAAATGTCAGTTTGGGAGTCATCGTTGAACATCACTGGCTGGATGCCATAGACCCTGACTTAAGGAAACTTATATTCTAGAAATGGCTAAAAGAAATGTGGCTGGAGACATAAGTGAGGTTATCACCATGAAGTTCTGAAAATGCCAAATAAGATGTTTGTATTTTATTTGGTAGACAATGTGGAGTAATTGAAGGCCTTTGGGAATGAATTGTACAACTAGACCAACTAGTAAGAAGGCAGAATTTGCCGTAACAAATGTTAGTGTTTTATATCAGATTTCTAAGTTGTTTCTTTCTCTCTCATTTCTTAAGTTTCTTTCTTTAGTCAACACATGCTCATTTTTTTGCATTGAAAAGGAAGCGTATTTTTCATCATATTCAGATGATCAAGATCCCCAGTGATTTTTTGAGGTTGTTTTCTTCAATGTCAGATATTTGGTTTACCATTAAATCATGGTAAACTCTATCTCTTGCTTTTTTATATAAAGTTATCAGCCTTTACTGGACTTTCAAAGCCCTTTAGAGCCTGACCCAGCCTGTATTCAGGACTCGTCTCTAACCACTTATACCTCACACTCACGTTTCTCTTATTGCAGTACATGAGCACACTGCCCACAGTACTTCCTCTGCCTGAAGCATCTTGATTTCCCCCTTCTATGCTTGTTAAAACCCACCTCATCCTTTAAGTACCCACTTAGGTATCACATTTCTTTATAGCCATCCCTGCTTAACCCACATTTTCTTGTCAGGCAAAATCAATCCGCCCTTCCTGTAATATTTTTTATTTCCTTCATTTCTGGGTTTATCACAGTGTCACAGGTATTTGTGCTTTACTCATTGGCCAGACTCTGAGCTCCGTTAGGTCCTGCCTTATGCAGCTTTTTGTCCCCTGTGCCTTATGTAGTCCCTTCCTTAGAAGTTTGGGCTCAGTAAATCTTTTCTGAATGAATAGGCAAACCAGCAAATGAATGAATGAGATGACATTGAATGTAAGAATTTAATGTTGGTTAATAACTGCTTTGCATCATTTGGCATCCTGCTGGACATGATATGATGGCACTGAGTTACAGTCCCCAATGCTCAGAAGGTGAGAAAGCCTGCTTGAGCTCCAGAGACCTGAGGCACAGTGAGTTCTTTGCTAACCATGAGTTCCCATTCATTTCAGTATCAATATCCTGACACAGGAATAGAGGAAAGCCCCTAAGGAGGGGAGAATGACGTTCCAAAATTGTAAAACCAATGTTAAAATTAAGTAATAAGCAGCTTAAAAATTTTTTGAATAACTATGTTTCATTTGGAATAAGTATGTGTTTTCCACATATGAAAAAAATAAATCTAGCATTTTAATATGTAAGAGATCTTTGGTTTTGATTTTTTAAAATCTGAGTCTGTATTTTCTTAGATGGAATTTATTTATGATTGAATTATATATGTCATAAATATTTCCATGCTGTTTATTTTGTAACCACATGTATGCTAACAATAATGAGTTGGATGAACTGAAAGCTTTTTCTTAAGTAAGAAACTGCATGTTATCTGCACCTTTATTTTAAGAGTGGCACATGGTGAATGCTGCCCTAATCCCTTATTCTAGTTAATCAAAACATCTTGAATCTATACAACATTATAAAGCATCAATAAACTGCCTTTTTCTTTCATGTGTAGGAAGTAGCTTTATATGGCAGGAGAGTTTAGTGGGGCATTTTAATTATAAATGAGGATAGTTTTCCCATTTCATTTTATGCTAAATATAAAAATCAAATTCTTAATTTGATTTTATCTCCTGTTTTCCATCAAGTTTTAAAAAATATACTGGAAACAGCTCTCCTTTTTAACAAAGAGTACTAACATATGTCATTTCGAAAAAGAGTCCACCCATACCTAATATTTTTTTTCTTAGAAGCATTTTTAATAGCACAACTTAATGACCCTTATATCATTTAGTAATTCAATGTCATTATAATATTCATGGCATTATTAATACCTAATTTCCACGTTGCAGTAGAGGCAAGAAGAGTGACTGGCAGTCAGCGAGTCAGTAATGATTGACAAGCAGCCGTGAGCAAATTCTGTATGCAGGTTAATGTGCCAGCTACTGTCGTGCACACAGAACTAGCAGGGACCCTATTTGGGGGACTGGAAAGTGACAGTCAGCAGCAAGTGAAGTTCAGAAAATGAAAGTAAGCATTTAGAAGTCCTTAAGGTAATATGATGTTGCCACAATATCCTAGTGCATTTCCTTGAGCTTTACAAAAGTTTCAGTGCA
This sequence comes from Stenella coeruleoalba, assembly GCF_951394435.1. Lineage (NCBI taxonomy): Eukaryota > Metazoa > Chordata > Mammalia > Artiodactyla > Delphinidae > Stenella > Stenella coeruleoalba. The sequence continues at coordinate 105,852,458 of NC_137148.1, read as the reverse complement.
CAGTATTGCCATGGAGTATTCTTGAGAAAACAAAACCTGAAAACATAATGTGAAAAGTAGTAACGTAAGAGACAGTTTGAGGCAGTGGGTCGTTAATTGCTAAATAATTTCTTAGCCAATAAGTGCTGTAAGTCCAAAAGAAAGTCCTGATTATTATAGTTAAAATTCTCAAGGAAGTGAGCACTGATAGAGACTTTGAAAGATGGATGACAGCTAAACAAAGGAATAAGACTGCACTGAGCGAAGAGAAAGGTGTCAGCAGCCGTACAGATGCTGAAAGTGAGGGGGCTTGGAGACGGTGAGGAGAGCTTGTCTGGGAAAGAGAGCTGAGGGAGAAAGTAGTTGGAGACAAAACAGGAAAGATGGGTTAAGATGAAGACTCTATTGTTGAGGCTCGTTAACTGCCATGCTAAGAAGTTGCAGGTTGATCCTGAGGATGGTGGAGCCCATCAAGAATTTTGAGCAGTACAGAGACAAAAGACGAGGGAAGACTGTTTAAGCAAAATGAGGAAGATCTTCTGACAGTGATGGTCAGGGTATGCTGTCCTTGTGCAGCACTCTTTGTGATGATGGGTGTTGATTACATGTGTGTGCGTGCATTTGCAACAAATGCTTGAAGGATAAACCAAAATTCCTAAAAATGTTTAACTAATGGAGGAAGGGAGACAGGGATGAAACAGTATAGTGTTCGAGTTTTAACCCCAAAATCATATAAAAGGCGACTGGTGGAACAGGGGTAGTAATTTTAATTAAGAAAGAATGTCCTAGAAAGAGAAGGTTAGACAATGAGGAAGACAAACTTCACTATTTTAAAGGAAGAAGTAAACCTAGGAGCCACAGTCGTTCTCTTTCTTTCATTGTTCCTAGTTCTAGTTAGTCTTGTATGATAGAAACACAAAAGCAACATGAAAGTGTTTTAGGAATAGCAAGAATCTGCAGAATTAATCAAGTGGAACTCAGGTTGGCGCCAGACTCTCAGCGAGACAAGTGCAGGTCTCCAGTATGAGGGGCTGATGTCTGAGGCAATGGTTTCTATGTACTGAACACCTACTGTCGCTAGTCTTCTGACCTGAGCTAACCTCATCAGGGTTTTCTGGCTGACCCCTTCATTTTTAATAAGCAAAGCTCATTCAACAGGAGATGTATTTTTTTCAAGGTAAGCCCCACCTCCATCTTTTACCAAGTTTTCATCACATTGTATAATTAACTGTTAGTTCACGTAAATCAAGTTTAGACTAAATGTCAAGCCATGAAACAAACTCTGATAAGAGTACCATTATTTTGTTTCAAGATAGATTTATATTTTAATCAGAAGAGACGGATTGCTTCCTCTTCCTCAGTGTGGGTTTAAATAAGACTTGATGTAAATCTTCTTCTGGGAGTGTAGCGAGGGTGATAGGAGATTATTAGAGGACTAGACATGTTTTGTTACTTATGACATATCAATTCTACGGTTAAATATATACCAAGCATTAGAAGGATTTGTCCTAATGGTGTAACAAATATGCTTCTTCTGCCTTTTTCCCTAATAATTCCCTATTTCAAGGGATGATGTGCCTAGACAACTCTTAGTTAGTTCTATAGGATGCCCCCTTTTATTCTTCCATATGGCACACTTCCAACACAGTACTTTCTAAGCACCATGCAATTCAGATATGCAAAGGAAAGAACCTAACTCTCAGCCACTGTCTTCCTTTTGAAATGTATTTTTGGAGAGACCTTAATTGTGAGACATCACACTACATGTGTCTGTATCTCATCCTGATCTGTTTTTGATGCAAAGGATTGGAAGTAGATTGTTTGCCTCCTTGATGTTATTAGAAGAGACTAATTATAGAATTTATGGAAAAAAGTTATGATTTACTTTCGAATCTTCTCTTTCTGCCCCTCCACCTTCTCAACAATGACATGGTTTCCTCCAACACATCTTATAAGACTGAGTAGAGGTTTCCAAACTGTGTAGGACAGAAGTTAATTATGTTTATTGAATTTGAAGACCCCCTCTTTAATATCAAACATGTTTTCAGATCCACACATGATGATAACCCAATATCTTTGAGAAAATACATAATGAAAAAAAAACTACTGGATGTTCAGTAATAATTTTAAATGAATTTGTATTTTATTAGTCACAATGGAATCTCCATCAGTAGGAACCATAATAGTGCCTGTATATTATGAGGCATTTTCATTTGCATTGCAGTGTGCAATGTAAGTATAAATTTGTGGAGCCCTCACAATAACATTGCAGACTCCCAAAATCTGAGACTGGTACAGATTCCTGATGAGCCCCTACTCATTTTTTTTTACATATTACCTTATTTTCAGTATGGTATTGTATTTGACACATGAGTTGTTTAGAAGTGTAAGGAGTTTACCTGGTTTGCAAATCTTCCATGTTGGCTTGAAAAAGTTTTGTGTTTTCTCCAGTTGTTGGATAGATATGAGATCAAACTTGTTAACTGTACTGTTCAAATTTTCTCTTGAGCTGCTAGATTTTATCTACTGTGTCTATCAGTTACTGAAAGAGTTGTATAAATGTACCACCTTGGTAGTAGATTTCTCAGTTTCTCCATGTGGCCCTTTAAGCTTTTGTTTTATGTATTTTGATGCTATGTTATAAGGTGATGAATGTTTAAAAGTATTATATTTTCCTGGTGAATTGAACCATTTTTTGATGTATATTGATTCTCTAAAGTTTTTTTTCTTTTCTTCTTGGTCTGTTTCTAAATATTTTCTCTTGGTTCATTTTATTTCATATTATTTGGCATCACATTTTGTGAGTTGGAGAGGAAGGTTTAAATATATGCCATTTGGATATGTTTCCTCTCAATCTTTTGTTTCCTTTTGCCTTAAATGTGCTTCTTTAAACAGCCTAAATCTAAATTTTGGGGGGCATAGTCTTAAAATCTTTGTCTTTTAAATTGAGATTTAAATTTATTTGTGTTTATTACAGTAACTGATATATTTGTTTTTATTTCTATTATCTTCTTTTTTGCTTCCCATTTATCTTGCTTTTTTGTTACTTTCTCTTTCTTGCTTTCTTTTGGATTTATTCAGGCTTCCTGCCTTCCATTCTTCCACACCCCATTCTTTTTCCTCTATTGTTTAGAAATACGTAGTTTATTTCTGTGGTTTTAGTGCTTATCCTAGCTGTTTGAAGATGCATATGTAACTTAAAGCCTAGAATTAATCTGTATTTTTACCCACATCTAAATAATAAAAGAATATTAGAATGGTTACACTTTGATCTCCCTCTTCCAATTTAAAAATTCTAGTCAATTGTCACTCCCTTGTTTGCAACAAATTAATCATTATTATTATTGTTTGATATTTTAGTACTTGTCCATGTATCTAAAAGTATTTTCCCTGTTTATTCCTTCATACATTTCAAACCTTCCATTGGAATTATTTTCCTTTTTACCTAAAACACCTATTCTAAAATTTCCTTTAGCAAGAACCTTTTGGTAGAAAATTGTCTCTGTGTTTTCCTGAAAATGAACTTAATTTCCCTTTGGTTTCTTGGGGTACAGAATTTTAGGTTGACAGTTATTTTATCACAGAAGACAGAAGATACTATTCCATTGTGTTCTAGCATCCACTGGGGCTATTAAGAAGTCAGTGATTGACTTAAATATCATTCCTTAGCCGATAATCTGTCTTTTCTTCCTAGCTGTTTTTAAGATCTTCACCTTTTCTTTGTTGTTCTGCAGTTTCACAGTGATATGGATAGCTGTGGATTTCTTTTTATTTTTCCTTCTTTGGATTTATTGGACTTCCTAGATCTGAGGTTGTCTTGCAACATCATTAGAAAGTTGTAAACTAGTATCTGTTGACTGTTGCCTTCCCACAACTGTCTGCTTATGACTCTTTCTAGTACTCTTATTAGATGCAAATTACCTTTTCACCCTCACCTGCATACTTCTTAACCTCTTCTCAACAGTTTCCATCTCTTTGACTCTCTGAACAACACTAAAATAATATATTCAGCTATATCTTCCTGCTCAGTAATTCTCTTTTCATCTATGTGCAATACACTGCTTAATATAGTCACTAAGCATTTTATTTCAGTTATGATCATTTCATTTATAGAAGTTTCATTGAAGTCTTTTACATCTTTTCTTTCATTGTTTATGGGCTTGTTTTTACTGTTCCCATTTTTAGATTTTTAATTGCCTTAAACAGATTATTTCATTATTAATTAATATTTAATGAATGATCATTAATTAAAAACAATGATTTTCAGAATTGGTTTGACCATTCCAGTATCTGAAACCTGCTGTTTATTCAGCTAGTTTTTGTTCATTGAGCCTTGTTTCTCTGTGCATTATTTATTTATTTACTTATTTAGTTACTTTGTTGTTAGCTACTCCTTTTTTCCTAGAACTTTATCTATGGGAATTCTTTGAGACCTATGTCAGTATTAAGTCCTCAATTGTACTGATTTTTGCGAGTTACTTGGAATATCCCTACCTGGAGACCTCTTTATGTTATATTCTTCCTTTGAAGTTTTTCAGAACACAAACTTAATGTTTTGACATCAGAGCTGTCTGTGTGAGAAAGAGCTTTTGGTTTCAGATTTTTAGGAAGAATCTTTTTTTCCCTCCACCCAGCACTGAGGTATAAACAGGCAAGTCTCTTAGATGCCTTCCTCTACATTAGCCACATAACAAGGATATAGCTGTTTGGGACTCCTACTTTATGAGGGAGTTTCCTATTACATTTTGCATTAACGAGGTGAATCTGGGCTTTTATATCTTAGGCTCTAACCCCTTGTGAAATTATCAGAGTTGAAAATCAAAATCTCCAGAGTTTTGCAGAAACCCTAAAGCGAAAGCTAGGTGTGAACTTACCTCCTAAGATTCCTGTCTTCACTTCATTTTGAGACTCTGTTTTTTTCGTTCTTTGATGTCAGCAAGATGATGTATATTTTAAAATAATTTCTCATATTTTATCCAGGGTGTTTCAATTGGGAGAGACACTCAGGGTAGCTAATACACCATTCTGCTGGAAACAGAACATATATTGTTTTATTTAATTCTCTCATCAGCCCTGTTCCATAAAGAAGAAGAGATATGTTACAGAATCAACAGTAATAATATTTTGATGTAAACCTAGGTATCCTGACTCAAAGCCATGACTCTTCTTTTTTTTTTTTTTTTCCCCAAGTCTTATGGTACAGCCTCCTCCTTACAGAGCCTTGAAGAGATCAATACAGTCAATCTACCATGTAGCCCTGAATGTGTTTTGTAACAGTGATTACTGTAAAGAGCTTAGGACTTTCTTATCTTAATTTACATCCTATTCTTGAGGAGTGTAGCAATCAAGTAAATCTAGGAATATGATACTTTGGGTTCCTGGAATGAATATCCTAAAAACTATTTTCCTGGATCATTCTTGGGAGTAGAAACCTCTCTGTGAAATTATTCCCAGTGACAGCCTATCCAAGCCCAGCTTGTAACGTTTATGAAATGTCTGCAGTGCCTTTAAGTATGCACGCATACATCACATTTAGTACTTTGCTCTTGGGCATACTGGGTTTCTTTTGGGAAATGGAAGGCATTCTGATTCTTACATGGAGTACCTTCAAACCAATTCTTTAACAATAGCGTAGAAGCAACCTGAGGTATACTTTGGACCATTCAAGGAAATAATATATTTATTTTAAACTCAATATCTAGTGTAAAAAATTTAGGCCTTCCCTATTAATAGCATTATTTGTAATTAATGGTGTCATCTTCATCAGTGACATGCAGCTCCTGTTTGTTGTGGTACATCTTTCTTCTTGTCACAGACAAAACTTCTTGGAAGCATCTGGATAAAAGTTAAACAATATATAGTGAAACTAGACTTACATTTTTTTGACTCTCTGAATAAAATCCGAAAGTCCTTCCCTCATGGTCTGTCAGGCTGTGCATGCTCTTGCCTTCTGTATGCCTCTGAGCTCAGGGTCTTCCACCCCCCTTATGCCTGCTCTTCTCCAGTCACATGGGTTCCTCATTTTTCACATATGTCAAGACATCTCCTTCTTTCTCTTTGAACTGCCCTTCTTTCAGGTAACCGTGTGGCTCATGCTCTCATCTTATTAAAGTCTCTTCTCAGATGTCTCAAAGGAGCTGTTCTGCTCAACCTTTCTAAAATAGCACCTGCGTCAGGTGGATATTACTGGGTAACAAATAACCACAAAACTCTCAGTAGTGAACAGCAGTACATGTCTGCAGGTTAGCTGGGTGACTAATTGACCAGTCTAGGCTGAGACTGGGTTGTCGCTTTCCTTCAGGCTCTGGGTCTGTCTGGGTGTGGCTTCTCACTGCAGTGTTGGCTCATATCTGCTTCACGTCTTTCATTTTTGTATGCCTGGGATATGGCATGGCATAGATGCTCAGTGAATATTTGCTTGGTAAATAAGTAAAGGAATGAATAAATGTGATAGAAATTAAACGAATGAGTAGATATAATAGAAATTAAGTAAAATAATTCCCTTCGCTTAGCATCTCCTAACATGTGAAATAATTGATGTGAACTCCAGGTAATTCTGTCATGTCTTCTATTTAATTTTCATATGTTCAGATCAGAGAACAGGCACATGTTTCTCCGGCCTGGTGAATGGTCGCTGTGCACAAGAGCTTCCGGGCAGAATGACAAAAATGCAATGCTGCTGTGAGCCCGGCCGCTGCTGGGGTGTTGGAACCATTCCTGAAGCCTGTCCCATCAGAGGCTCTGGTGAGCTGCTGGCTGCTAGTTCCTCAGGACAGACAGTGTTAGGAAAATTAGTAACAATAATGTACTTTAGTGTTTCCCTTAAAGACAAGTCATGTTTGCATTCCTATTAGTGTCTTCAATATGACTTGGGTGTTTTTTGTGAGGGTTAGGGTGGCATTGGTTATTGGGATCAGTTTTTATTATATCTATTTTGTTAATATTAGAAAAACTCCTAAAAACTGATCATTACTTGACTTTAAGCAAGAATTTTTAATAATTATCTGGAATGTCAGTATTTCAGTTCAGTTTTAAAACCTCCTAATCTTCTATTTGAAGCTTGAATAACAAATTTTGGCCTTCATTTATACTTTATTTCAGGAATGCCCTTAGCTTATAGTGTCCCAATCCTTAAAGATATGTCCTCTCTTTTCTAATGACCTTAAAAATTAAGAATACAAGGGTAGGAGGATACCTCTCATTCACTTTGCTATATTAACTGCTGTATACCTGAAGCTATACTGGGAAATTAAGATGAATGAGAAGTAGTTCCTCTTGTTAATATAATATGCATAGTAAAGTACAATTAGTGTTTATCACATAAAGGTATGTTGATAATATGTTATTATATTATCTTCATGTTATATTATAAATACTATGAAAAATAATAACACTTTTTGAAATATGCTTATAAAGATATGTATCTATATGTACTATTATGGAGAAAAAAATTAAGGCACATTCTTCCTAAATCTCTAAGCCATGAAATTCCAAAATTGAATAGTAAAAATTTTTAAAAAGCAGAGTTAATGCATAGTATATAATTTTGGAAACTCATCATTCCACTAGTATGTGATAGTAATGTCAATACTCAGACAATTGCTTGAGCTAAATAGTTTTCACTTCTTCTTATATAGTGCCCTGATTCTGAGAACAGTTAAGGAAATAAGGCAATCACTATATTCTTGCTTCTTTTCCCTCAGCTTTGATACTTGGACAGATAATGAGCAGATTTAAAAGTTTACTAAATACTGTCTTCTGTTAAAAATCCACATTAGAAAAAAATTATTCTGAAGCCATATTAATCCCTTAAAGAGAAGAGAAGAGGTAGGAAAAATGTGTAGGTACAATACTGATGGAGATTTAAGTAAAACCAAACATACAGAATGAATTACTTAAAGGTTTAATTTTCATCCATTCAAGTAAATTTCTTGCATTTACAGTTATATCTGGAATTTTATGAGTTGCACTTAGGGACATAAAATCAAAATGTGTAGATAATTGTTTGGTTATGCAACTCAGTTAAAATATGGTATACATATTTTAATTTTTTCTGAAACATCTGTATCTTTTTCTGCCACTGCTAGCATTGAAAATGTTTATTAAGATAATAACTTACTTATTCATATCATCAAGTGAGGATAACCTAAAATGATTATTACAGTACACAAATTGCCTTTATTATGCAGAAATCCATTCATTTGTGGTTAACTGAACTTTCTTCTCTTTTAGAGGAATATCGCAGACTTTGCATGGATGGACTTCCAATAGGAGGGATTCCAGGGAGTGCTGGTTCCAGACCTGGAGGCACTGGGGGGAGTGGCTTTGCTCCAAGTGGCAATGGCAATGGCTATGGCCCAGGAGGGACAGGCTTCATTCCCATTCCTGGAGGCAATGGCTTTTCTCCTGGCGTTGGGGGAGCCGGTGTAGGGGCCGGGGGACAGGGGCCCATCATCACTGGACTAAGTGAGTGTTCACTTTGTGCATAGACTCTTTAGTTTTCCACCTTAAATAATTTTATAATATCTAACTTTTTTGCCAAAGTATGTTTGTGTCTGTGTGTGTGTGCAGAAACTTATTTCAAGGTCTAAAACATAATATAGTAAAACAGAATCTTAGGAAAGTATTATTTTTATGCTCCATAAACTTTCTAAATTGGAGAAAAGAATGAGTGACCCAGGTTCTCTTTGAAAATAGAGATGAGAGCGTGGTAATATTCCAAGTCCAGATGACACCATTAAAGATCACGTTTTTCGGTTCCAGTGTATTTCATTTGGCTGCTTGCAGCTGCCCTGATCATACAACCTTTGAATTGTTTTCCAGAACCATTTCTCAACTGAGATAGACTGAATAAATCTTGCTCTGTGCCTATACAAATATTATAATGAAATATCTTTCTTTTCTTCGCCCTTTTTTGTTGAATAACTTAAGAAATTGAGAACTGCCAGAATTGGCATTGGTGTGCTTGACATTTCAGTTCATTCTTTTTAAAATAACTGCTCTTGCTAATAATATTTAATGATGTCCTACAGTGTTATGTTTATTCTTTTTGGCATATTGCCTATTTACTATATCTGAATATTCAACTACAAAAAAAAAAAAAAGAAATGGAAAGCATTCAAATGTACAGTAGAACATTCCTGAAATTTTAAAAAGACACCATTATGGGCAAAGTTTCCAGATGTATATTAACAAGTGCAAGTTACAACCATGTGTCTCAAGAATAGTTTTTAGATTCTCAACGTTAAAGTTTTAATAAAATATAGAATAATGTGGGCTTTTGATATGTACACCTAAATAATATACTATTAAATATCCTCTTAAAAATCGACTTTAAGAAAAGCAATCCATGTTGGAATGATGAAATATCATTTGTGTTCTAATTTTCCCTAGCTATTCTGAACCAGACAATAGATATATGTAAGCACCATACTAATCTCTGTTTAAATGGACGCTGCATACCTACTGTTTCTAGCTACCGATGTGAATGCAACATGGGTTACAAACAGGATGCAAATGGGGATTGCATAGGTAAGCCCATGCTTCTTTAATTCTTGGTTTTCTAATAGCTTTTAGACTACAGGAACAAGTTGGGCTGAATATGATTTTTAAAAAGTCTTTTGAAGTAAAGCTAATTTCCAAACGGGCTCTCCTGTGTGCATGCTCTTCCATGTGCTCCCTTAACCTACTGCTGAGCTGGACCACTTCAAGACTCCCCTTCCCTTTCTGGTCCTAAATGTTGTGATTTCTGTCTCTGCTTCCCCCTTTCCTTCCTTGTTAGCCGAACAACACTGGATATACGGTGGCATCATTAACATGCAAGAGAAGGTGGAGATTGGGAGGAAGCGGTTGATGAGTCTCTTTTTGAGCATGTTGAGTTTTAGGTGTCTCTGGTACTTAATTATAGAGGTCTCAAGCTAAGAGGAGTGTTCAGGACTAGAGTTAGAGATTTAGTAGTCAGTAACATAGAGGTGTTTATTAGAACCATGAGGGTGAATATTGTCAGCCAGGCTGAACAACAGGAAGAGTAAAAAGATAACAGGAGTAGTGCAGCTGGAACCCTGTGTACCAGCAACATTAGTAATGTAGGAGAGCTGGCAAAATAATCTGAAAATACATGGCACTGAAGCCTTGAAACAGTATGCTTTCAAGAGAAAAGGAGTGTCAAGTGTTAAGTGCAGCAAAAAAATCAAATACAGTGAGGACAAAACCACTATTGTATTTGGCAATGAAGAGAGTTTTGATGATCTTTTAAGGGTAGTTTTAGGACCATGGGGATTGAACCATTTTGAGGTTATTCTTTTATTTATTCATCTTATTAGCAAATAATCATGTATGTGTTTTGTAATTAGCATAACCCTAAATACCAGATTTGGGTTCAGGTCTTCTGTTATAAAATATAGATGAGAGGCCAGGAACAGAGACAGGTAGTATCACAATTTTCCCAAGTAAAATTGAAAACATCTAAGTGCACTATGACTATGAAAAAAATGTAAGCCGAATATGGTGCTTTGGAAAAATCAATCATTCTAAACTGTGTACAGAGACACAAGATCAGAATGATTAAATAAAGCTTAGCCCAGGGTCCCTATATACAGGTGCACAGGTTTTGCACCGCCCAACTGTAGAGGGTACCATTCACATAATCTAAGTAAATAGCACACCCCAGGGTTGTGCAGGGTATAACCATATGCATCAGTCCTGCCTTAGCACATACTACTTGGTGCTTGTTTAAGTAATAGACCACGTGGTTATTTTTGGAACACCAGGACATACTGATATATTTATTCTACTTATATGACTTAAGAATGATTTTACTGCCAGAAAATAGATTATAAGTATACAACATACAAAACATCCCCTCTTGCACATACATAAGCAGTTACAATCTATCAAACTGAAATTTGATTGACTATTTTTGTTTTGCTATTAATATTTGCTCTTCATGTATCACTGCATGATTCATCAACCAACAAATAAAAATAGGCCATAAGCTTAATATTTTCTGTAAAAATTAGCCAAAGACCTCCATTTAGTTCATGTTAGCACCCAGGTGAGTTTTTAACTCAAATCATTCTATTTTGGAATAGTAAGAAATAATTTGTTTCTGTTGAGCAAAGGTAATCTTACAGCCCTTGAAAATTAAGAGTGTTTTCTAAGTTGGAATATAAAGTACTTTTCAAGGGTAGACATTTCTTACCACAGTAGTATCTGAGAATTTAACCATTTTGATAATCAGTGTTTCTCAATTACTTCATTTATTTTAGGAGTTTAAAATCCTTATGAATTTTGCTTAAAAATATTCAGTCCTCAGTGAAAACAGAGGAAGGAATCAAAGTGTACAGACTGTAATATTTAAATTCTGTTCATCTATACAAGGCAAAACAAAGGTGATCATTTGGAGGTAATAGGCATTGAGACTCAGAGTAAAGGAAAAGCATGAAATATACATTTCAGAATGTGGCAGTGGTCTTTTGTGATTAGCCTAAAACTTAAAATCTTAAAATAATCCTGGGAAACAAAACAAACAAAAAAACAAATGGGATTTTAAAATCATATGGAATTGTGAAGTCACTAATAGTTTTTGGTGACTGTTTGTACTTCCAAAGAAGAAATAAATAAGTGAACTACTATATCTTCTCCGTGTGCTGTAACCTTGGTGAGGTCCCTAAGGGGCTAAGGAAACAGAAATGAATCAGGGCTGTAAATGGTAAAATAACTGGCAGAACTGTCATAGCAATGCGGGACCTTGGGAACAGGTTCTCAAGGGGAGGAAAAGGACCCTGCTTCCCAGAAGGTTTACCTAAAAAGAGGGGGTTGGGTGCATGGTCTCTCATGTTCTTCACTAGAACAGAGCTTTACAATGATGCTTCTAGAATGATACATCTATGACACCTTTCTAATCGTTGCATTTCGATGTTGGGTACACAGAGAATTTAAGGGATCTTCAGCATTGCCTAGTGAAGGTAATGTTGCCAGTTGGACAGACCATTAGTTATGCTTGATATGCTTGTTAATGCTCTAAGCTCTGTCTTTTCTCATATTGCTTCATTCCTTTGGCTCAGTGAATTGATTTTATCAACCAAAAGCGTAAATATGAGTCTTAATGGGCTGAAGGCATCTTTGGATGAATTGAAAAAGTATTTAATCCTGTTTTCCTTTGTCGTTTTTATTTGCTATGAGATTCTTTTTTTTCCTCCTTTACCAGAGAGGGTTTAATTGCATTCAGTCTGAGTGTATATATCAGTGAAGCTGGTGAGTTTGGTAGAGTACAGTTCCTCTTTTAAGAACATCTGTGAAAGGAGTAATCTATTAAAATGGTAAACCTGTGAATTGACTTTATTGTTGTATTCTCCAATTTAGCTGAAATTGTATATGTTAATGGCTTCTCATGTATATGAAATGGCAAGTCACTATGCCTAACCAGTCAGCCAGGTTTTTAATTCTCCAGCATTCAAAATAATATTTAGTGGGCATTGCTGAAAGAAGATGAATTAAACTTTTTCTAACACTGGCAAACTTGATTTCTCTGGGATTTGACTAATCTTCACTGTCTAGTCAGTTGTTTGGTTGTGCAGTCCTTGAATTCTGTGATGGGTTTGCATTTAATCAAGGCTTAGAGAACCTGAAGGAAAGCAGTGATGTTTCTCACACTTGGGACCAGAACTAGTATTTGCATAAAACTTGGTTTCATACAAAAAAAAAAATCCCTGTGCCAATTTTAAGATCCTAAAGAAACCAGAAGCTACTGAATGTAATAGACTTTGTTTTACTTAATTTCCATTTTTTTACCCCATCCTTTGTTTTTTACTTCAAAATATTATCCAAGCCTTGATGCATAGTTACATATATATAGTTGAGTTCACAAAAAAGTTAACAAAAATTCCATAATTTGTCTCTTTTTTAAAACTAGTAGAAGTGTCAACATGTAATATAAATATATATCTTTAAAAATCTTTAATTATCTTCTAACTCTGTACTAAGCTTTAAAGAGGCTATTAACTTGCCCAGATTACTTAGATAATAAGCATTTTCTAGCGTATTGGAACTCGTGGCTGTGTCTTTCCCAAGTCCATGGTTTTAATCATTGTGCATTACTCAAATTGAAAAGTTGTTATTTCTTGATTAAAGCAAATTCCCTTGTACTCTCCAATAGGTGTTATTTTTGTAAATCTCCAGACTGGCCTCTGTAGTTGAAGAAAGGAATTTTTATTCATTTATAAATACTCTGATATTTAGACTATTACCACTGACTGGCCTTCTCTCAAATTTGGGAGGCCTAAATGTACTTTAAACAAACATTTCTAGAAATGGAGTGAAGTCTATAATGGTTTCTTTTGCTACTCACAGATGTTGATGAATGCACATCGAATCCCTGCACTAATGGAGATTGTGTTAACACACCTGGATCCTATTATTGTAAATGTCATGCTGGATTCCAGAGGACTCCCACCAAGCAAGCATGCATTGGTAAGGCAGTTTGCTTTCACATATGATGATGTTCCATGAAATATAGTGACCCAGGCTGTTGGGGTTAAAAGTGAATATTAAAATAAGACATGGAATGAAATAAATGCTGTTACATTATTACAGATTTACTTTATGCTACCCTCAAAGTGCTCTCTTCAAACATAAACACTTTTTGCATGTGTAACACAGGCAATGTGGTATCTGGCTTCACAAAAAAAATTCGGTTTCTCTTCCTTCCCTAGATCACAGCTTCCTTTCTCCAAGTAACATCAGTAGCATTACTGCTCTCTGATTAACGGAGCTTACGATTTATTGTCGTTTTCAACTTCTGTTTCTTTGAACCTCACACATAGTCGGACACCAAATCTAACCTGCTCTTTATTCACAGTTTCCTTGCTATGCCCACCATCCTCGTCCAAACCTCTCCCTCACTACTGATTCATCCCAGAATTCTTTTAGCAGATGACTCTGCTTGTCTTCTTTTTCATTTCCTATTCATCCCCTGGCAGTTACTTGAATCACTTTATTCCAGCAATTTTTTTTTTTTTAAACTGCAGGTCTTGGTGCCTTGTTCTTATTAATTAATTTATTTATTTTTGCTGTGTTGGGTCTTCGTTTCTGTGCGAGGGCTTTCTCTAGTTGTGGCAAATGGGGGCCACTCTTCATCGCGGTGCACGGGCCTCTCACTATCGTGGCCTCTCTTGTTGCGGAGCACAGGCTCCAGACGCGCAGGCTCAGTAGTTGTGGCTCACGGGCCCAGTTGCTCCACAGCACGTGGGATCCTCCCAGACCAGGGCTCGAACCCGTGTCCCCTGCATTAGCAGGCAGACTCTCAACCACTGCGCCATGAGGGAAGCCCTATTCCAGCAATTTTTGTCATGTAGCTCTTAATCCAGATATTCTGCAGTTACTTCACTCTTACTCCTTGCTGACTTTTGTAAAAATTAATTTTTATTGGAGTATAGTTGATTTACAATGCTATGTTAGTTTCTGCTGTACAGCAAAGTGAATTAGTTATATATATACATATATCCACTCTTTTTTTAGATTCTTTTCCCATATAGGTCATTACACATTATTGAGTAGAATTCCCTGTGCTATACAGTAGGTTCTTACTACTTACCTATTTTATATATAGTAGTGTATATATGTCAATCCCAATCTCCCAATTTATCCCTCCCCCTGCTTTCCCCCTTGGTAACCATCAGTTTGTTTTCTACACCTGTGACTCTGTTTCTGTTTTGTAAATAAGTTCATTTGTGCCATATATTTTTTTGGAACCCACATATAAGCGATATCACTTGCTCTGACTTTTAGGTCTTCAACCACTATGTCAGAAGCAACTGCACCGGTAATTCCAGCTGCACTGTCCACCCTCTCCTACATTCACTGCACATCCATTTCATTTTTCTCTTTCTTTCCCTCTTCAGCTATTATAAGTGAGGGCTATAAAATTGCATAAACCTACGTATCCAAGAAAAAAGCTGGTGAGAAATGAAAATTTTGCTGAAGAAGCAACATGATCTTGAATATTACATGTAAAAATAAACTAGATATTTAAAATTACATTTATTGTTTTATTGTCTTTATCTATAATTATTTTAAAAGACTAATATTTGGCTATTGTTAATTTTCCCAGACATTGATGAATGCATCCAGAATGGGGTTCTTTGTAAGAATGGTCGATGTGTGAACACAGATGGAAGTTTCCAGTGCATTTGCAATGCTGGCTTTGAATTAACTACAGATGGAAAAAACTGTGTTGGTATGGAAATTGCCTGCTCCCTTGCAAAATATTTTTTAAAGGATATACATTTTTATTTATATATTCTATTTTCATGAAAGCTCACACAACACATATGTGAGAGTTGTTCAGATGACTTAGGTAAAATATAAATACATTTAACATAAGACTATTAAAGTGAAGGGACAGGTTTTTGGGAAATGTCATAACAAATG
Organism: Stenella coeruleoalba; assembly: GCF_951394435.1. Classification (NCBI taxonomy): domain Eukaryota; kingdom Metazoa; phylum Chordata; class Mammalia; order Artiodactyla; family Delphinidae; genus Stenella; species Stenella coeruleoalba. The sequence goes on along the minus strand of NC_137148.1, from coordinate 105,837,050 downwards.
AATAATTTACTACTTCTGGAAATTTTCTGTGTGGCATATGTTTAATTGTAAGTAGCAGTTGTTCTTTGTAATTATTAGCACCTACTGTATTTTGAATGTCGGGGTTATAACACTGACAAAATAGAAAAGGCCCACCTCCAATCTGGGGAAGCATAAAAATGTTTGACATATGTGATAATCAAACCTCTAAATTTTGGTCCTGGTGATGTCTAACAGTGTAGTAAATATCAGTACTCCACAGAAATATTCTATTTGCACAGCAACATGTATTTCACCAACTAATGAAAGTCCAGATCATTTCACTTGCAGTGAGGTTGTCATTGCTTTATTCTCTCATACAATATAAACATCCCCTGAAACCATATTAACTTTTTTGGTAATCAAAATAAAACACTACTCATGTGGTTTTAATAGAAACTAAGCACAAAGGTTCCTTAATTCTTTTTCTTTATGTCCCTTACACTAAAGTTCCTTCATGTTTTCTACACTATTTGCCCTCAGTCAGTTGGCATTCATAAGAAAAAAAATCCATGACCACATGGCTCATTTATGCAGTAGAATATGACTAGTGATTGTTTGTAGAAAGAGGGGGAACTGGTTTCCTCAAGGCCAGTGGTGTAAGTCACATTCTCCTTCTGCAGATCATGATGAATGTACAACTACCAACATGTGTTTGAATGGGATGTGTATTAATGAAGATGGCAGCTTCAAGTGCATCTGCAAACCAGGATTTGTCTTGGCTCCAAATGGGCGTTACTGCACTGGTATGTATGGCTTTGAGATAGGAAAGTAACCATGATTGAAACCATCTTTTTTATTTGAATCAATCATGCAAGAATTACTTCAGTTTCTTTATGTGGATTTTGTATTATTCACATCTCTTGCTAATTCAGTACGGCAGGTGCCTGAAGTTTCCTAGAAAAACATACATTGTGGTTTATGGAACACTAATATCTTTACAAAAATAATAATGGCATAGGAAGAATTAAGGGAATGACAGATTGGTTCTAGCAAGTCTGGAAAAGACAATATAGAAATAATTTCTGTCTACTCTTTGCCTCAATAAAAAAGAGGAAGAAAAAAATCTTGTGTTCGCAGAACTAGATTTTCCACTGTCATTCATTACTGGTTTTGCATTATATCTTTTCCATAAGCTAATCCACGGATCATTTGTTACTATATTGTTACCTAAAAATCTTACATCGATTTCATGTAGAAGTAATTTGAATATTCCTAGCAATTGTTTTGTTTATAAAACCCTTTTGAAGGCCAAGCTCTAGCGATAACTTTAGGAAGCAAAATATATGACTCTTGCAAATAAATAAGACTGTATTATGTTTATACTCACAATTGGAATTTAGTAAGATGGAACAAATTTTGCAGTTTTTACTTAAAAACAAGTTATTTACAGTTTTCTTCTTTTAGACAAAATTAACTCCATGAATGCTTTCTGTCTTCAATTATACAAACTTATCTGAATACCAAATAATACTCATAACCAATCCCTGTAATTTCAGTGAAATTCTGGAGACAGTAGAGAGTGAAAAATCAAGACTCATTCTTGTATTTCTGAATAAAAGTAGTTTCTTGACTATTCAGGAAAGGGGAGTTCAGTATTAAATAGAAATATTGTAGCTTTGCTGATTGATCTCATGCATGGGATGTCATCTCAAGGTGAGCTGACTTGGATTAATCACAGGGTATGAGATTAGCATTCTGTTTCAGTGTGTAGCATGACATTACAGCATGTAACATTTTAGCAGTTCTTAAGAAACTTAAGTACTCATATAAAGATCACCTAAATCTCACCAGTTCCTGCTTTATTGAACTTTCTATTAATTTTTTAATTACCAATGCTGTAATCCATAAATTTTGAAATGCTCATGATTTGGCAGCCCCGTGTTTGGAAGGCTGTTTCCCTTTTGGGGGGAAACCATTTAATGGTGGGTTACAGTTCATAAATTCAAGCAATTGAATTGAAAATTACAAGGGAGACCCCAAATTATTTTGTTATTATGAACTAATTGAATTAAAACAGCATCTTAGTTAGAATTTTATGTGTGTGTAACTAAAAGTTAAATACAAACACTGACCTCAGTTTGAAGAATTTGTTTCACTTAACTAATTTGAGTTAAATATCTTTAATATTAAGCTGAATTGCCAAATAAATAATGAAAAATGAATTTGTGAGACTCTTCTAAGTGGTAAAATGAGGCAACTTTCACTCAGTCTTTCTGAAAAATACGTTTGAAAGAATTGCATTTGTGTATAAGATTTGTTGTCACATCTGTGTGTTCTTCCACAAATTATAAAATTGAAAACAAAGTGTTGATAATGTAGAGTGGAGGCAACAGGTGAACTCTGTAGGAAAGTTAAATTTACCCAGTAATGGCCCGGCTTGTGTTTCCTTCTGGGCAGATATTGATGAGTGCCAGACCCCAGGAATCTGCATGAATGGGCATTGCATCAACAATGAAGGGTCGTTCCGCTGTGACTGTCCCCCAGGCCTGGCTGTGGGTGTGGATGGACGCGTGTGTGTTGGTAAGTGAAACATTCTGTAATGGCCCCACTGACCAAATGATCTTTGAAAAAGGGATAAAGATACATCCATACAATGGAATCATATTCAGCCATAAAAACGAATGAAGTAGTGACACATAAGAAAGCATGGATGAACTTGAAAACATTACGCTAAGTGAAAGAAGCCACACATAAAAGACCACATAGTATACGAGTCCAAATGAAATGTTCGTGAAGGTCAAATCTGTGGCGACAGAGCAGATTAGTGGTTGCTTAGAGCAGGAGAGGGTGAGGGTGGTGGGAGAAGGGGGTGATCACCAAAGGCATTTCTGAGGTGGTGAGATGTTCTGAAATCAGCTAGGATGATGATCAACTCTGTGAATATGCTAAAAACTATTGAATTGTACACTTCAAATATGTGAATTCTTTGTATGTGAATTATATATTAATAAAGTGGTTTAAAAGAAATGGACAAGGAGCCCGGCTAGCTCCCTTCAGAAGCCTCTGATGAGATGCAAGTCATAAATGCTGGAGAAGGTAAAAAAAAATTGTCCTTTACCAGCATTCTTCATAGTGTTAGATAACCACATCTCTAAATACAATGGATTTATATTTTATAATTAATAACAAATAAGACTTGAAATGGGTACTGTAGTTGTATCTAAATAAATTCTTGTTTTTATCCCAAGAAAATCTATTTATTTATTTATTTATTTTTCCATTTGAGTTTTAAAAATTTTTTTAAATTTTATTTTTATACAATTTTAAAGATTACTTTCCATTTACAGTTATTACAAAATATTGGCTATATTCCCCATGTTGTACAATATATCCTTGAGCCTATCTTATACCCAATAGTTTGTAGCTCCCACTCCGCTACCCCTATATTGCCCGCTCCCCCTGCCCCGCCCCCGGTAACCACTAGTTTGTTCTCTATATCTGTGAGTCTGCTTTTTTTCCCGAACAAAATTTTAAATGTAAATAATTTATACAATAGAACTTCGACGTACATCAAAAGCTAGAAATGTTTCTACATAGTTATTCTTCATCACTGTGTATGTAACTAATGATAGAAACCTGGGAAGAGTATGAGAGAGAATGTATATTTTATTTGAAACCATTCAGAATTCCTCTTGGGTACTTTTGAGTTACCAGGCATCAGCTTTAAAGAGGCAGGCAAGATGAAAATGTCATTGGCATTTCGAAACCCACCCAACGTGTCCTAACGATAGCAAGAGCAGAGTGAGTCTGTTGTAAAAATACACTGAATGCCGTATTCTCTCCAAAGCACTTTCATGAAACTTCTAGGGTGAATTAGCCATTGTGCACCATCTGTTTTCAGGTCACATAGTAAAAGGCAGACATACTCACTGGTTTAAAAGTATATTTGAGAGAAATGAAAGTCTTTCTCAGACATAGTTGGTTTTACTTTATTCTTACCTATGGGAATCAAAACATTTGGATTCTGAAGGTTAAAAAAAAAAAGAGGCAACAGCAGATGGAAATAATCTGACCACTTAAAGTTTCACCCACTCCATCCAATCTAGGATTTATTTCAGCTTACAAGATTGTCAGCACTTCGTTCAGGGCTATTTCAAATACAGTAACTAGAAGAATGTAGCTCCTTGCTGCTTAGAGAGCTAAAATATTTTCAGTTGCTTTTTTCCTTTATCTAAATGCTTTTGCTGAAACCTATGGTGAGTACAAAACCAGTTTTAGAGGGAGAAATAATTTTTCTTTTAAGCAACCGACATATGAGTAGTTGTTAGGAATTCAGTGTTCAAACACAAATATTCCTTCTCTTGTCCACATACAGAAAAGGCATTAGAAATTTTTGGGAAATGCTCTCCAGTTTTTCACAATTGTGGTTACTTAAACTTTTTAAAATAAAAACACTATTTGTTCTGTGTGTAAAATTATATATTACTGTTCCCTTAACATGCTAGATATTTTTTCTTCATGTCTTCTGCCTTTTGAAATGCTTTCAGTTGCATTGATTGTTGAGGTTAGAAATGAATCATTGCTATGAATTACTATTAGAGTTAGCACTTTAATTCTAGATTTTGTTTGTTCATTTTTGTTTCCCTAGAGAGTGCGATGGGGGTTTTTATTTTCAGAAAATTAAATTACTATTGTAACTAGTACGTTGAACAAGCATGACTCACAGGCAGGATATGAACAAAAGGCAACTGTATTTTGTTTTTTTCAATCCTTTAAAAATATATTTTTAATTATTCAATGGGAGCAGTTTATCCAATAAGTAAGGAAGAAAACTCAGGCAGCCCCTTACTTTACTATTTTTAGATAGCAAAAATTTATATGACTACTTTAGGTAATGAAAATAATCTGAATTTAGCAATTAGAATGTCCAGCATCATATAATAGTTAATATTCGAACTTGATTTGAAGTTACGACTTCCCTCCCAAGCTCAGACCTTCGTGAGGAAGACATTTCTGACTCCACAGGCTCAAGTGCAGGAGGAAAGGTGAGAAGGCAGAAGCAGTGACAGTGTCCTAGGGTGGCTTCAAGACTTCTGGGCTTCACACAAGTTTAAAGCCAATTTCTTCCTCGTGGGTGATTTCATGATTATGTCAGGGGCGTTGGCCTGCCCTTCCCGAGATGCAGACACTGAATTTTTCTCCTGGTGGCCACTCCTGGCTCAACGTCTTGTCTTTCTGCAGTCCACTTCAGACAGAGATCTAATGGTGTCTCATCACCCTCCACGTAGTCGTTTTAGGAACCTCACTTAGTGTGGCCCATGTCTCATCCATAGGACGTGCCACCCTTTGCCCTCTGAACCGAGTGAACAGAGGTTCTACAGTGGGAATAGCAGCCACTCTCCTCTGTGTGCTACGTGTCCCTGACAGAGTTGGGTGCAAAGCTCTTCAAGTTGCTCCCTGCGAAGCTCTGCTCTCTTGACCAGGGGTGAGGATGGAAGCATGCCCAACTTGTAATCTGGCTCTTCCAAAAAAATCCTCCTCAAAAACTCTTCTCTTAATTGCTATTCTCTAAATTGTATCCTCGGTATTGGGAGGGGTTTAAGGACCTGGCAACCAATTTTCCATCTCTACTTCCTTCAGGATGGAGTCTCAAAATTCACCTTGTTATATGATATTTAGCACCATGGGATTTCAGCTTAAAGTTCCTTTTTAGCATCCTGTTACGTTAGTATTTCAATATCTTCATGAACGCTGTTTGACAGTTCTGTCAGGTAAAAGGTTAATTTTTTTCTTTACCCTAGTTCTGCTATTTACTAGCTGTGAGGCCTTAGGCAAGACACATTACCTCTCTGTGCCTCCTTTGCTCACTAGTTGTTTTTGAAGATTAAATATGTTAACATTAGACATATTTGTGTAAACTTGAATGATGTCTGGCACATAAAACATGCCCAATAAGTTAACTACTACAATTATTACTGTTTTGTTAAATCGGAATAGTGATGTTACATCAAAAATAGTCTTAGAGTTGCTGCTTTAAGCTATAAAGAAAAGTTGATACTAAAGAATGTAAAATACAGCTAGCATCTTGTGTCCATACCAATTTTACCTTTGGTAAAGATAAAGTATGATAATTCCATGAAAAAATCCTTTAGCAATTCCAAGTTTTAAGAAAGAAAAGACATGGAGAAATTTGATAACATATGGAACAGGTATAGCTTAGGATGAAGTCGAGTCATCCACCAAAATATTCATGTGATCATGTTCTGATCGTGCTGCTGGTATCGGTACCTCTAATCCTGTCCACTGGGAACAGTGGCTTGGTTACATTGAAGAGAATAATGTGAACTAAGGTTCCAGTGTGGGGTCTTTGAAAAGGAAAAAGTCAACTGTCTTCATTAAAAATAGAAGTGAGTACCATAGGCTTTTTATCAACTTGCTTCTAAAAATTGTTCCTGGCTTATGTTCTTAACATGAAAACAGAAATAACTTTGACCATTCTATGATGCCTTTTGAGATAAGTGGTACCATCCTAAGAACTCACAAAAATCTTATTGAAAATCATGAACTATGTGGTATTTGTGCATATTTGTCATTGTGTTGAGTCCTATTCTTATGTGTAGCTCAGAGCTGACTGCCAAACCAGGCCATAGCAGAAGCAGAAAGGGACAGCACGTCCCCTTCCCAGGGTTGGAGTAGTAAAATCTTATGACCTTCTTCTATCTGAGCATACACAGATCTCATTGTTTAATGCGGCCACACATCTCATTGTTTTAACGGGAAACATCACCACATTGTAAGACATAGGTGACTCACTTTGCATAACAAGCAGATAAAGTTATTTCCAACAAGTTATGAATAATTATAGATATTTATAATAATGGTTATCTCTTTGATGGAATTGCCATATCAATAGACTGCTTAAAAGCTCTACTGCTTCTCTGGCCTGTATGATGATCTGAGTTTTTTTATAGTTCACCATTTACCATCTCATAAAGTTGTATTATATTTTATGAGAATTTAGAATGAGAGAACTAAGCAGGATACGCTACTTTGGGGTGTAACAGGACATAGTAGAAAGAGGAAAAGTTTTGGAGGTCACACAAGCCTGAGTCTGAATTCCAGGTCAGACAGTGGATAGTCTACAGCTTTGAGGTACTTATATAACCGCTCTGAACCTCAAACTCCTCATTTATAAAAAGTGGGTAATGATCACTATCCTATGGAGTTGTTGGCCTGAATGTTCAACAAGATAATGTCTGTAAAGCAACAAGCACAATGCCACAGATACATAATGATAGTTATTGAATATTATTTGTGTAACTGGATTTATTGAGAGTCTGCAATGATTAAAACACAGTCACAACAGTAAATTGGGGGTTGAAGAGAAAGGTCACCTAACTCAGAAATTTAAGTAAGAAAGTTCATGACCAAGCAGTATCATCTCAAGGTAGTTTAACTGCACTGCACTTCATTGTTCATAAGAACTTCTAAAATAGAAATAATATTAAATGTAGTCAGTGATTAGAGCTCTAAGTCTTGTTTGTAACTGTGGAAATATACCTGGCTCAATGACAGGCCCGTGAGGAAAAGTGGGATAATTGATGCTTGTGTAGCACATAAAACTTCTTGGAGAAAAAAAAAAAAGAATTGTTGATAATGCATTTATTCTTTCCCTCTCTCAACAAACATTTGTTGATTTCTTAACACTATGAGATGCTAAAGATACAAAGAAAAAGAAAAGTGGCAGATGCCTTCTAGAAGCTTCCCATATAGTGACCACTTAAGTTACAAGAAGCCTTCAGTTTTGAAATCTCTTTGTCTCTATCACTGTCTCAAATCATTGTTCTTCTGTCTCCTTTAGATACTCACATGCGCAGTACATGCTATGGTGGAATCAAGAAGGGAGTGTGTGTCCGTCCTTTTCCTGGTGCAGTGACCAAGTCTGAATGCTGCTGTGCCAATCCAGACTATGGTTTTGGAGAGCCCTGCCAGCCATGCCCTGCTAAAAATTCAGGTAGTCACCTTCGCCAGTTTCACACCTGATAAAGAATCTAGAAATGTCACATTAGATATTTGGCCAAAGAGTACCTCGGCTCTGAAGTGTTTTGTCTTTATTTTTAATGGAAGAAAAGAAATCCAAATCTGTGTTGACATGTGAAGCATATAATAAAGAGATCTATCTTGTTTTTACTTATGATCTCTAGGCAGAGAGAACACACGGTGAATTTTATGATTATTTATTTATTTTATGATCCAATTATGACTGTTACAATGGATTCTTTACGTGAATATGTTAGCCTCAAAATCTTCCATCCCTTCTGTCATTCTGAAGATAAATAGCATAAAATTTACGTATCACTTTCAAGGTTATAATAAGTTCATGAGAACCTGGTTTTATTTATTTATTTTTAATCTTTACACAGAATGGTCTTAGGCTGCAGTCTACCAGAAGTTCCAGTCTATCAGGAATATCAGTAGTTCCAGAAAGTCATAAATTTATTTCTGAATGTTGTCATGAATTATAGGCACATTAAACAGTTTAATTCTTTGACTATTCTATGACTTGTTTATTCATATTTTTATGAAAACTGTATTGAATAGATGTAAGTACAGTAGGGAATCAGAAATAAACACAATCTCTTTTCCTTTAAAGTTGGGAATAGTTGAAAATATAGGTAGGCAAACATATAAATTACAGTTTGGTATGATTGCTGCCTTAAAAGGGACATAAAGAACTGGGAGAGCACAAAGGGAGGAGCAGTTAGTTGCCTGGGGAGGCTGGGAAAGACTGCACAGAGGGGTGGAGGCTTACTTTGGTCTTGAAAAAAGGAATAAGAACTTCCCAGGTAGAAGATGGAAGAAATGAATTCCAGCAAAGGAAGTGGCTTGTAATTCTGTTAAAAATCCTAAATGGACTGTTCAAACCTTAGCAAAATGGTGAGAGTCCCTCGGGAAGAATTACTGAGTATGACATTTTTTAAAAAGAGGAGTTAATGAAGGAAGTCTTCCCCTAAAATGTTAAGTGAATTATGCATATTATGAAAGAAGTGCAAAAATTGATAACAAGACTAGGTAAAAAGATTAGTGGCTAATAAAATGAGTTCTGAATATAAGTGGAAATATAGGACACAATAAAGATAGCATTGAGATCAGTGAGAACAAATTAAACTAAGTAATTAATATTGTTGATAAATATTGGGAAAAATATGGAGTTAGCTCCCTACATTAAATGTTACAAAATAATTTTTTTGTAGAAGATACAAACTTTTTGTTATCCTGTAATGATAAAGGACACTCAAAACAGACCCCAAAGACTAAAATACACATATAAAGTAGAAAAATATTTTATTTAATTTATAACGAATTTACATTAATCAATAAGGAAAGTTGAAATCCTCTATAGAAAAAAGTACAGTGTACATAGAACTTCACAAAGCAGAAAGGCAAATGGTAGAGTGCCATATAAAAATTAAAAGAAATCTATCTAAAATTAAAAGAAAAGTTTAAAAAGGTGTCATTTTTGTTTATTAGATTGGTAAAATACAAATGATTGATTTTCCCCAGTGTTGGGGAGGATATACAGAAATGGGTACTCTCTTACATTGGTGTTAGAAGGGTAACCTGGGATATTTAGGGAGAGGGGGACTATCAAAAACCTTAAAAGAGACATAAACTTTGAGCAGTTTTACTTCCAAGAGATTAACCTAGTGATAGAATTAAACTTTGTATTTTTTTATTATAATTGCAGAAAGTTGAACAAACCTAATTTCATCAATAAGAGATTGATTGAATGAGTGTGGTAGATCCACATAACTGAGAAAAGATGTTAAATCGTCTTTATTATAAATAGGCTATTACATGAAATGTCTATTGTAGAGTACAGAGGGTCCAAGCCTGCTCCCCACTTACAAACTCTATGACCTGAGCATGTTACTTCCCATCTCTATCCAAGCTCTCTTGGGATTAAAAGAGGAAAAATAACAGTATCTAGTTTGTGGTAGTGGGAGGATTAAATAAATTATTAGATGCAAAATGCTAGAACAACACCAGGCACATCACGTGGTAAATGCTATTTATTACGTGTTTTCTATTATTTTATTATTGAGAGGAGAAGAAAAGCTAAAAAGCAATCTCTGTTGTACAATTTAGATATTTTTAAAGTTTACATAAGTAGAAAATATTTGTAATCTTTATCAATATATTAATGAAATTCAGGGTGATAATCACAGTTATTTTTATTTACATTTTTATGCTTACCTGTGATTTTGGAATTCTTAAAATAATTTTGTGCTAGAAAATGGTCCTTTTCATTTTAAGTTGTTGCAGGTAATTCTTAATGATAGTTTTGGAGTTATGTAAGTGACTTGTGTATGGAACAGATATAATTTAGAGTTTTTGATTTCTCTATTTGTTTTTATCTTACAGCTGAATTCCACGGTCTTTGTAGTAGTGGAGTAGGTATCACTGTGGATGGAAGAGGTAGCTCTATTCAATTCTCAATCTTATAATAATTATATAGTTTTATAGCTTTATTATTATAATATTATAGATAAGATGTATTTAATATTATAAAAATATATCAGTATAAAGTAATAAAATAAATTATCTCCTAGAACAATGGTTATAAGCTAGATGGTATCAATAAGTATGTAGATGTACATTTTTCATAGTAGATAAATATTTATCTGTTAAACATGCATTGTTTAAAATGTCACTAACAAACTACAACCATGATTTTACGGATACCGTCACTTAAGAAGAAGCTAGAGCTTGTAAAAAAAAAAAAAAGAAAAACAAGACAATTTAAAGAAAAATGTTAAATAATGGTGCTGACATGGTTTAAACAAAAACAATCTGTAAGAGATATTTGATATGGATCTTTAAGAGATATTTGAGATATACTGCCCTAAAAATAAATTGACTACTTATGACTAAGAATACTAAAATGTTTCTGTCCAACCAAAGAAGTACAAGGTTTCATTAAAGTTTTCTTTTTTAAAATTTAGCACTATGATTAACAAAATTACAATATAGAACTTGAACATTAAGTACATATGTGTTTATAAAGTTATTTTATATGTTAATAGTGTCCTTTGTTTTTTTAAAATAAAATTGTAGGGTGCTATTAATCTTTAGTTTACATATATATTCTAATACTTTCATGTTTGAGGAGACTTTAGACAAATTATAGATTGACAGTAAATATCACATTTTTTTGCAAAGAACGTCAGAAACCAGAGTAAAGGAGCAAACTTTTACAATGATGTTTCTCCCAAAAATTAAATTAAAAGACTAACATTTCTGGAGTATTTAAGGCTTCCCAAATTCTAGAACACAGTAGTTAGGATTAAAATTTGAGCATAGTTACCAAAATTTTATTTTATGCTGACTCCGTTTTTTTATTCCCTTTCAATATGGCCTCCCCAACAGAGCCATTGCAACTAGATGGTTGCTCATACAAGTACATCATTCCTCAAGTCCCACGGCCCACGGGTGACAGAGCGTAGTCATGTTCATGGCTTGTTGTAAAACACTGTGTTCTCAAGCATCCACATTTGAACTGTCCTCTCCATTAATTTCAACTTATCAACAATGAGTAACATTTAATAAGTATCATATTACTTAGTTGACTATAAAAAATGATAATAAAATAGAAATATTCCAGGCCTTCAGGACCATAAAATTATACAGACACCCTAATAAATCTTTGCCTTTTAATTAGATGGTTATAATACCTATCAAGTTGAGTTTTCCTTTGGGTTTTGAGCCAACAGTCTATAAATTTCTTTATTAATTTTATCATAAATGCCAGCACATTACATGGCTTAATGCTTTGAATTTCTGCCGGTCCCCTTCATTTTTCTTTTGACTTACCAGGAAGTGTCCCATATCTCTCTATTTTATTCTCACTCCTTATTTTCATTTCGTTTCCCTTTCTGAATGGCAAATTGGGGGTTTGCAGGGTTAGACACTACGTATTTTGAGTGATCTTTACTAGACATACATGTATCAACAGACAGTAAGTGGCTGTGAGCATTAAACTCTGAACATTTAATGCAGATATCAATGAGTGTGCTCTGGATCCTGATATATGTGCCAATGGAATTTGTGAAAATTTACGTGGTAGTTACCGTTGTAATTGCAACAGTGGCTATGAGCCAGATGCCTCTGGAAGAAACTGTATTGGTAAGTTATTTGTTTTATTATACAAGAGCCTTTTGTATAGTTTAATCCCATGGATTATAGGAGAAATCAAACTACAAATAAATGAGTGAAACTAGAGATCTTACAGTTTTTCTTGTTTCCTTTTTAGTGCAGAGATAGAAAAATATGGGAATCAAACAAATGCTGTTACATAGTAACAGACTTTTTAGTGGCACAATTTAGTATTTAAATTATTTTTTTCCCAAGTGAATGGACACAGAGTCAGTTATCGGCCTGTTATATCTGCATATATCTTAATCCTATAATTTTTCACTAGGAAGTGGGATTCAAAAATTAATGAGGCAGTGTGGATAATAATAAGTTAAGAAAATTAAATATTACAGGTTGACTTATAAAGAATCAGTTGCTGCAAAATATCCAAACATGATAACTGAGATGGGTGTTTCCTTTTGTAATTTATAAGGGAATGTTTGAAAAAACTCAAGTATGTAGTTCGTATGTTCAAGAATTTGTGAAGAATCTAGATTTTCCCGTGGAGCACTTGAGTTCACTTTTATAAAACGAATGTTATTCCATCCATTATTATATATAATAATTTTTACATCTAACCACTGATGACTCTTACATCCAAGTCTTGATGATTATGATTAGAAAGAAATACATTTTTCTGTGTTTATGGCTCTGGGTTTTATTACTGATTTATGTTATTATATATCCATTTCACCTTGGGTTGAAGACATACATACAGATGGATATATAAAGCTATATTAAATATCATGTACTTATAACAGATTTTGATATCTGTTGGGAAGGGCACCAGCCAGAGATTGTTGAACATTTATAAAAATACGCAAAGCAGCTAGTTTTTATTCCCCAGAAGCAAAGTTGCTTCCAGCATAGTGTCCAAGTACAGTTGAGCACATGAGTACCCTACTGAAAACAGGGAGATTCAGTGAGCATTCACACATTGAACATGGTTCATGGCACTACTCAACTATTTAAAGTAGGTACGTGCATAATTTTGATAAAATTAAAACTAGATTTTAAAAATAAAAATGAAGCCGAATTCCAGTTTTAGTTTGCTGGGGCTGCCCTAACAAAGTACACAAAACGGGGTTGCTGAAAACAACGGAAATTGATTGTTACAGTTTGGGAAGTCAGAAGTCCAAAATCAAGGTGTCAACAGGATCACACTCTTTCTAATGGCCCTAGGGGAGAGTCTTTCCTTTCCTCTTCTAGTCTCTGGTGTTTGCTGGCAATCTTTAGCATTCCTAGACTTTTAGATGTGTCACTCTAGCCACACATCCATCTTTCCCCTGTGTGTCTTCACATCAGCTTCCCTCTGTATGTGTTTGTCCCTATGTCAAAATTTGCCCTTTTTCATATGGACTCCAGTTGTTGGTGTCCATACCTATATTGGAATACAACCTACCTGAAGGATCTTATTTTAACTTGATTACTCTGTAACAATCCTATTTCTAAATAAGGTCACATTCTGAGGTACTGTGGGTTAGGGATTCAAAATATTTTTTGAGAGACCCATTTCAACCCGTAGCATGGACTAATGGATAAATAAATAGTGATTCAGCCACTTGATAAAATGTACAATCATGAGGGAGATTATGGTGATGCTTAAAGTATAATACCGCTGTGGGGCAGTAAGTAAATGAAGAACAAAGTAGTAATGTGCCTTTTCCAAATCATTACACACCTCCCAGGAACTTCAAAAGCATCTTAAAAGTAGCCACAAGAATAAGAATGTTCCATATGAGTAAAACCAAATATATTTTGCTTAGGATCAGGAATGTGTTTTGGATACGAAGAGACTGAGTCAAGGTATGGGGTGAGGAAAAAAACAAACAACAGAAATAAAACATTTTGATCACTGTGCTGTTTGTTTCACTGTGTGTGTCTCCTGTCTTCTAACGGTTGCTTCCAGACATTGATGAGTGCCTGGTAAACAGACTGCTCTGTGACAATGGCCTATGCCGAAACACACCTGGGAGCTACAGCTGCACCTGCCCACCTGGCTATGTGTTCAGGACTGAGACAGAGACGTGTGAAGGTAAGAGCCATCTTCCTTCGTTGTGAACAGTAAGCACCTCGATATGCGTGAACCACAAGTACGTTATGAAGCAGTAGAGCAGAAAGAATGTTGTTTGAATATGTTTAAAATTGTATAATCTCTTTCAGCTAATCTGCCAGTTTTAGAAATAGCATGCACCTAACCCAGTTTATAAAACCATCAGTTTTGTCCCATTCAGATGAAATATCACCAAACATTTTGAATTTAATGGGAAAAAAAAGTGAAAGGAGCCAATTTGTTTTACTTGCTAATAAAATGTCAGATTTTTGTTTGTTTTTCCCTTTTTAAAACCACTGTGACACATTAGCCTGGGGGAACCTGCACTGTAATGGCAAAGTCAGCTCTTAGGCATTTTATTTATGAAATGATTGATAGACCTCAGAGGTTGGCCCAGAAAATATTTGGGGCTTGAGTAAAAATGGTCACCTTAATTAAATTTATAGTCCAAGAAAATTGTCATTTGCATTTGAAAATTTTGAAGTTATAATTTGGGCTTAAAGATCGTGAATCACTGTTTAAAAACGTCTTCCTTTGCTTTTAAGCTCATTTTTCTTCAGTGGGAGTTACATGAATGAGTTAAATGCTTAGGAAAGGCCTCATTTTCAGTAGATACCAGCTAAGCAATGAGTGCCTTCAATTATGTTTTTGTTTCTTGATCAAAGTACTGTGTATTTCAGAATACTCTGTGGTATGACTACTAGTCATTGTTCCTTTTAAGTCTCACTGTGTGGGCCTACAGAAGTGTCCCATGACATTCTCAAATCCAATAACTACTTCCGAATAGTAACCTTTTCAAAAAAAAAATTTCATCTTTAGTTATTTGGAGTAGCCCTTTTTTATCTGTTAAAGTATTTGTTTCCTAGTGACTTCATAGCCAAGAAAACTGCAATAGTAATATTATGCAAAAAGATGTTAACATTCTCGTCATCTTATTGTTTAACTTCAAAGCATTCTTATGAACAGAAACAAGTTAGGACTCAAACAAGATGCCAGAACACAAAGGACTTAGCTGAAGTCAATGAAATGCAATCACAAAGTGCAATTCTCAGTTTGGATTGAATTTGAGGGACCACTGAAAAGCAGTAATTAACCTGAAGAAAGAAAAAAAGGGAAGAAAAAAGAAAACCTCGGCATAAAATGCAGTTTTTCTGAACTTAGTTCTGATAATTGTTGAGTTCCCCTCCTATCCACCACCTGTGGCAGGAGCTGTTCAAAGAAAAGCGCACTTTCCATTCCCAGCTAAAGTACTTGAAGATTCATCCTGTCCATAGATGAGCAGAGACGACAGGGGGCACGCTTAAGAATTTTGAATATTTTCACATAATATGTGTTTAGCCTAAGCTTCTTAAATGTATTCAACCAGAGTCTTTATTTTCTAGCACCCACTCCCCTCAACACCTCTTATCCTTCAAAATTGCCATGAGAAACTTTGTAAAAGAAAAAAAATTCTAGCCATATTTCCTCCATGAGTTTTTTGGAGGGTGGGAGAAGGGATTTCAAGAATTGTGTTTCTTTCCATTTTGTTTTTATTCCCGACTTTCTACACTTCCTTCTCACTGCCCTTTATCAGTTTTATCTATTGTCTCTTGGAAGATAAGCTTCTGTTAAATATCAGGAAGCTCTGAAAGCAAGAATAGCTAAGGGTATCATCTTGATTTAACTGGGAAGCTGAAGATTATTAGGACTGGTTTCCCTGTCCATAGCAACAGAACCCTTTGGTGCTCTTGTGAGGGAGACACAACGGGGAACTAAATGGTTGGTGTCTGATTCAGTTTCGTCACTTTGGTTTGCGTACCAAATCATCGATATTTATAGCATATTTCTTCCATTTTAACGAGTAAGATGAAGTTGAAGGGTACTGAGAGGTGAAATACCAAAGGGTAAATAAAAGGGATTCGCCTACTTACGTGAAAAAGTGAAGAGTAGGAGCTAATGGTGTTTAATAGTATGACATTGGATGATTACATAAATATTAAGGCATATTAATACCAAATCAGGCAACAGTGATGGTTAGAAAACATGGTCTTTACTTATTTTGTCCAAAGGATAATTGTTCCTGATAAACCTGAGCCTTTTCTTTAATACGAAATATGTTTTATTATCTGTCGTTTATAAGAAAGAAGTTTATATTATGTAAATAAAAGAGAAATGATAGAGAAATATTTTAGTTCTAGCCTTATGACATTTGTGGAAATAAAATTGATTTATGGTGAGAAATCCAACCAAATAACTGTTATTTCTACACTTTCTTCCCACTATTAAGTTATTTGCATTTTATTAAGTGTTTTGCAAAAAAGAAATAGACCTGCAGACCACGGATATCTTTTTCCCTTGGGTGTCCTCCTTATTTCCAGCCTTGCATTCACACAATAAATTTGTCTGCCTGAAGCAGTTCTCTGCATGCTATTCTTTCTAAACTAATTTCCAAAGACTAGGCAGGGAATTATCAGCCAATTCATTGCCGATTCTAGCTTTCTCTATATATATTTGCTAGATTCACTAATTTTGCTTGTCATTCATGTTTTCAACAGGCTATTTTAAATACGTAATAAATAGCAGTGATCAAGTTTCTTTGATATTTCAAACTGAAGTTACAAAAATTTATTTTACTTTTTTGTTTGAGCTCTGAGAGTCTGTGAAAGTTAAAATTTTTATAGCAAGCACTGTGGTTTAGATTGTGTTTCCAGTGACATAACTAGTTAAATGTAAACCAGATGTGCTTTGAAGTTTATTTCCAGGAATGTACAGTGAACTGTTTCAGTTCCTGGTTCCACGACATTTATAACATAAAAACATTGTATTTAAAGAAAAATTAAACAGTTTATATTTGTAGCTGTCATGGCATGTGTTTATAGTTTTTGAGTTCATAATTGCTTAATATAAAATAGGGATTTTGAAAGTATATGATACTGACATTTTTCTTTTGGGGGAGCTTCTTACAAATAAAATTAGTAGGTAATATATCATCTGTCTTCAGATTAGGTATCTGCTGCTTTTTTGGCTGATTTCTTTTTTACATTGTGTTTTTATTGAAAGAATTTTAGTACTCTGGAATAGATGTTTTCATTCCAAATCTGTGCTATATTTATAAAACCTGCTCTTGTATTTTTCTTTTAAGAGGCCTTCTTGCTACAAATGACCTGAAAGAAAGATGCATTTATATTTCTTCACACAATTTCTACTTGAAGAATTCATTTTATACCTGGGTACTTCTTTAGTAGTTTTGAAATAGCAAAGAAGGAACATAACTGTTTTCCGCATGGATTTTTAAATTTGCATTTCAAGTCCATAGACTTGAAAATCAGTGAGCCCTGCCTTTTCAGAACCAGTTTAGTTTGTATTTGACTTGAGATGTTCAAGAGTAAACATTACAATCGTCTAGTTATTTATTTGCATGTTTTCCTTGGTATATATAGTATTCATGTTTAATTCAAAGAGGTGTTTAGAAAAAAATAAGTATTATGGTGAACTCGGAAACTGTAGTGTTCAAAAAAAAAATCTTGAGGTATGTTGACCTGTTTCGGATAGTTAACCAAATACAGAAAGAAATCCATGTCTCTCTTCCTTAAATTGAGTGGTTTAATTTATATTGAAGGTCAGTCTTTGATATTGTTTCTAAACACTTTAGCTAAATCTTGTATTTATTTTTAATTAACTCATGTTAAGCTATTTAACTTTATTGGCTTGACATTTTGCTTAGTCACCACTTGAGAACATAGGCATACTCTAATTCTGACCGTCATACTTCTGACCGTCATACTTCTGACCGTCAACAGGAGTTGTTTAGATTATGGTATATGATTTGATTTAGGACTCAGATCAAATTAATGATGGTAAAGGTCTATTTAAAACAATTAAAAGATTTTTTTCTCTTTTTAATTTTAGCACAATCAGTTGTGCTTTAAAAATGTCTCACACCAGGGGGCTTCCCTGGTGGCGCAGTGGTTGAGAGTCTGCCTGCCGATGCAGGGGACACGGGTTCGTGCCCCGGTCCGGGAAGATCCCACATGCCGCGGAGCGGCTGGACCCGTGAGCCATGGCCGCTGAGCGTGCGCGTCCGGAGCCTGTGCTCCGCAACGGGAGAGGCCACAACAGTGAGAGGCCTGCAAAAATGTCTCACACCAAACATGGAAATGTGAACGGGAAGGTGGATAAGGGCTAGAGGAGAATGCTGTACCCAGTATTAAAGTTTCATCCCTTATTCCCTGATTTGTATCCAGAAATTTGGAATTAAAGCCAGCATTGTGATATGTTGTCTCTACTACAGGCTTTTTAAATTCTTCCAAAACCTCTCGGAGCCACAAATGACAGAAACAGTCACTTTTGTGCACAGCACACATTGCACCCAGGAATATGTTGCTTTCCGTTGAATCAGAATTCAGATTTCCCACAGGAAAATTACATCTCATTATAGGAGAAAATGAATCCAATTTATGTAAAGTTGTAGTGAAACAGTGAAGCTTTAGATGCTAAACCCTTTCAAAATAGGCTGATTCCTATAGTCCTACTGAGTCCCCGGCCGTGCACATGTGTATTCACACAGTAAAATGCACTTCTCCTTTCCCCATTCACTTTATGCCTCATAGAACCATATTAAAATTACAAGAGCCAAGCTTACCAGACATTCTGGCATAGCGTGGCTTGTTGGAGTAATATTTTCCAGAAACACATGGCAGCTCTAACAGAATCTTTTCCTTCTGGATTGTAGATATAAATGAATGTGAAAGCAACCCATGTGTCAATGGGGCCTGCAGGAACAACCTTGGATCTTTCAATTGTGAATGTTCTCCTGGCAGCAAACTCAGCTCTACAGGATTGATCTGTATTGGTAAGATTCATACATGGTGCTGATGTTTCAGTTTCACTACAAAGATAAGCAGAGACCTCAGGACTTCTGTGGATAAAAACAGAACACGATCACAGGAAGCTAATAATTAGGAGTTACTTCAGTTGTTTTCTCTTGTTATCAAGATGGGAGTACAACATGATAGCATAAACTGGACAGGCTCTTATATTTTGTTAGATTCTGGGAAGCGTTCCTTTTTTATAAGTATATATATTATGCTATACATTATAAGCATTTCCATACCACACACATATTTATATTCATTCCCCAGGAATGCCTTAGGCATCAATACAATCAAATCCTTACTGCATACATTTTATAAACAACCTTCAATGGTAAACAGAAATGTGATCGCATTTGGACTCAGTTAACAAGAATTTGAAGAGTTTAAACTTTAAACAAATAGAAAGAATTTATTGTTTTTTTTCATTTCTCCCATCAATCATAAATTTATGAGCTCCAAGGAAGAGAAGATAACTGTTTTCTTGCTTTGGGAAATCTCTAAGAGAGAAAGATTCCAAAACTTCCAAGACATCTTTCAATGTATCTCAAAACATATAAGGTCAGTTTTTGACGATAGGAGATATATAAAATGAAATAGTCTGATCTATCACTATAAGCAACCGTTTAGCATATGTAAGGGAAAAAACGATCCCAGTCATTCTTTCCTGCTTCTAGTGTCTATGGCTACACTGGCTAAGTATACATACTTCATATTATTACCTAGTATCCACCTTTAAAGGGAACTAAATATATATTTCCAAGTAGTTAGGGAGATGTTTCAGTTTTACATAGTGCCAAATAAATTGGCTGTTTTTGTTTGTTATTTATTCAATATCAATTTTCAATTTAGTATTTTCCAAAGACAATAGTATTTTCAGTATTATGTCTGATGCTAGCAATATTTAGCTGGATGCTTAGAGTACCTGTTTGTCACAGGAGGAGAACTGACCAAGTCCAAAGTTTCAATGAAAACCTTCCCTTTGGAAATGCCAACTCTTCATCTCCCAGTGAGGTACAGCTGGTGAAATTTGAGCCTTGCTCAGCTCTCCATACTAGGAAATAGACTGCCATCTGCCTAGGGCATTACTTTTTTTTCTCACAGAATTCCTGGTTTGGGGGGGGACGTGTGGGTTGGATCTGGTAAGGCAGAAATATTTTTGCTAAGCCACAGTTTCCAACTGAGATAGACTCGTTTTATTATGCGAAGGAAATGAACTCAGCATTAGTCAATTAATGTCTCAGAAAACTAACTCTGTATGCCACTTGGGCATCAAAGATATCTTAGTTTTTGCTTTGTCATAAACATGTCTATGATTTTGGCCTTTACCATTATAGTTATTAATGAAAAGGAACAAAGACTTTCTATTTCCAAGTCATTATGTTGGACACCTAAACACCACCATATTTTTCTCAGCCAACGTGTTACGTGTTTTCATTCATTGTGATCATATTTGAATATCCCAGCCTAAAGCTGCTCAGAAAGAAATTTACTTAATATTTTAAAATTTTAGACATCATTTTTTCTTCTTTTTTTATTAAAAACAGAATTCTAGTTTTAAAAAGGGAGTTAATAGTAAAATATACTTAGGAAATATTATGAATGTACTTTTTAATAGGACTGTCAAATGGCTTTAATCAGTAATTAGCCTGCAAGCTGTTCTTGGTAGGGGCCAAATCTCTAAATTTAGAACTGGATGGATAAAAATTCCCTGATATAATTAAAACTTTAAAATTGTCAGAATGTACATGAATTAGTTAGATACAAAGAATATTTAGGGATTTAGAAGATATTATGCAAACTTCCTAAGTATAAACCAATCTTGAACTGTTCTAGAAACTACTTGAAGAGACTGCTGTATGCTGGTTGAAATGATTAAATATAATAGAACTATAAATTTGGTTAATCTTTCCTGCATTACACTGCTCACATCTGATAGCTCTGCATAATCTAGTCCAATCTCCTTCATCTTTGGCTTGGATCTGCATTCTGGGCATGGACACGACAGGCGCAATGCTCCTCATCTTAGCCTATTAGCAGCGTTTAGCACCGTTCATCACTCATCCCTTCTCAAGAATTTTTTCATTTATGGCCGCCTCCTCTTTTCCTTTCACTTTTCTGGCCTGTTTTCTCAGTTTCCTTTGTTAAATCTTTCATATTCTCCTGTTTTCCAATTTGAAATGTCTCACAGGTCAGTCCTTGGACCTCTTTGCTTCTGTCTTACACTCATGCTTAGATGGCCTCTACATTGACTCACATTTCTCTCTCCATCCTTAATCTGTCTGCTAATTTCAGACTTGTATTTCTAATTATCTGCACAGTGTCTCCATTTGGGTGTCTAGTTGACATTTCAGACTTAGCAAATTTCTATCTTTCAGCTTAAATCTGTGTCTCCTAGAATCATTTCTGTCTTTTCAAATGGTAACTCCATTCTTGTAATTGCCAGCCTCTAAAATCCTGGAGTCATCCTTGATGCCTTTCTCTCAAACTGCACATTTAATCCATCAGTAAATCCTATTGATTGTACTTAAAGTTTATCCATATTTCAACCACTTCTCACCACCAAGATCAACAACCCCCAGTCCAAGCCACCATTATTTCTCTTCTTGATTTTTACTGTAGCCTCTAGCTTATCTGCTTTCCCTGCTTTATTTTTTTCAGAGATCTTAACCAACCTCTGACTATATAACTACGTCTATATTGTGACTCTGTGTGTGTGTGTGTGTGTGTGTGTGTGTATGTGTAGGTATATAGGTACACACACAAAAGAAAAAACAGTCAGGAGATAGAGATGGATTGTATATGTGTGTGTATGGATGGATTTGGGGACTTTTCAGTGTTGATACAATACCAGCCTACAGAAGCAGAGTAAAGCCTCTGAAATCATACAACGCAGGTTTGAATCTTGATGCTGACCCTCTCCTAGCTGGGTGACCTTACTTGGGTAAATTAGTTGACCCCTGTGCCTCAGTTTTCTCATCTGAAAGTTGTTCACACCTTATAGGGTTGTTTTAATGGGTAAATAAACTAATACATAGAAAGCTTTTAACAGTGCTTGTTGCTACCTCAATAAATATTAGCAAATATTATTACAATATATCTTACTTAAAATGACTACAGCCAAGGTGATAAATCAGTAATTAACCCAGTCCTTAAAAGACCATTTCAATACACAGTAGCCTTACACAAGCATCTCAGTTTCCTCTGTGCTATGGAATGTACAGGTTTAAGCCTTTAAAAAACCTGTAATTTGAGACCTGATACAAATGCATTTGAGCAAATCTTTTTCATTTGCATACAGTTTTTATCCAAACTGAATCTCAAAACAGAAAAAAGCAAATGGACCGCCTATTTCTTCCCCACAGCCTTGCCCCATAACTTTTTGTATTCAGTCAAGGACAGAATTGTTTGTTTTGTTTTATCCTCTGACGGAGAGGGCTTGGGTTGTAGGTAATGTCCTCTTACCCACTACCTTGTTCCATAGGGAATCAGATTACAACGTCTCCCTTCATGGGCCTGCCAGTTTCACTGCAATTCCCTTTCTGTGTTTCTGGTTGTTTTTTTGTTTTTTTTTTTGTGGTACGCGGGCCTCTCACTGTTGTGGCCTCTCCCGTTGCGGAGCACAGGCTCTGGACACGCAGGCTCAGCGGCCATGGCTCACGGGCCCAGCCGCTCTGTGGCATGTGGGATCTTCCCGGACCGGGACATGAACCCACCGTGTCCCCTGCATTGGCAGGCGGACTCTCAACCACTGCACCACCAGGGAAGCCCTGTATTTTTTTTTATTGTTGATTTTAGCAGTATAACTTTATTTGACCTTATTATTAGATGAGTTTTAAAGTAAATACTGTAGTTTACATTTAGGTCTGTGATGCATTTTGAGTTAATTTTTGTGAAGGGTGTAATGTCTATGTTTATATTAATTTATTATGACCTTAAGTTTGCTAATGACTTGGATACAACACCAAGAGCATGAGTCATGAAAGAAGTAATTAATAAATCAGGCTTCATTAAAATTAAAAACTTCTGCTCTGCAAAAGATATGGTCAAGAGAATAAGAAGCCAAGCCACAAACTGGAAGAAAATATTTGCAAAAGACATATCCGATAAAAAGACTGTTATCTGAAATATAAAGAGCTCTTAAAACTCAACAATAAGAAAACTAACAACCTAATTAGAAAATAAGCTAAAGATCTTAACAGATACTTCACCAAAGAAGATATACAGATGGCAAATAAGCATATGAAAAAATGCCCACATAATATTTCATTAGCGAAATGCAAGTTAAAACAATGAGACACCACTGCACACCTACTAGAATGGTGAAAATCCAAAACACTGAGAACACCAAATGCTGACAAGGATGTAGAACAACAATAACTTATTCATTGTTGGTGGGAATGCAAAATGGTACAGCCACATTGGAGACAGTTTGGATGTTTCTTATAAAACTAAACATACTCTTACCATACACTCCAGCAATTGCACTCATTCGTATTTATTCAAATCACCTGAAATTTATGTCCACCCAAAAACCTGTACACGATATTCATAGCAGTATAGAGTCATTGACTGTAAAAAATGTACCACTCTGATGTGGGATATTGATAGTGGGGAAGGCTGTGTGTGTGAGGGGGCAGGGAGTATATGGGAACTCTGTACTTTATGCTCAGTTTTGCTGTGAACCTAAGACTGCTCTAAAAATTAAAGTCTATTTTAAAAAATGAAAAAAAAATACTGTAGGAATAGCCTTTTTCTTTATTGTTTTCCAAGACTGTGACCACACTACGCTATTAAGCTTTATTAAATTGTTTTACATATCATCTGAAGAGGGATCACCTCAGGAGCTTGTCAAATGCAGACTCCTGGGCCACACACCTGGAAACTTATGAGTCTGCATTTTAACAAGAAGCTTGGTAATGTTATGCACAGTAAACTGAGAGCCACAGTACTGCAAGGAAAACTTCACATATGATTTATTTTACCCAGTTAATATTTGCCATGTCAACTATGGATTCCTTTTCTCTGCTTCAAAATTGGCTTTTTAATGGGCATTTAAGGAAGAACTTAAATCTGATGTAGAAA
The DNA here is from genome assembly GCF_951394435.1 of Stenella coeruleoalba. Taxonomy (NCBI): domain Eukaryota; kingdom Metazoa; phylum Chordata; class Mammalia; order Artiodactyla; family Delphinidae; genus Stenella; species Stenella coeruleoalba. Next base: position 105,812,906 of record NC_137148.1, on the reverse strand, counting down.
CATAGTATAAAAAGTTAGGAGTAGTTGCCTCTGGATGGTTAGATTACAGGTGATTTTTATATTTTCTCTGCTATTTCTTCAAGTAGTTTATCATAAACGTGTTACGTTTTGAACTAGAGATAAGGCTATACATATGTATTATAGAAAGATGCCTGAAAGAAAATACATCAAATATTAGCCTTGGTGTGTCTTAATGGTGGTTTTATGAGTGATGTTTATTTTTTTTATCTTTAAGATTTCTTTTATTCAAATTATTCATCAAATAATTATCTTCGGTTGGAGAGACACTGGCTTCTCTCCAACAGAACGGAAATTGTGTGTGGTTTATTTGGTGGGGAATTAGGAGAGAAGGAGATTATTTGGAGAATGTTATTTGATAAAATCTTAAATATCAAAATATCTGCCATAAAGAATAAGTCTTATGAATATTTTTCATACAAGTAATGATCTTATAACAGTAATGCCCTGTATTTGCAAATCCCAGTACGAAATCGTGGGCAGTAGCAGCTGCTCCTGGAATACCCATAGATATAATTGTATTAATTATCATATCGTGTGAAATATATACAGTACCATATTTAATTTTCATGTATGTAATATGCTGTATTTAAATGCATGTACGTGTAAATGTCTATAAAAAAGTTTTTTAAATAAGGTTTTGTTTTTTAATACTATTAAATAATGCCTTTGGTGTATAGAACTGAGTTCTGTTTTCTTCAGAGATGAGAGCTCCCCACTATTTCCTATTCCTTTTCAGACAGCCTGAAAGGGACGTGTTGGCTCAACATCCAGGACAACCGCTGTGAGGTGAACATTAACGGAGCCACTCTGAAATCCGAATGCTGCGCCACCCTCGGGGCTGCCTGGGGGAGCCCCTGTGAGCGGTGTGAACTAGGTAGGAGCCTGGCCAGCGGGCTTCTGGGCTTCGCATCGGAAAGCTTCTTCCTCAATAGGCATCTCTTTCTCTGTATATTTCCACCATGAGGCAGACCATAAGATCATTACCCTCCCCAACATGTTGTCTTTTCTGGTAAAATGTATTCATTTCTGGAAATATGTATTTGGTTTATCCTTTTACTATAAGCAGACCTTCTGAATAGTTTGGATAAGGAAGGGAATCAACTAGAATTTAGCTACTGGGTGACTATCAGTATCCTCCAATATTCTTATTTGCATGTGTCCCGGTAGAGCATGATGTCTCTTTTCTCTAAATCTTTTGTTTACTTGTGATTTGGTTGACAGTGTGAAAGCAAAAGGAAATTGTAGGAAAAATTATGAGAATCTCAATATGGGTCAACACCAATGGAGTTACCACAGCATGTCATGTGCTCCACTGAATTGAACAGAGGGCAGCTGGAGTCCTTTGCCTCTAAAGCCCAGATTGTGGTTTTTATTTAGTTCAATTTAGATTCCATTATACTGTTTCTTGAGCTTAAGACAGTTGTGTTTTTTGTAATGAAGTAAAAATGTGTCCTTTGTTCTCACAGATACAGCTTGCCCAAGAGGGTTTGCCAGGATTAAAGGTGTTACTTGTGAAGGTGGGTGCATTCTTGAATGACATTGTTAAGTCTTTAGAGCAGTATTTAAAATTAACATTCACTGGGGCTTCCCTGGTGGCCCAGAGGTTGAGAATCTTCCTGCTAATGCAGGGGACACGGGTTCGAGCCCTGGTCTGGGAAGATCGCACATGCCGCGGAGTGACTAGACCCGTGAGCCACAACTGCTGAGCCTGCGTGTCTGGAGCCTGTGCTCTGCAACAAGAGAGGCCGCGATAGTGAGAGGCCCGCACACCGCGATGAAGAGTGGCCCCCGCTTGCCACAACTAGAGAAAGCCCTCGCACAGAAACAAAGACCCAACACAGCCAAAAAAATAAATAAATAAACAAATGTGGGGTTTAAAAAAAAAAAGAATTTAAAATTAATAAAAAAAAATTAACATTCACTCTCACACTTTGGAGATATTTATCACTTTCAAAAACCTTGGAATTTCAATAAAAATACTAGATGTAGTCAACAAATGTTTTAGAATAATATTCTTAGGAAACAGCTTAGAATTTCCCATTTCTCCTCTTTATGCTGTTGGATGAATTTTTGTGAGGACATCACTAGCCTTTAAGGCACAGAACAGCTGGCAAAGGTGTATGTCTGGGATGTGTTTTATGGACGGGCAAGACTGTGGTAGTTTTCACAGCTGGTACCCAGGAAACCCGGTGGCTTCGTTGTGGAATATTTCTGCTTAACTCAAGTAATAATCCACATTGTATTGCAGAATGAATATGCTATACAGGAAGTAAGACTACACCTGCTTTTTCTACTTGTAACATCTTTTTCTCTCTGCTTGCTTCATTTCCCTGCAGACGTTAATGAGTGTGAGGTGTTTCCTGGTGTTTGCCCAAATGGACGCTGTGTTAACAGCAAAGGATCTTTTCATTGTGAGTGCCCTGAAGGCCTTACGTTGGATGGAACTGGCCGTGTGTGTTTGGGTAAGTCCATGCTGTCTTGTGTTTTATGCATGAAACCAAGCATGAATTTTCTTATTTTTTTGGAGAGTGGCCTGACCAAAACTATTTGGTCTATAGCTGGAAAACTTGCTTTAAGTGAGATATTTGGGGGAAACTCACCAGAGGATATTTTTCAAGTGAATGAATTTAAATGAAATGGTTTCTGTATAATACAGAAAGTTAGTATACTCTCAAATTTATCTCAAAAATTCATCTTCCCCGACTGAAACTCTGTACCTATTAAACACTAACACCCCTTATCCCTCTCCCAGCCCCTGGCATCCATGCTTCTACTTTCTGTCTCTATGAATTTGACTACTCTAAGTGCCTCATAGGAAAGGAATCATATGATATTTGTCCTCCTGTGACTGGCTTGTTTCATTTAGTGTGGTGTCTTAAAGGTTCATCCATGTTGTAGCATGTATCAGTATTTCTCTCCTTCCTCAGGCTGAGTGGTGTTCCATTGTATATATGTACCACATTTTATTTGTCTACTCATCTGTCGATGGATGCTTGGGTTTCAGCTGTTGTGAATAATGCTTCTATGAGCGTGGGCCGTACAAATATATTTTTGAGTCCCAACTTTCACACACACACACAAATTATAAGTTCTTTAATCAGATATTTTAGACTGTTTAGTCTTTCACACTGAGTCAGTGGAAGAAGAGAACTATGTATATTTTGAACATAGAAAAAAATGGGAGACTCGCGTTTGAAGTTTAACATTTACCAGCCCATTGCAGCTATGCTCCTTGACAAGACAGGGGGGAAAGTCATGGCAAAGTTTGGATGTGGCTTCTGTGTGAAAACATTGACTGATCCTACCTCTTCCTTTACCATCTTCAGAATTTAAATTTTCTTAATGCTTTATTTTCTAAAGATTTTAAATAAGGAAGCTCTTTCTGTCAGCATTGTATTATAGAAATGCCTAGCTGACTTTATTTTTTATCAGCGTTATTCTTGACTAAACTTAAGTTTCATGATTGAAAGAGAAACTTCTATTGATTCTGTGTTGTCTCCGAACAATTTTTTATTTACTTAAGGGATTTTTTCCCAATATCTTATGAAACAGGAAGTTTTTAGTTTGTAAAATAACTTTACATAGGCTTGTATTTGAAATTTAAGCTTGTAGACAAAGTGTGAGCAATGGTAGTATTATATTCCAAGATCTTCAAGGTATTTAAATAGGTATTCTAAAATTATATATTAACTAAGTATTCAAAAAATTATATATTAAAAATTATTCCAAAACTCTATAATAAATATTTTTAAACTATTCTATTCAAAGATCTTTAAAGTATTTTAAAAACAGGGATTTTTAAAATTAGTAGTAGGAAAAAAGTTTGCAACAGCATACAGTTTAGTTATTATAATTAACACAAATTTTATTTTAAACTAAGTTTTGACAGCATATTTAAATTTGGATACAAAGTATGACTGTAAAATCATTTGGAAAAAAAATCATATGGAATTGTTTAGAAATTATAATATCCAAAGTCCAATTATAAAGAAAACTTCTTTTTGGAGTTTTATTCTTAAATTATCTCCAAAGTTTAGAAAAATGTAAAGTATCTTTTGAAGATGACAAAGTAATAGTATCAGTATGGTCCAATAACTAATGAAATCAAATTGCCTTCAGTAACTAAATGATGCTATATATGAATTTATATCATTGATTTTAAATTATCACTCAGCAAAATAAATTCTCAGTAATATCACTCAAAATCATGCCTTTGTAATATTCTAAGAGGATATATCGGATTCTTCATCCTTGTACTTCTGTTAAATGCTTCTTTTTTTAACATCTTTATTGTTAAATGCTTTTTGTCACTACTTAGATTTTGCTACAATAACTTACCATGGCTGTGAATGTGAGAAGGTTTCAAGAGATTGGCATATGAAAATGGAAAATATTCTGAGAACAAAAGAGATAAACTGCTCTGATAGAAGTTGATCTAAATCAAACTCAGATGCTTGCAGGGGCCAAGAAGTTAACATAAATGAGTGAGGTGGTAATAAGGAGTAGTGAAGACTGCAACAAACTGTAAAGCACATGTACTATCCAAAGGTTTCCAAAATTAGTATTAAAATCAAAACATTCACAGGCCATATGTTGACAGTGTTTTGATTCCTGATGTAAATATTGATATGAAACTCAGTAGTAAAGGCACAGGATTACTCTACCAGGCTCTTATAACTTTTAACATATGTAATTCAAATGCTTTTTTCCCCCCACTAATCACAGAATTGCTCATATTTCAGTGGCCCTAAAATATGCTAAAGTTATTTGTTCTTTCTGATGTCAGTGATACAAAAAAAGGATCATAGCTGATGATAAGAAGGAATCTTATCCCAAGGGAACCTTTTCTTCCTGAAGGTGTCAGGTGAGAATTAGGTAACACTGAAGGAGAACCCACCTGTTCTCTCTTTAAATGACTGTCATTATGGTATCCATTTCAGGAGGTCAGGGACTCTGTCTCCTGCTCATTAGTGTGTCTCCAGGGCCTGGCCTTATCCCAGGGCCTAAGCAGGTATTTGGTATGTGAATGTTCAGTGCATCTTACAGCTTAATCTCAAACTGTGGTTCCCTCTCCCTGTAGATATCCGCATGGAGCAGTGTTACTTGAAGTGGGATGAGGATGAATGCGTCCGTCCTGTTCCTGGGAAGTTCCGCATGGATGCCTGCTGCTGTGCAGTCGGGGCGGCTTGGGGCACTGAGTGTGAGGAGTGCCCCAAACCTGGCACCACGGAGTACGAGACCCTGTGCCCCCGGGGGCCTGGCTTTGCTAACAGAGGGGACGTCCTTACTGGGAGGCCATTTTACAAAGGTAACCGTCAGCAGCGCATTTGGTCTCTCTGCACTAAAGCTCACCTTCCGCATTCTCTGAAGATTGATTTTGCCTTAAACATTTGATTTCCCACTTTATTTTCTTTGTTAAACAAAACATGCAACCAGCCTTATGGCCCAGGAGTATAAATCACCTGTACAAGTTGGTGTTGAAGTGAAGATACTAAAAAAGACAGCTAATCTCACTTTTCTTACAGCCTTCTACTGTACTGCTGCTTTCCTCAGCACAGCCTGATGAAATGCAGCCCTGATGTTGCAAAAAGTTCTCTATCTCCCCTAAACTTTACAAAACAAATAGAAATAAAAGGATCAGAACTGTTCAGTAAAAATACAGAATCTTTTTCACAGTTGACACTTCCTGTGTGGCATCAATGTAATCATTGAAAAATTTGATATCCCCCATTTTTACTTGAGTACATTCTTTTCCATCATGTTAGATTTTTAACTTAAAATGATGGACCTACCCTTTTATTTTTTAACATCTTTATTGGAGTATAATTGCTTGACAATGGTGTGTTAGTTTCTGCTGTATAACAAAGTGAATCAGCTATACGTATACATATATCCCCATATCCCCTCCCTCTTGAGCCTCCCTCCCACCCTCCCTATCCCACCCCTCTAGGTGGTCACAAAGCACCGAGCTGGTCTCCCTGTGCTATGCAGCTGCTTCCCACTAGCTATCTGTTTTACATTTGGTAGTGTATATATGTCCATGCCATGCTCTCACTTCATCCCAGCTTAAGGATAAGCTGGACCTACTCTTTTATATCAACTGGCTCTACATTCCAGCTCTGTTCTGCCTGTAGATATCAATGAATGCAAAGCATTCCCTGGGATGTGCACGTATGGAAAGTGCAGGAATACAATTGGAAGTTTCAAGTGCCGTTGCAATAGTGGCTTTGCTTTAGACTTGGAGGAAAGAAACTGCACAGGTGAGACTATTCTTCTGTTGTACTGGGTAAACCTTGGCTCTCTTTCTTTTGCTATTGGGAAGTACTGCCTTTAAAAGCCCATCTTCTCACTAGGAACATGTACATTGTTCTTTTTATTTCCTTTTCCTGATGCCTAAACCACTTCTCCAGCAAACTTGTGAGAGAGCTGCAAAAGAGCATGAAAATAATATCTGTGCTACCTACAAGAACAGTATAACAATAGGATTTTCAGAATATATGAGTACTAAAGAATATAGCCATTAAATCAACACTTGTATAAACTTGACATTCTGTTACAAATTTTAAGGTTTGTAATAGAGAAGTTGTAACTTATTTTCCTCGTCTGTGGGCAGTTTTCTTAATATTATGCTTCAGTCACAGTCCATATCCATACCCTTATCCTTCTCTCTAAGAAAATACACAAAATTCCAAGTTTTTCTATTAGGTAATGTAACAAATTATTCCAAACACTTGAAGTATGTCTCCAAGGTCTTGTTTTCAGAACTCTCGTTTTACATATTCTCTTTGGAATTTTCCCTTTTCTCCTGCCCCCACTACGCGTTCCTGATCTCCATTGAAGTGTCTCTCTTGACTTCTTCCTAGCTTCGTACTCCATAGGATCCTAGTGATTCACTCCTGGCCCTCCCCAGCCTAGACTATCCCCTGAGCATTTCACAACTATCCATCTGGTCTTGTGGAGTTCTGCCGTCTTGTCTTTCTGCCGTGCCTTCCATGCCGATCCCCGACTCCTAACCCCCTCACCACTGTTTTCTCCACTCGGGGCTGCTGAACTTGGTGGGGAGAGCCTGAGAAAAGGTGACCGAGGTCCCTGCATTTGCCCCCAACCAGGCCTTTGCTGCTGCTGAGCGATACTTGTATTCACCTCTTTACGTCCCTTAATAAATTTCTCTTAGCGGCACTTCTAAACCTCTTCTGGCTTACACACCCTCTCGTATCGCTATTCATTCCTTTTCTTCTTTATTGAAGTCAAACCTGATTGCCAGGACCCTTCTCACACACCCTCTTCTCTGGTATAAAATGTCCTTTTCCAGCCCTACTCTCTCCTCCATTTCCAGAGAAGGAAATGTGATGTTCTTCTGCAATTTTCCAGCGAAACTCTCTGCTTTCACTCTCCTTCCCTCTTTCTTCTCCAGGCCCTTCTTAGCGGAGTTCACTCCTCTCTCTCTGGCATCTCCCCCTCTTTACTGGTTTCTTTCCCTAGACCTGTAAACAAGTGCAGAGGGTCTCCTCAGCCCTCCTTTTCCCTCAAGCTACCATGCTCTTTTCCTACTTTCACCTCTCATTCCTCTCTTTTAAGTAACCATTTGCTTTGTAGCCCCTGAATGCTGACCTCCCTCCTTCAGGCACATATATATATACTCTTAAAAAACACCTTTGCCAAGTTCAAAAAAATCTTTCTCTCAGTGCATATTCTCCTTGACCTCTGGCCAACCCCCTCCTTGATTTTCTTCTCTCTTAGCTTCCATGGTATTTCCCGTCTGAGTTGTCCTATCATGACTATGATGTTCCATCTCTAATCTTCCCAGATTCTTCTTGTCTTTGGCATTTTCCATCCCTTGGGCATTTTCCAAAATCCTCTGCTTTCTCAACATTCTGCCTCTCAGAATTGCATCTACCATCACGCCTTTTTGGATAGCCTCTGTTGAGCTGACTCCTAGGTGCCATCTCTAGCTCTCTAGTCCTCCTGAGTTCCACTCCTGCATTTCTAACTTCCATCTGGACAGTTACTCTTTGTTTTCGTCTCCCTTTGTCCCACCCCCCTTCCTCTGCCTAGGGACTTCCTTGGATATATTAATAGTATCATTTCACTCAGGATTGAAGCCTCAGACTTAATTTTGACACCTCCCTCTCCCAATAGAAAAGTGAAAAAGTTATGTATATTCTTCCATCAAAATGGTTGTTTCAAGTACTTGTACTATTTCTTCTACACTATTGCTGCTGTAGGTTCAGCTCCTCAGGAAACAGATGGAGCAGAGATTAGCAGGCACGAAGGTTATTAAGGATTGGTCTTGGGAGGGGGGGAAAGGAAGCAGAAGTGGGCTGTGATGCAGTCCCAATGTGGTCCTCAGCCCACCTGCCCCGGGAGCTCTGCATCTGGGAAGCACATCACAGTTGTCTTGATTAGGGCGGAGGGGCTAGGTGTTTATGTACCTGCATGATGAATCTTTGCATACATCTGCCCCAAGAAGGGGTGTGACTGTGAGGAAGGTCCGCTTAGCTGAGGTGCTTCCTGAAGACAGTTCTCACCTCAGGACTTTCTGCCAGCCGCAGTCCCGACAGCTGAGGGCAAGGACGCGTGAGTCCTTCCTTCTTGAAGGGGGACCTGGGCAGCACATCGCAGTCTCTACTACACTGCAGATTCCTCCAGCGTCTCCCACCCCAGTAAGTTTCCAATTAGATCCTTCATTTTCACAACCACCAGGTTTTTCATCCTAAAGCAGGGCTTGGATTGTATAACTTCCCGCAAAACAACTTCTATTGACTTAGATGATCCTAGACGTAGATAAAGAAGCTTTTCCAGTTCTGACTGCCCTGTTTTTGGTGTGAAATTAGCCAAGTCACTTAATGGCTCTGAAACTCAACTCGTTTATACTGTATAAGAGAAGTTTGTTGACAGCACTGCGGTGTTGTGGGATGCAATGTGAAAGGACAGTGGGACACGGTTGGCTGCCCTTCTTCACAGCATGTAAGGCCCATCTTCTGCTCCCCACGCTGGCGCCCTCAGTAACCGTACCTATCTTACCTGTACTTGCACCCATTATCAGCCTCTCTATGACTTGATGTTCTCTGAAATGCATTAGTTTTCTTCATCTGTGCATTTTATCTCTTGCCCTTCTATTTATTCTACATCTTTAAAGTTAGAATTTCTATGCCATCTTCCAGGATCAGTTCAAGCCACTTCCTCCAAAATGCTAATTCTTAACAGCGAATAGCTTTCATATATACTGCCCTCTTTATGAGACAAGAACTGTTCTCAGCACTTCAGAAACTCCTATGAGGCAGGTGCTACTACATGCCCCATTTTACAGATAAAGAAACTAAGGCACAGAGAAATTAAGTGACTTTCCCAAGCCCCTACACCCAGAAGATGACAGAAGTGGGATTTGTGCCCAGTCATCTGGTTCCAGAGTTCATAATCTACACTATGCAGCTCCCACCACATCACATCAGCCAAAATCTGTCCCTCCTCTGCCATTGAACTTATTCTGTGTTCTTCATATGGCTCTCATCACCAGTTCCTAGATACTGATAGATAAAAATTAAGAGAATTAGTGTGCATATTATTACCTGCTTAATTGAATCAATCAATTTTGTTAAGACTTTTGTTTAAAAGAAAGTACCTGCATTTTTTCAGTATGTCCTGCAATTGGGAAAAATCAATAGAAAGAAAACAAAAGCTGGGAGAAAGCAGGGGCTGAGACTACCCTCCCTACCCCCCGCAAGAGAATGTGTGCAAATTAGCCATTTATAAATCCTGTGATAGAAAAACTTAAAAATTTAAATTCACGAGAATAAACAGATGCTGGCAAAAACATTTTTCCCACTCTGACAAAAATATTTAAGCAAGTCATGTTTTCTTAATCTTATTTTACAGACATACTGCTCTATTGAAAATCTTGATTTCAGGAATGGGAGATTTCTCAGAGAATCTTATTTTTGAGAGTCTAAGTGCTGCTATTAAAGATTCTTATTTACTGTAGTATGTAAAAATTGACAAACGCAAAAGCCCATCATTATCGTTTGTTTTTAATTTTAAAATTAAATCAGTAGGCTCTTCCGTCTGAATATGACGCAGAAACACAGTTGGGGCATATTCCACGGCCCTGCCATATAGGCGCGTTCTCCGGCTCAGGGTTCAGTGGTCACATCTGCCTCTGAGGCTGTCTCTGTGGCCGGCTAGCCACCCCTGCTCAGAGGCAGCAGCCCTCTCACGCCCGCACCAGGGGCGGACGTGGGCTAATGCAGCAGAACCAGCGTGGGCTTTGCGTTTTGCATGGGACTCCATCCATATGGCCACTGCTTCCTCGTTTGCCACCTGCCTTGGTCGGCTCATATCCCAGTTGCTTGGTTCATCCTTCTGTTATCATTTCTAAGCCACAAAGAGAAATCCACAATTCCAGAATTCTTAAGGACAAAAAGGGCCCCCTTGCCCATTGGCTGTGACAGTTTTGGCAGTTGGGGAAAGGAATATGCCTGCAGCCCTGTCCCCCTCGAGGTGACCTCCTGAAAACACATCCTTCTACGCCTCGCCCCTGCTTCCTCCAGCACTTTTGCTCGGAAGGCCAAACCTCTCTGTTTGTTAACACCTTCTCATCTCACTCTGGTTTTCTGAATTTCTTTTAAACCCTGTGAACTAGACATTGACGAGTGCAGGATTTCTCCTGACCTCTGTGGGAGTGGGATCTGTGTCAACACGCCGGGCAGCTTTGAGTGTGAGTGCTTCGAAGGCTACGAGAGCGGGTTCATGATGATGAAGAACTGCATGGGTAAGCTGCTCGGGTCTGCAAACCGGTGTAGCACAGACTCCTTAGTGCGACCTTGGCCTGTCTCAGAGCTGTGAACAGCATGCTTGGCAAGGAGCTGTGGTGAGAGAGAGAACAGATCTAAGTGTCAGACAGGATATCCGCTCCTCGATAGCTCTTGGGGAGCCCCAGGCCCTCGGTGCCTTAATGGCAGTGAGATATTGAGACTGGATTCTGCTTATTTATAGAATCTGAAGTCACCACAGACTAACTGCTGAGGAGGGAGTCACTGAAAATGTATGGTAGTGGGTGGTGACCCCCAAATTTATATTGTCATGCGAATCCCATGTCCTTTTCCTTACTTGGGTGTTATTACAAACACTCTTGGCATTGCCCACCTTTTAGCCCATCGTTTGATTTTTAGCAACTTATAGGACTCAGCTCATGGGATACAGAAAGTGATCAGTCTAAGAGTTTTCTTTCACTTTGATTAGAGATAGAGACATATGGTGTCTGGAGTTTAGAGTGATATAAAGCGAATATTGTTTATTTTTACCTCTCATGAGCCTGCTCATTTCATACAAGTAAAAGCCTTGATAGCTCACTATCTTTTCAGAGTAGAACTTTAACCTTTTATCTACTGATCATAAAGTGAGGAGAGCGTTATCCCATCTCTTACTAACCCATGTCTCATGTTTGAGTCACAATGACCTCAGATAATGAATCTTTCTCCCATGCTGTGTGCGTGAACGTTTTTTCCTCAGAGTTCTTTAATGGCTCTCACGTTTTTACCTTTCAGACATTGACGAATGTGAACGTAACCCTCTCCTTTGTAGGGGTGGCACCTGTGTGAACACTGAGGGCAGCTTTCAGTGTGACTGCCCACTGGGACATGAGCTGTCACCGTCACGTGAGGACTGTGTGGGTGAGTTTGTCTCCTCAGCACATAAAACCCTCCCAGTTCAACTGGTAAATATCATAAAGCTCAGAGGTCGTTCTCATGAACTGGTTGGTTTGGGCCTGTGAAATCTAACAGATTAACATTTGGGAATTCAGAGTCTGTACATTTGGATTCAGGCTGTGTCTTTAGAAGATGCTTACCCCAGTTCCCCTCGTTTTCGTTACAAGTGCACTGGAAAGGACCCTGTGGGAGGGACCCTGTGTCAGGCCTTGTAGTTCCCTCCTCCGGGTCGGCTGGGATGGGACAGCTGCTCCCCTTGGAAGGGCTGCTCCCTGATAGTTTGCCTGTGTGCACACCTGTGCACAAGGATCCACTCGGTGCCCCATGTCAGTCATCACAGGGTCTGCTCACCTGTGTGTGAGCTCACGCTCCAACCCCCTCCTCACAGAAGCACTGAAGCCTCTTTACCGGCCCTGAGCTCGGGGATGGGGGGCGGAGGATGTAGGTGCGACCACGGCTGGTCTTGAAGAAGCGTTCCATAGGCTTTAAAGCTTTGATTTAGCCAGGAAATGTTTTCCTCACAGTAAGTCTTTCTTGAAAGTGTAAGCAAATAAAACAGTTTAAAATAGACAGATCCCACACCCCCAAATAAAAACATAGCTTGAGCACACCTCCCGACTACTCATGTATTTATTTATAACCCATATTTATATCGCTATGCTAATGATTAGGTGAATCTTAAATCATAGACCATTTTATTTATTTTTTAAATTTTTTTATTCAATGAAAGATTCTTTAAATTCTATCGTGCTTTACAATTCTCAGAAGTTTTGCATTCGTGTTTTTGTATAATCCCATAATAACCCTTTTTTTTTTTTTAACCCCTACCCCTATCTTGCCCCTCCACCGTTTCCTCTCCCCACTGGTAACCACTAGTTTGTTCTTTGTATCTGTGAGTCTGCTTCTTTTTTCGAACAGACATTTTAAAAGGTGAAAGTTTTAAATATTTTTAATTCCACTTTAATAGTTCAAAAAGCTTTTTCACACAGATAATTACAGAATATTTATTCATGGTTGTGATACCAGTGATCCAGAATCTGTTTCTAAATTCAGTTTATTTTGCTAATTAACTTTCATGGTTTTTTTTTTTTTTTTTTTTTTTTTTTTTTGCGGTATGCGGGCCTCTCACTTCTGTGGCCTCTCCCGTTGCGGAGCACAGGCTCCGGACGCGCAGGCTCAGCGGCCATGGCTCACGGGCCCAGCCGCTCCGTGGCATGTGGGATCTTCCCGGACCGGGGCACGAACCCGTGTCCCCTGCATCGACAGGAGGACTCTCAACCACTGTGCCACCAGGGAAGCCCTTCATGGGTTTTATAGCTGAAAAAAAAAGTTCCCCTCAATGATATAATGTCCATTATAAAATATGTATTTTTGCATGTTCAATGAAATAAATATTTCATGATTATAAACATAAATCTGCCACATTGTCTTCTTAGTAATTTTGAGAATTTGGGGTGAATTTCTTGTTATATCTGATTTTTACCTTAGATTGTGTTTGACGGGTAACTTGTGTGAGGAAGTGTCACTCTACCATTTTCTTGCTCTTCTCTTTTTGCATTATTAGTACTAGTTTCTTCCACAGATCTTTGCAGGCGTTTTCTTTAAGGCATCTGCCCATCTTATAAGGGTTAATTTACTTAAAAACAGGCAATATAATCTGTAATCCACCTATCCAGGCCCTGTAAACACAATGCCATGAAAAGTTAAAAACTGAGGGCCCTATTTTCAGCCCCTCTGTTTTTGGAACCAGCTGTCTTCCTTCAGGAACCTTCATGTTATTTAGACAACACGTAACCATCCAGTTAAGACCAGCTGAGGGTGCCAGTGTAAATTCATAGATTAAGTATTAACAAGCTTTATTTCTGGCATGTGCTAGGTGGATGTGGTCTAATGTGGTACTCACTAGCCACACGTGGCTATTTAAATTTTATCAAAATTAAATAACGTTAAAAATTCAGTTCCTTAGTCACAGTATCCATGTTTCAAGCACTCAGTAACAGCTACATATTGGACAGCACAGATATGTAACAGTTCCATCAATGTGAAAAGTTCCACTGGAGAGCACTGTTGCAGATAGAACTAAGAGAAATATAGATTCTGGCGTTTTCTTTGAATTGCTGCAAGAGACCATCTTACTTCCCCCTGAAGTAAATAAAGCCCTTTGGAGACCATTGCTCTGATGCTGCATGTTCTTGATACTTTAAGTGGTGTTGTGATTTCATAAAACATTAACTCTGTGTATCTTTTTATAGATATTAATGAATGCTCCCTGAGTGACAATCTCTGTAGAAATGGAAAATGTGTAAACATGATTGGAACTTATCAGTGCTCCTGCAATGCTGGGTACCAGGCCACGCCAGACCGGCAGGGCTGTACAGGTAAGAGTAGACCAGGCAGGTCTGGAAGTTGTATTTCTCAAGTCAGTCGAGGAATGCTTCTGGCACGGAATATATAGTGACGCCGATGGGAGTCCTTTGTCCTAAAAACAAATCTAAGAATGGGGGCAGATGCCATTGGTGGTTTTGCAGAGGAACCTTTGGTTTTATAATAAGAAACATCCTATATTTCTCTATATATTTCATCCTATATGGTATATTTGAGTTCTTTAATCTTAGGTTACAGGAGCTGAATGTCAAATGAAATGCTGTCTAAAAGGAAGTGAGAGGAACTAAGAAAGGCTAATGTTACAATGATCAATCAACATGAAAAATCCAAAGTCACTGGAGCATTGTCTGTTTAAGAAGAAGTAGAAAAACTCTCTTTTTTTTTTTTAAGGCAGTATCTCTGACAAGTAACGTGGTGGCAATGTTTTTACAGATATTGACGAATGTATGATAATGAACGGAGGCTGTGACACCCAGTGCACTAATGCAGAAGGAAGCTATGAATGTAGCTGCAGTGAAGGTTATGCCCTGATGCCAGATGGGAGGTCATGTGCAGGTACAGGAAGGAAAATACACAGACTTTGTACATCTGGTTAATCTTATCTTACAAATCTGGCTCCACATATTTTGTGTGGAACTGGATGGAAAAAAATGCATGAGCTTAATAAAAGTCATCCTTGTTTTTCATTTGATTTTGATTTTGTATCATCAGATATTGATGAATGTGAAAATAATCCTGATATCTGTGATGGTGGGCAGTGTACCAACATTCCTGGAGAGTATCGCTGTCTGTGTTATGATGGCTTCATGGCTTCAATGGACATGAAAACATGCATTGGTGGGTACCATAAGAACAGGATAAATATTTATGTACAGTGTGCACACACACACACACGCGCGCACCTAAGAAGAAAAGGCTTTTTTGGTTATTTTTAAAATTCAAACCATTGTATTAGAAGATGTGAAAGCCAAAAAGGAAGAATTATTTGAAAAAAAAATCCTTAAAGACAATATATTTATCTGTAATACTGTGTCCTGCAAATACATTATATTTTAAACGTTATTTGTGTATCTCATTAGTATGCTATTCAGTTTAAAAGATAGCTTTTGAATTACTAGAATAAACAAGTATTAACCAAGGTGTGGAAAATCAATTTCCTAGACGTGAATGAATGTGACTTAAATTCAAACATCTGCATGTTTGGGGAATGTGAGAACACCAAGGGATCCTTCATTTGCCACTGTCAGCTGGGATATTCAGTAAAGAAGGGGACCACGGGATGCACAGGTAGGTCTCAAGCTTGTATCCCCTGTGTTTCAGCTTCTTATATTTCAGAGGTTAACCTTCAGCATCATTTGTTCCCTGGAATTTCTTGTACTTTCACCCACACCAGGTTGTGACAGTTATGTGATGAGTAACTGGCCCAGAGCATGTGTGATGCGTTTGTCTCTTCTCTGTGGTAGATGAGCACGGTCTCCGCTACCAAGCCGCAGACCTGGCTGCGTGCTTGGTCACGGAGTGGGAGAATGGGTGTGGAATCTGGCCCCCATGGTTCTGATGTGCTCCTGGTAGCTCTTGGGGCAGCGTTCACTTTCTCCTGCCCAAACAGGAGATATACGTAAGGAAGAAGCACCAAAGGACCTGGAGGAATCCCAGGTGTTTGCTGAGTTTTACAGGTCTTTTAAACTAACAAAAATTAATCTAAAACTTATATTTAGACTCTTTTCCTTCCTTTCTTTCCCCATCTTTTTCTCTGCTCTTCCCTCCTCTCTTTCCATTTGCTGTTGCCTTCTCTTCTCCCTGCCCAAATTTCCTCTCTTCGCTTTTTTTCTTTGTTCACCCCATTCATTTTATCTCTTATTCCTGTTCTCTACTAAATAGTTTTAGCCTTTTGAAGGGCGGATGGGGGTTGAACTCCCAGGGTCAGTGCTTTGGGCCAAATGTCCATCATTGCTCAAGGCTTTAGTGTGGTATTTTGCTCAGGCCAGGTGGTGGGTGACTTAGACTGCAGCCTAGGCCTTAAGCTGACACCTCCAGGAAAGAGCAAGTAATGAAAGAAGAACTCTGCATGTTCATATGTATGTGTACCACATACACAGACACTATATACATAATACTGATAAAAGCATCTGGTCATTTTCCAGAAAACATTTCCAGTGATTATTTTTATATATTCTGGCTGGCAGTTTCTTTCAGGGAAGGCCTTGTTTGATTTGGATCATGAACTTCCAAATCCTGTTGGAGTCTAAACATATTAAAAATAAAAGTGACGTTAATGTTTTCTCTGTGTTTACTTTAAAATTTTGCCTATACAGAAATCTCTTGGAAGTAGAATTAACTAGGTTGTATCTTATCTTCATATTAACTACGGTTTCTCAGATGTGGATGAGTGTGAAATTGGTGCCCACAACTGTGACATGCATGCCTCATGTCTAAACGTCCCAGGAAGCTTCAAATGTAGCTGCAGAGAAGGCTGGGTTGGAAATGGCATCAAATGTATTGGTGAGTATTTTGCAAATGTAAATAACCTTCGCTAAGACAGAGAATCCCTAGAGGCTCTTCTTTGCACAGTTGTTAACCTACATACTTAAATAGGAACATGCCTCTTAGTTTCATTTATTCTCTTGAAAATTAAAGGCTGTCTTTCGTTGCAAGATAATTCTTGCCTAAGAGTTTCCTTTAACTTTGGTATAAATGATCAAATTACAACAGTATGCCTTGGCATCTGCTTTTTAATGTGGTGTTGTTCAGTAAAAATTATTTGATGTGCAGCCAGAAATCCAAACAGCTGTAGGATGAAACATGACTAATATATTTTTCCAGTTTTTTCATAGAGTAACAGTGAGATTTAAAACCCAGTGAAATAAATGAAGGGAATGAAACGATTTTTTTCAGATAACCTAGGTCTATAGTAAGTGGTCAATACCAGCTTCTTAATAGAAAATAGAATTCTTCTTCCAGAGAAATCTAAATGTCTTGGATTCCAAGAAGCCAGATTAGAAGGAGAATGTGAAGGCAGTTGCCATTCTCCAAGTTTTATAGTTCTTGACCAAAGTCTAATAAGTCCTTTATAGCTGTGAGGCAAGGAACTGGATTTTACCCTTGATGTCATTCATAGTGCTGCTTGGTACGTTCAGTGTTTTATGTGCCTCAACAATAAGGCATGTTGCAACTCGTAAAAATTATCCAGGTCTATCTAAAATACAAATTAAAGCAAGCAAAACCGACCTCCCCATGATTACTCATTAAAACCTGATAAGCCTGCAGCAAGAATTAAAGGATAATTTTAAGATCTCTTATTAATAATATTAGTTAATTTGAATGTACTTTCTTACCTACTCAATTGTTTTATACTTGTCAAATGTTTATGAGCTGACTCCAGAATTTGAGTTAACATAGTTTTTAAATAACTTTGCTAAGGAAGGTTCTCTCACGGTGTCACTAAGTCCACTAGCTACCCACTTGAGTCCAGCCATTTCTCTATCATTAATCTCACAACTTTTCAGCTATATCCCCATTCCCAGTTTTCTAGTCCCATTTGTTTACTGTTTTTCCCTCCTCTAGCCTCTCTTTTTTTGTGCTTCTTGTCCATCTATCACTCTGGCCAGCTATCGAAAAATAGCCTGCCGCTAATACAAAAGATTTAACCATGTCCAGGCACCTCTACTCCAAAATGGCATCCAAATCCCTCCACTCCTTTCCATCTCCATCCCCCTGCTCTCATCACAACCGTTCTCTCTCTCAATCTGCCCCCCACCCCAGCCCTTTCTCTCCGTTAGCTGCTAAAAGAACCTCCTCATATGTTGGCTTACTCCCTCTCTGGTCCTCCCACAATCCATTCTCCACATTGCAGCCAGGTAGATTTTTTAAACCATGGATCTGATTTCTTCACAATTGTCATCTTAATCCATTGAATTTAGGATAAACTTCAGCTTCCTTCACATGGTTTACAAGACCCTATGGCATCTTCCCACTATCTCTCCAGCTTCACTTTCCTTCATCCCTGGTCTCCTACATTGTTCTTTGTCACTCTAACCTCCTTTAATTTTTGTCACATCAAAGCTCTTTTCCTTCTCAGTGTTTTCATACGTGCTGTTCCCTCTGCAAGGAAGACCCATCCCTACTTCTGTTCGCAGGTCAACTCTTGCTCATCCTTCAGATGCGAAGTTAACTGAAAATGACTTCCTCAGTGGAGCTTTCCTAATTCCTGCAATCCAAATTAGACACCCTTCTTATTTCCTTATACCTTGTAACTTTTCTTCATGGTACATGTATGACAGTATTAAATTTAATTGAATTCTCTGTGTTTAACATCTGTCTTTTCCACTAGACTAGGGGTTCCATGAGGTCAAGAATCATATCTTGGTTTCCTCATCTATAAAATGAACTTGAAAATTCTATGGTAATTTTCCTGCTCTGAAATTCAGTATTATCTTGAAAATTGACCCCTTTTTTAGTGATAAGGTAGCCAATGATAAAATTCACCCTCGGTAGAAATCGGAAAGAAATCTAGGCCTGGTTTTCTTTTAAACATTATAATTCTAGTTGATTAGACAGCTCACAAAACGCTTGAACTAATTATTTTGGCCCATGTTTGTAGCATGAACACTTTGGATCATAGGTCTGAGGTCTTAGAAAATTATATAGAACTGCAACTTGACCAGTAAACTAAAATACATTCCATTTGGCCAGTTTGGGGCCAGTTTACATTTAAATTAAGACAAATGAAAATCTTCCTGGGTGTTTAAATATTCCATTTTCATTTCTGAACTTTATTGCTATGTTCTCTTGACATGCAGATCTGGACGAATGTTCTAATGGAACCCACCAGTGCAGCATAAATGCTCAGTGTGTCAATACCCCAGGCTCCTACCGCTGTGCCTGCTCCGAAGGGTTCACTGGAGATGGATTTACCTGCTCAGGTGGGTGAGGTCCTGATTTTCATGCAACACTCTGTATGTTTTCATCATCAGAAGAAGACTGTAGTTAAAGGAGGCTGAAATCACTACCTCTGTTTTTACACTTGACTTAAGGTGAATATGTATCTTTTGCTTACATTAAACACAAAAACCTGGAAAATTTTTAAAATAATGGCATTTATTACTATCATGTACTCTTAGTGACTGTCATTTCCTTTTATTCATTAATTAACATAATGGTCAAAAATACAGGCTCTGAGTCAGACCATCTGGATCCAGATCTTGCCTGTGCTGCTTACTGGCCATATAGCCTGAAGTGAATGACTTAACTTGTGTGTCCTTAGTTTCTCCATTTTAAAATGGACATGGTGGTAATAATAATAATAAATACTATTTCCCTTTTTCTTTTATATCATTGAATGAATGACATGTTGGGAAAACTATACAGCTTCTTAAAATAAAATCTATGACCTACCCAATCACTGCTATTTATTGTGTTTATCAAAATCTCAGTTTATCACATGGTATTGAAAGGATTAAATGGAATAATACAAGTAAAGAGCTTAGAAACATGCATCATAAGAGCTTAATGAATGTGAGTAAATTCACTCTGCATTCCTTGAGGATAAAACATCCACTTATTATATTCACGTAAAAGACTAGATCATCTTGCTGGACATAAAGAATGATACTTTTAAGCTTGAGAGATAGGTGTTTCTCAGTTGAATTTCAGTGCACACTTTAAACCCCAAATTAAAAGATAGTTTTTTCTAATTAGTGACATCAAAAACACAGACTTACAGTTTTCTAATGCCTCTTTAAGAAAACATGTTTATTCAGTTGTAAAGCTTCCTTACTTTTAAACCTTGGGTACTGCATCTTTCTTAGCATGTCTCTGCACCGTGGTGTGAGGGCAGGGGCATGGCTTTGGTATCAGACACAGCTGGCCCTAGACCCTGGCTCAGCCGCAGACTAGATCACTGTGACTCCCAGGCATCAGTCGCCTCCTCTTAGCCTCGGGTTCTTCCTCTTGTAAACCTCACAGGGTTGGTGAACTAAGTGAAAACATGAACGTCAGGCAGCTAGCACACTCCTTGGCAAATGTTAGGCCCTAAATATAAGAATATTTTAATGAGATTATAATGGCATGAAAGAAACTTTCCTCACTCCCTTAGAGTGTTCCTTACTTGCTTAAAAATACTTGAACTAGTGAAAAAGTTGTTCATTTTAATACTGTAATGTTTTCAAATGAATTAACACCATTTTAAGATTAATTCCAATGTTCTTGGTTATATCTAAATGATGTTGGTATAACACAGATGCATCAAATTAGCATTAAAGAGAACTGAGACAGATGTGAGAGACACCTCGTTCCTACTGTTTATCATAATGGAATTGAATGTTAGGGCATAAACAGCTCTGCTATCAAGTTGTATACCCTTATTTAGGTGTATATGGATAATTGTTGTTTGATGTTAATGAGCACTAACTCAAGCCAGTGAGACTAGTTTAGTTATAGAGCAAAGAAAAAAATGTCATGAGATTTGGAACTTAATAGAGATGTAATTTGCTCCTTCAACAGATGTTGATGAGTGTGCAGAAAACATAAATCTCTGTGAGAATGGACAATGCCTCAACGTCCCGGGTGCATATCGCTGCGAGTGTGAGATGGGCTTCACTCCAGCCTCAGACAGCAGATCCTGCCAAGGTGGGTCACCAGGATTCCAACTCATTTCCAAGTTGGATCAACTACAACAAATGAAACCACAAAAAGGGCTGAACAGGCTCCACCTGGAAGCAGAATACACAGCACATGCTGCACACATAAAAGTCATTTGTTTAAGCATGGATTATTTTGCCGAATGAATAATGATGAAGGTGGCTTTCATCTCTTATGAAGTTTTCCTGGCCAAGAGCCAAGAGTTGGAACTTTGGCTTATTCGTTTTTTTTTTTTTTAACTATTTCTTTTTTTATCACTAAATGAATGAAATGTGGATAAACTGTTCAGCTTTTAAAATATATTGTGTACCTCAATCACTGCTATTTAATGTGTTTATCAAAATCTAAGTAGCTCATTTTTGGCATTACCTTTATGCTTTAGTCAACTGTCTGTATGTCTGGGACTGGAAGTCCTCTTCAGGGACTCATCAAGAACTACACCTTTTGCTTAAGAGTCATGTCTCCTGCCTCTAAGTTATGACATCACCTACTTTCCTAGAAATGGGACTTCGTGACTAGTGTGATATCTTTCCAAGAAAAAGAATTTGGATTTTCTTTTACATTAGAGACTCAATTCACATTACATAGAGTTTGGGCCATCATTGTGTTCATAAAAGTACGTGAAAATGTAAATAAAGGAGAAGGATTGAAAACAATTCATATGCCATAAGGTTTTAACAAAATTAGTGATTCATAGAAAACCTTAAAAAAAAACTCAGGCTAACTGCTAGCAAAGATTATAAAATGAAACCAGATTATAGGCTTTCCCTACATGAGTATCTAATCAAATGAACAGAAATAGTAAATGCCAGCGTGCGCGCGCGCGCAGACACACACACACACACACACACACACACACACACACACACACACTTACTTCACCAGCATCAACCAAACAAAAATTATGCAATCTGGGGTAGCTTGGAGTAGAGCCTGACTCTGCCCCACCACCAGAAGTGTCACTGAAGAAAGAAAGTGTGCCTAAAAGATCATGGCAATTTCCATAAATATCTACCAATTTGAAGAGAATCAGAATGAGAGAATGAATAGTAGGCTCTGGGAAGATGATATTAGAAACTGAAAGTATTCATGCTTCTACTTTGACCTGCTAGGTTGGGCAGAACCTAAACCATTTTATACAAGGCATCTGTAGAATGAGCTTTATTTTTTTCCTAGTCCTGGTTCCTTCTAAGCATTGAAGTCAATTAGTAGGAACTGTGAGTCAATGTGTTTATGGAATTACATGATTTATTACCCACGTCAGCTTGACAAGAATTGGTGGGAAAAGGGACAAGTTAGCAATAGCCAGACACATTTGCCAACATAAAATTTCAAAATGAATCCTTTATACATAAGACAGCATTTCCCTTTCATAATTCTGTTCCATTATTTGTGGCCTAGGGTCTTCCAAAACTTCTTGCAGAACCTCCCTCAAGGTGATGCTAAATAGTTTCTGTTTACTGTACTTCCTTCTCATGTTGGCTTTCCCAAAATATGTTGTTTCCATGGAGAGAAATCCCAGTTGCCAGGGCACCTGAGAGTGGCACACATGTAGCTCACCCTTTGCTCCATTTAACCAGATGCCAACTTTTGAGATCCACAAAATGCAATTCCATGGTTCTGCCTGTTTCTCTATGGTTTTGTCTTCTCTCTTTCTATGAGATCTGGCACATTTAGACAGTTTATCCTGAATTTATTACTTTAATTCCTTGATATTTTCCCATCTTATTATAAATTGATGCCCCTTTGAATTGATCCTCTAAACAACATTTTCCACTCAGCATCTACCTCTAATCATAAATTCTCAGAATTTCTATAGAGTTTAAAAAACTGCTGGAGTTGGCCATTTCCCAGTATTCTTCACCAAAATGGGAAGGTACAGAACCTGCAAGAACCTCCTCAGGGACAGGTTAGGACTCCAGCAGATGGAGTAAACCCAGATGCAGAGCATTTAGTATGATTTCCGAAGAGAGAGCAGGGGCCAGGTTCACCAACAAAGAGCACACAGAGCCCAGTGGAGGTCCTCCCATCCGTATTTCTCCTCTTCCCCCACCTTATGAAACTCTGGGCCACAGAATAGAAGCTATAATGAAACCCATACCCCAAGCTGTCTTCCAAAGAAAGCCCAAATCAAAAAAGAAGGGAGGATGTCGAGAAGCTCCATCTAAACTGTATCTCAGAGTACGGTTGACACTTGAATAACATGGGGGCTAGGGACACTTACCCTCAGCATGGGGAGAAATCTGTGTATAACTTGTAGTCGGCCCTCAGTGTTCACAGTTCTCTGCATTAGTGGTTCCATGTCCACACATTTAACCAACTGCAGATAGTGTAGTTGCACTACATACGCTGTAGTATTTACTATTGAAAAAAATCCATGTATAAGTAGACCTGCACAGTTCAAATGTATGTTGTTCAAGCATCAACTGTATATAAAACTCTTGAAAGAGCTGACCAAGTAATGTGTAAACAAACTGAAACAACAGCAACTGTGCAGGTGTTCTATGGAAACAACAACAACAAAAACATACAAAAAGCAGATAATCAATCCAGAGTAGAGGAAAACTACTTAAGGAACAAGAGCAAATTTCGCATAGGTATATTGTACCTCAGATAACCTTAATAAAAACATATGATTGAACAAGTTCAAAGTGATTATAAAAACAGAAAAAAAAGACAAAAAGAGATACTGCAGAGTTAAGGGAAACAAAAAACGTGGACCAGTGCAGCAAAATAAGAGAACAATTAAATAGACACAGCAAAGAACAGAGGAGATGAAAATGTAATTACTACCATAGAGAATGGACGTGAGATAATCACAGTGAAAAAAAGGGGGGAGAAGATAAATTAACACTATTAGAGAAAAGACAAAGACCATAAACTTAAGTATAATGGGTGTTTCTGAAGTGAAGAGTCCCTAAAAATTGAATAGAAAAAAAGTATTAAACAACCAAACATTTTCCTGAAATAGAAGAAGGAACTGAATATACAGAAAGAAGTAAATCATTTTTATTTAACCTTATTGAATTTGTCAACTTAAGTAATAGAGATTCTTCAAACTGCAGATAGAAAAGGCAAGTCATGAACAAAACATTCAGTACCAACACACATTAGAATGCTGCCCTCACAGTTATAAGGACACATGTGACAAGAAAGCTATACCTCAGAGTTAGTTAATTATAAAGACAATAGACAGGGCTTCCCCGGTGGCGCAGTGGTTAAGAATCCTCCTGCCAGTGCAGGGGACACGGGTTCGAGCCCTGGTCCGGGAAGATTTCGCATGCCAAGGAGCAACTCAGCCAGTTGCACCAGCAACTGAGCCTGTACTCTAGAGCCCACGCGCCACAACTGCTGAAGCCCGCGCGCCACAACTGCTGAAGCCCTCGCGCCTAGAGCCCATGCTTTGCAACAAGAGAGGCCACCGCAATGAGAAGCCTACACACCGCAACGAAGAGTAACCCCTGCTCACCGCAACTAGAGAAAGCCTGCGCGCAGCAATGAAGACCCAACACAGTCAAAAATAAATAAATAAAATAAATAAATTTATTTTTAAAAAAAAGACAATAGACATATCCTGACAAGTGAAATAATTCAGAAACAAACCACCTGTGGGATCTCCCTTCTTGTCTTGGGCAAAACAAAAACAAAAACAAAAAAAACACACAACTTATCAGCAATGAAAAACAGCCAATCAAGAAGTAAATGAAGAAGTGACAATAAAAACATTATTGTTTCCTTTAAAGAATTAGTACTAAATGCTGTAGAGATTATGGTAAATGCCATGAACATTTAAAAAGTGAAAATAATATGAATAACAAAAATGAGTTGGAAGCATATATGGATGCTAATTGTTAATCATCATTGTA
Source organism: Stenella coeruleoalba (assembly GCF_951394435.1). NCBI lineage: Eukaryota > Metazoa > Chordata > Mammalia > Artiodactyla > Delphinidae > Stenella > Stenella coeruleoalba. The sequence continues at coordinate 105,788,290 of NC_137148.1, read as the reverse complement.
TAGAATCCATTAATACTGTCTTAAAATTGTGTTTGAATTTTAACATAAAGCCAAAAGATGATACAGTTTTAGTGTTTTCATCAATTCTTACCATTAGAAAGCATTTTAGAAGATACTGAGATAATGAAAAATTGATCTGATGCATGGAAATTGTTTCAGCTTTACTCTCTGTGAATATGCACTGAGAAATATCAATGTTTGGAATGGTGTTCATCCATTTACAATGATAATTCTGGATAGAAGCATTTTTGAGTGATTTTTGTTCTTGCTATCTTATTTTCTGTGTTTCATATCTTTTCTGTTTCCTATCACCACTTTTCTGTATTGTTCAAATTTCTGAATATGCATCAATTTTATAAAAACAAGGCAGTATTCTCTTAAAATACCTTATTCCACGCAACTTTTACGTTATTTAAATGGAAGTTATTTCTAATAAAGTTCACTTATAAGTAAAATGCATATGCAGAAGGCTGATAATACAATTCCACTTCAATTTATAGATTAACACAACTCAATTATAAACTAACTTAATGAGTCTTTGCTGATTTATATAAAAAGAATAACTTTGTTTATTGCCCCAACACAAGTAAAGAAAACTTTACACATCAATTGAACTTCTAGACACAATTTGAACTATACTTTAAATATAAGATAGTTGCAATGCTTTATTTTGACAATCATAAATGACCAAAAGACCCATTTATACTTAAGATATAACTGTCTCAAGACAGCATTTTAGAATGACTTGTCTAGTCTAGCCTAAAATGGCATGCCTGGTCTGCATTCTCAGGATATGAGGTAATTTGTGTACAAAAATGTCCATCCTCTTCCTATGAGTAGAAATACAGATTACTTCTACAGCTGTACAGGCACACTATGCCTTCATTTTCATACGAATGAGGAGTAATAACTTCTTGTTTATTTTGGGTTAAAGCTTCATGGAAGACTTTCATAAACTGAATTTATGATTTCAGTCCAATAGAGATATCTTAATGAGATTTGGAGGAATGTGGGGCAATGGATGATCTTATTACACACTACTGGGAAAAAACTTCTTTCCCTGTTTATAACTGACTTTATTATAACAGATCAGATTACATAACAAGAAAGAAGTTTAAAAAATTAAACTTAAATAATTTAAAAGATATATTTAATATTTAAAATATTTATGTTGTATATTTTGTATGTTGTAGATGTTTATAAAACATCTGTTTTCACTTAATTATTATAATCTTTGAATTTGTTTTTATCTTTAATTTTTTACAATCTTATTCCTTTAACATGTTCATATTTAATTTCTAAAAGGTTTTTATGCCCTAGGCCAATTTTTTTCTGAAGTATTTTACAGGTCAAGACAGTAAAATACTATCAATAAAATAAGATAATATTCTTTCATATTTCTGACCCATATAAACATTAGTTGCTTGCCATTTATGTGACATCTTTGGTCAAAGAAAAAGAAAATTTTTTGCTGCATAAAAACATCTGAGGAGATAGAATAATTTATTAATGTCATACAGTAAATCTAAATGTCTTTGTAATCAAGAGATTACTATTTTTTTTAATCTCCAGATATCGATGAATGCTCCTTCCAAAATATTTGTGTCTTTGGAACATGTAATAATTTGCCTGGAATGTTTCATTGTATCTGTGATGATGGTTACGAATTGGACAGAACCGGAGGGAACTGTACAGGTATGGCCAGTTAAGGGCTTAATTGTGTTCTTATTAGTTGAAATGAACATTTTGTGCTAGATATAGAAGTTCCTCAAATTTCTGCTTAGCCTGCTATGCCTTGGGCTATGCATTTTTTTGAAAAAGAAAATTACATTCTGATACATTTATTGTTTTATTATTTTTTAATTAATTTTTATTGGAGTATGGTTGCTTTACAATGTTGTGTTAGCCTCCACCACACTCTAGAGCCATAGAGTGAATCAGCCATACACATACAGATATCCCCTCCCTTTTGGACTTCCCTCCCATTTAGGTTACCACAGTGCATTAGGTAGAGTTCCCTGTGCTATACAGTATGTTCCCATCAGTTGTCTATTTTATACATAGTGTCAATAATGTATATGTGTCAATCCCAGTCTCCCAATTCCTCACACCCCACCCCTTTCCCCCTTGGCTGATACATTTATTTTTAACTATTGAATGGATCCATTGTAATATAAACAACTTAATATTAAATATCCAACACGAAATTAGTAAAGTATTTCTTTGTATGTATTTGTGATGTCCACATATATGTACAAATATATAATACATATGTTTAAGTTTAATTAAACAAAGTGATAAAATGTTTCTCTTCAGAATTGCAACGTTTCATTATAATTTATTTATTAAGGATATTAAATGATATCATCATGAATACTGTGTGACTGATCTATGGAAACTGCTTTAGGTGTATAGAAGTATTTCATTTTTATTTCATTGTTCTGAGTCCCTCCTAAAGATTTTTAGTCTACTGACTTGCAAACTTTCCACCAAATTCTTCGGAACAGCAGTATGCACAAGGAAAGTAAAGATGTTAATGTGGGCATTTTAAATGTTTTTCCTAGATATTGATGAATGTGCAGATCCAATAAACTGTGTGAACGGCCTATGTGTCAACACTCCTGGTCGCTATGAGTGTAACTGTCCACCCGATTTCCAGCTGAACCCCACCGGTGTGGGTTGTGTTGGTAAGCAAAAGCTATGTGAAACAAATGAATAGAAGTACATAGAGTTAAATACTCATACTCTCTTGTGATGACCATTTACTACAATTAACTTGAGAACAAAATAGTAGTCCTTTACCTGAAGAAACTCTAGATTACCAAAATATATTGTCACTTTTATCCTGCTTATCTTCCAAGTCATATTTTGAAACAGGAATTTTTGAGACATCTGCTCCCACCACCTCCTCTCACAGACTTGAGAACCAGGGCCCTAGAGGTGCAGTCATTTGTTCAAGGTCTCAGAGCTTGCACATGGCAAAGCTGAATTCAGCAGTGTCCCGAGTTGCCTGGCTCCCTGTCCAGTACATTGGCCAGGACAGATGTGTTTGAAATGTGGAATCAGTTTTACAAAATGAATATGTTTCAGGTTTATGCATGACAACTGACAGGCAAGCAGTTAATGGCATTTATAGGACCATTTCAGGTGTATATTTTTTCAAAACCAAGAAAATACAGAATAAAATTTGAGTTAGCTATGATTAAATTCCCATTAAAATTTCTAGTAAGGTTGTTTGTGCCTTTTTCTTCTACAAATTATTTTCAAAATGACTTACAAATATAAAAAATTAAAAAGGTTTACTGGATGCATATGGCAGATAACAAGGACTGCTTTTCCTGATACCAAAGGCTAAGAATATGCAAACTCTGTGAACCAGCAGCTCCTGTCTGGGCTTTAGATATCAAATAAAGTAACTTACAGGCCCATACGGAAACATAAGGAAAAATATTCAGTGCCTCATTATTTGCAGTGGCAAGAATTTAGAAGCCATATTTGGAGAGTGGATAGATTGAAAAAGAATCGCAGTTGAATACTGTGGAGTTGACGGATTGGATGTTATAAAGATGGAATGAGGTATACGACAAAATACCATTTATAGAAATTTAAAATTTGCACACGAAAACAAAAATACAATTTTGCAGGAGCAGAGACCAAAAGAATAATATTAAACACATTCATATGGTTGGGTAGGGGATGAGGAATGAGAATGGAGAGCAGGGATAAAAGAGAGAGAATGGGAGGGAAGGAGGAAGGAAGGATGAATGAATACAGCCTAGTAAGAGCAGAACCATGAGTTAACACCTCTGTCTGCACCGGAGTCAGCAACAAAAACAAAACCAAAAAAAAAAGAGAAAAGTAAAATAATAAAAAGCTGCCAAAGTGATTATAATGTGCAGCTGGAGATGAAAACTACTTGGTAGACTGTAATAAGGACTTTGGATTTTACTCTGATTGACGTGGGACACCACTGGGAGTGGCCTGGGCTAAGGTAATGCTTCTGAAGGATGACTCCGGCTATGGTGGGGAAAATAGACTATAGTTGGGTCCAGAGATGAGTTAGGAAACAATTGCAATAGTCCAGATGAGGGATGATGGTGGCTTGAACTCAGGTTGTAGTGATTTAGAAGCAGTGGTAAGTCATCAGAGTCCAGATATATTTTGAAAGTAGTGTTGACAGACCTTATTACTGGATTGAATAAGGCATGATAGTAAGGATTCAAAGTTTGACTGCAAGGTATAGGGCCTGAGCAATTAAAAAATTGGAGTTTCCGTTTATTGAAAATGCAGAAGCCTGGGAGAGGATTGGAGCAGGTTTTGTATGTGGAGGAAAGAGTATCAAGTGTTTGATTTTAGACGTGTTAACTCTAAAATACCTGAGATATCTAAGAGGAGAAATCAAATACTAGGCACATGGCAGAAAGATCTGAGTTCAGGGGAGAGGTGAAAGATGGAACGACAAATTTGATAGTATTTAAAGTCATGGAACTAATGAGGTGATCTAGATGGTAATTATGGATAGAGACAAGACAAAGGCTGAGATTCATTGATCTCTTAAGTAGCCTCCCTAAAGTTGTTACAGACTAGCTTTCCCAAAACCTGCAAAACTCAATGTGCAAATTGAAACTAAACTGTGGGAGAGTGGAGATTATGGGGAGGAGAGGAAGGAGATGGCGTTATCAATATTTCAGTGATAGGATACATTGCTTTAAATTAACATATTGGATTTCACTCCCTTTATTGATAAACTCATGCTATAGATTGATTATAGGAAACATTTTTTGCAATCATATTATTAAAGATTCAGAATGTCCCACATGAGTAATTGCTTACTATCTTGTTTAGTCCATGATCTATATGGATGTCTAGATGTAGGAAAGTGTAATTTATTTAATTCCTGCAACTCAGTTTTGAAAAAGTTTAAAGCAAGAGATTATTCTGTTCTGGGGATTAATGTACAGAATTTGAATTTCATCATTTGAGTGACCATTCTCCAAAACAGGCATTCTTACTCTGATAAGGACAATTTTAAGTTCCTGTGTTGCCCTGCAGACAATCGAGTGGGCAACTGTTACCTGAAGTTCGGTCCTCGGGGCGACGGGAGTCTCTCCTGCAACACTGAGATTGGGGTGGGCGTCAGCCGCTCCTCCTGTTGCTGCTCTCTGGGGAAGGCCTGGGGGAACCCCTGCGAGACCTGCCCCCCTGTCAATAGCAGTGAGTATGGAACGGAACAAGAGGAAAGAAACACTGGTAGCTGAGCACTAGCTACCATTTTCTTCTGGTGCTAGGGGGTGGGGGAGGTAGTGAGGGTCAAAACTTTGAATCTGGACTACTTTCAATGATTGTACTGAAACCAGCCAAGAGTGTGTCATATAAAAGGAATCTGAATTCCTCTCTTCTTACTGTTTTTCTTGATAATGCTAAAAAGAAAAAACAGTTTTTAACCACAATCCAATATGAATGATGATAATATCAGTTCTCCCTGGTGTCACAGATAAAGACCATTCCTGGTTCTTTTCCACAGTTGTTTTAGTTCAGGTTCATAGGTGAGTTGTATTCCTCAAGTCCAGTCATATTATGTCTTAAATTGAAATGTATGTCCTGATATGAACATAGGTGAAACTTTTGAATTGTTGAGTCTTTTAGTTTTTATTTACTAGCCAAAAGGGTTGTGATATAAATTATCTGAAAATAATCTTTTTCTTTAATTAAAAGCAAATGGGTTTTGTTATTCTACTTTGTATATAATTTATGAAGTAATCATCTTATTTCAAGTAAAATGTAATGTACTTTTTAAAGATAATGTATTTGAAAAGGCACTAAGGAAAATATAGATACACCCCTTAGGATATGCGCTTTGAGCCTGGCAGTTGTTAAGTGCTAATTCACTGTCAGCCTCTTGCACACAGGTATCAAATTTCTTTTTTTCCATTGTTTTGCAGCTGAATATTACACTTTGTGTCCTGGAGGTGAAGGCTTCAGACCTAACCCCATCACAATCATCTTAGAAGGTGAGCATACCTCTAATTGTCACCAGATTTAAACAAGGTAAAGAATTTACTTTAGAGCAAATCTGGTAGAAAAGTTAGTGTGGAACAGTCCCAACAAGATTATTTTGCAAAATTACAGATGGACAATTACCAGTCTGATGAATAACCATTTGTAAATCAGAAAGATTTGACCCATTGCAGTGACCTGATGTGTGATTGTTCTGCAGAGAAACTCTTTTTATAATTATCCGCAACTTTAATCATCCTCAGCTTGCTGTAATTACTCTTCTCAGATTATAGCAAAGTTCCATGACAAAGCCAAGAAAATTCATGGTCAGAATAAACCTCTCATCTAAGTGTGCATTCACTTGGATGTGTGGAAGTCTGCAGGTCTTACAGTATCACACGTTTGAAAGCTCTCATAGTAACTCTTATCTTTCATGATGGTATCTGAGCTGTCTCCCCTTTTGCAGATATTGATGAATGCCAGGAGTTACCAGGTCTCTGCCAGGGTGGAAACTGTATCAACACTTTCGGGAGCTTCCAGTGTGAGTGCCCTCAAGGCTACTACCTCAGTGAGGAAACCCGCATCTGTGAAGGTGAGATAAATTTATACCTAAAAATTATTAGTGCTATTTAAAACAAAATTACTGGTCAGGACTGGAGAAAAAGGGTCCATCTTCAAATTTTATCAAAGGATATGTTGAGACTGGTTCATAGCTTTTTTCTTTTCCTATCAGTGCTGCTAAGTTGTATGATGATAGATAAATTAATTTCCAGATTATTTGCCACAATTTACCATTATTTTTCTCTGAGTAAATGGGTTGGTAATAAGTGGGGGAAGCTGGAATAATATGAAAACATTCAGTATCAAAATAAGTTATTAGTTCAAATACCAATAAGTTATATTTTATATAGAAAAATAGATAAGTTTCAATGCAACCATTAGGCTAATATTTTCAGTAACTTTTAAATGTTGGACAACATAGTATGAAGCAGTTCAAAGGTTATGCAGATGCCTTTCTTGGTTCCATCCCCAACTTCTCACATGGCGGTGTAATCATCCTTTTAGAGGTCTGTCTCCCCACTAGACTGGGAGCTTCTTGAAGCAAGATCCACATCTATTTCATCTTTATAGCTACAAGTTCTAGCTTACAGTAGAATCTCAGTATTTATTTATGGAATGAATGAATGAATGCTTCTAAAAAATGAACCTTAAACATGTAATGTAATTGTTTCCATTATAACCTTTCTTTTGGAACATGTTAGATGAATGCATCTGGAAGAAATATGATTTAATAAGGAGAATTACCCAGCAGCTGTGCTACTTCTAGAATCTCTGAATGGGTGCTAATTTGAAAGGAAAGCCTTTTTAATTTTAAAGAAAGAGGCTTTTCTAACTGCATTCAGTTTAAAGTTGACACTAATATTTGGTTTTCAATGACATAAGAGGAAAGTAGCTTTAAAGCAATTCCATTTGACGAATATGAAATTTCAATTAAAAAGTATAGGTGCCATTTAACTTATTTTTTGCCACTTCGGAATAGTTTATTTTGATCATCTTTATTTTTGAATGTTAGGTTTTTATTCTTCAGAAGGACATGTTTTATATCATGTAAATGCATATTTGGGGGCATTTCCTATGTAATTGCTTTAAATTCTAAATTTTATAAAAATAAGATAAATTCTATAAAAACATGAATTTGGGGAATCAACTATATGCTTTGTTCAGTAGTTTAAGTGATATAAATTCATGGGGAAAATATTTACTAATTAATGGACATTCTTGCCTCCTCTAGATATTGATGAGTGTTTTGCACATCCTGGTGTGTGTGGACCTGGGACTTGCTACAACACCCTGGGAAATTACACCTGCATTTGCCCACCTGAATACATGCAGGTCAATGGAGGCCACAACTGTATGGGTAGGTAAAGGTCTCTGAGATTGATTAGGTCACAGTTGCTGGCTTCCTGGCCAACAGTTATCTCCCAGATACTTACATCTCAGAATTATTATTCAGAAAGTTTGGAAGTTAAATCTTTATGAATAGTGAAGTATTTCAAAGTCTTATAAACTTCTGGGTCTGTACCATATTTTTGAACTTTGGCTACATAGTTGCATGTTACAAAGCATGAGTCAGGTAGAAAATTTCATCAAATATTGTAAATATATATTCTTGAATAATTTTTATTTTCCATTCGTGTAAAGTGAACATTATTTTATGAATAAGAGAACATTTAAAATTTAACATGTAATCCTTTTTAAATTAAATAAATGCATTTGAATAGAGAAGTATCTATTAACTTTGTCCCCCAAAGAAAATTGTAAATGAAACCCCTTATTTAAAAACAGGAAAGATGCTTATCTAAAAATGATTTGTGTTCAGCTTAAGGAATTATTTTAAGATACCTTCAAACGACCGTGAAAATTTTCATAGTTAATCGAGGAAGTTTGGTGTGTCCAGGTGTGTGGGGTTTGCTATTAGCTGCTTGCTGATAGGATTGGTTGGCTTACTTGTTTTTCTCTATGTAGACATGAGAAAAAGCTTCTGCTACCGAAGCTATAATGGAACCACTTGTGAGAATGAGTTGCCTTTTAATGTGACAAAGAGGATGTGCTGCTGCACATACAATGTGGGCAAAGCCTGGAACAAACCTTGTGAACCATGCCCAACGCCAGGAACGGGTAAGCACACAGCTCCTGCTTCTGCTGAAGGCCGAGTCAGTGACACAGGTATACATGTAACAGTAGAGGAAAAGCAAAAAGTACTAAAAGTACGGAAAGCAGACACACTCCGTTCTGAAAATATCCAAGAGCTCATATGGCTCGGTTTCTGAAGCAGCCCTCTTTGGGATTCAAACACTAATTCCTGAGATGTCTGTTGAGTAGGAGTCTGGATCCTGAAAATAAGCCGCATTGCTGAAATTAAAATTTATAACGCTAGCCCATTTAAACTCATTATCTTAAAACGTGCTGCTTACTTATTCTTTTATTCATAAAACAAGTATTTATTGAGAAACTATTGTGTGTCATTGTGCTATATTTAGAAGGTGTCATTTTGATTTAAAAATTTGTGGTCATTTATAAAGTCCAGCAAGCTCAGTGAGTATCTTTTTAGTTCGACCTTGGAAAATATGCAAAAAATGGATTTGATGAGCAAACTTAACATAAAAGCAATGTAGTGTCAAAGTTTTCCTTATGCATCATTTCCCTCAAACTTACCTGAAATTTTTAGGCAGAAAAGAGAACTGGTCTTTATACAGTAAAATTTTTCTCCAAGCACAGATTCTTTTGAAAGAAAAACTGAACAATAATAGAGACAAGAGCAAAAAAATTGTCTTAAAATTGTTGCCCACTCAGGTTCCTTTATGACCTGAGAAGGGATCACTCTTAATAGTTGTAGATACTAAGAGATGAACCAATAGGACAAATAGGAAACAATGGTTATGCATTTGTTACCAAATACAGTATTAGTTAGGGTATATTTATTAAAATGTTTCATTTAACATGATGAAATTAAGGAGAGGCATGGTGAAAAGTGACATATGGGGCCTTTCTCAGTGGCTTAAATTCAGTGGGCAAATGAATTTTCTCTTTTTTTCTTTTTTTTAATTGAAGTATAATTAATATATTATTTTCAGGATTACAACATAGTGATTTGACATTTACATACATTACGGATTGATCTCCACAATAAGTCTAGTAACCATATGTCCCCATACAAAGTTATTGCAATTTTATTGACCATTCCTTATGGATACATTACTTTCCTGTGACTTATTTATTTTATAGCTGGTAATCTGGCCCTCTTAATCCCTCACATCTATTTTGCCCAACCCCCAACTCCCTTCCCCTCTGGTGACCGCCAGTTTTTCTTTATAACTATGATTCTGTTTCTGTTTTGTTTCATTTGTTTGTTTTGTTTTTTAGATTCCACATATAAGTGAAGTCATACATTGCTTGTCTTTCTTGGTCTCACTTATTTCACTTAGCAAAATGCCCTCTAGATTCATCTATGTTGTTGAAAGTGGCAAGATTTCATTCATTATTATGGCTGAGTAATATTCCATTGTGTATATATCTGTGTGTGTATATATATATATATACAGTATATCACATCTTGTTTATCACTTCATCCATCAGTGGATACTTAGGTTGCTTCCATATCTTGGCTATTGTAAATAATGCTGCAGAGAACATAAAAATGTATATATCTTTTTGAGTTAGTGTTTTGTTTTCTTCCCATAAATACTCAGGGGTGGAATTGCTGAATTGTATGGCAGTTTTATTTTTAATTTTTTGAGAAACCTCCATATTGTTTTCCATAGTGGCTGCACTAATTTACATTCCCACCAACAGTACACAAGGGTTCCCTTTTCTCCTCATCCTCACCAGCACTTGTTATTTGTGGTCTTTTTTTTTTTTTTTTTTTTGCGGTACGTGGGCCTCTCACTGTTGTGGCCTCTCCCGTTGTGGAGCACAGGCTCTGGATGCGCAGGCTCAGCGGCCATGGCTCACGGGCCCAGCCACTCCGCAGCATGTGGGATCCTCCCGGACCGGGGCACAAACCCGTGTCCCCTGCATCGGCAGGCAGACTCTCAACCACTGCGCCACCAGGGAAGCCCTATTTGTAGTCTTTTTGATAATAGCCATTCTGACAGGTGTGAGGTGATATCTCATTGTGGTTTTGCCTTGCCTTCCCCTGATGATCACTGACATAGAGCATCTTTTCTTGTGTCTGTTGGCCATCTGTATGTCTTCCTTGGAAAAATGTCTATTCAAGTCCTCTGCCCATTTTTAACTAGATTGTTTGTATTTTTTATATTGAGTTGTGACCATTCTTTGTATATTTCAATATTAACCCCTTATTGGATATATCATTTGCAAATATCTTCTCCCATTCAGTAGATTGCCTTTTCATTTTGTAGATGATTTCCTTCACTGTGCAAAAGGTTTTTCGTTTGATGTAGTCCCATTTGTTTATTTTTGCTTTTCTTTCCCTTGCCTGAGGGCTTTTCTTTCCCTTGCCTGAGGAGACAGATTCAAAAAAATATTGCTAAGACCAGTGTCAAAGAGCATACTGCTTATGTTTTCTACTAGGAGTTTATGGTTTCCAGGCTTACATTTAAGTCTCTAATCTATTCTGAGTTTATTTTTTTATATGGTGTAAGAAAGTGGCCAGTTTCAATCTTTTGCAAGTGTCTATACAGTTTTCCCAGCACCATTTATTGAAGAGACTGTGTTTTCCCCACTGTATAATCTGGGCTCCTGTGTCATAAATTAAGTGATCACATAAGTGTGGGTTTACTTCTGGACTCTCTATTCTGTTCCATTGATTTATGTGTTTGTTTTCGTACCAGCACCATACTGTTTTTTGTTTTTCTTTTTGGTGTATGCAGGCCTCTCACTGCTGTGGCCTCTCCCATTGCGGAGTACAGGCTCCGGACATGCAGGCTCAGTGGCCATGGCTCACGGGCCCAGCTGCTCCGTGGCACATGGGATCCTCCCAGACCGGAGCATGAACCCATGCCCCTTGCATTAGCAGGCGGACTCTCAACCACTGCGCCACCAGGGAAGCCCAGCACCATACTGTTTTGATGACTGTAGCTTTGTAGTATAGTTTGAAATTAGGGCTCTTAATACCTCCAGCTCTGTCCTTCTTTCTTAATACATTATTGACTGGGGGATTTTTGCAGAAACTAATGCCTGTGGCTGTAATACATCTCCAGTCAAAAATGTGTTAAGATTGCTTTGGCACAAGTGGATTTTCTTAGCTCTATCTTGCCCTAGTTTTATTCCAAAAAAAACAAATAGGAACATTTTTATAATTCTGTAATTTGAAAACTTCACCAGTTAGAAATTGAAAATCATTGGTTTGGGGAATAAAATATTACTTTTTTAGGTGAGAGGAAGTAAAGGGCTTAGGTCTGATAGACTGGTCTGTATTTAAATCACAGCTCTGCCATGATTATTTATCCTTTCTGAAACATTCCTCGTATGCTAAATAAGGATAATAAATCAGTGGTGACAGTGACTAATTGATATGGTTATAAGGACGATCATTTATTTATTTATTTTTGGTTGTGCTGGGTCTTAGTTGCAACAGGTGGGCTCCTTAGTTGCAGCTCACAGGCTCCTTAGTTGTGGCATGCCAACTGTTAGTTGCCGCATGCATATGGGATCTAGCTCCCTGACCAGGGATTGAACCCAGGCCCCCCGCACTGGGAGCATGGAGTCTTAACCACTGCACCACCAGGGAAGTCCCTATAGTGATGATTAAATGAGATGATGTATACAAATTACAGTTCTCATATTGCCATGCAGTTAGAAGCCATTAAATTGAGCATCTGTGATGTGCCTTTCTATATGTTCTGGATGCTTGGTGAATATTGGTGGATGAAACAGACAAAGTCCCTCCCCAGATAGCACTTGGCATATAGTCTGCAGTATGTGTTTACTTGATACTGTTTTCAAGAGGTTTATTCATGTGTGTAGCAGTGGGCATTAGAAGAAATATGCTTCTTAAAAATTAGACTATTAGTTTGGTGAATTATGTGGAGTGACTCTCATAGTCTCTGTTTTATTCCACGATGCATTGTTTTTGATGCCTCAAATTTCACATTCCAACAAATAGACATTTATGTTAAAAAAAGACATAATTCATGTCTCATTCATTACTCATTGTTAACATGTTTCACCACTACAGAATTATTTTTGCATGCCTATGCCTTTGTGCAATTCTAATCCCTTTTTAAATTGGTACACTAACCTGGTTTTTCAATCTATGTAAATCGGGTCATTTTTAAAGCCCTCCATATCCAAATACAAAGAATTTAAATGCCTAAAGTAGATGTTTTGAATCTCATAATGATTTACTTCTAATATCAGAGCAGTAAAAAGTTAATGATGATAATAATAAGAATAGCAATAATAATAATGATAAAGTGTGCCTAGATTCACTTCTTGCAGAAGCTGGCATTGTTATCAAATAAATATAATTGAAATTAAAATGTCTCATTGTGAATAATATAAAATACATCTGTCAGTAAAAGTAATACTATGTAAAATGTTATTTTGAAGGAGTTTGAGAATTTTAAGAGTGCATTTGCTTTGTTTATATTTTAAAGCTGACTTTAAAACTATATGTGGAAATATTCCTGGATTCACCTTTGACATTCACACTGGAAAAGCTGTTGGTGAGTTTTTACTAAATTATGTTTATTTTAATACATGTAGCATTTTGTAAAAATTTGTTCAGTGTTTTTAAAGTACCATAAAAGATAATAATCTGTATTTGGATCTAATATAGTTAGACAAGAAAGAAATAACATGTTTAGAGCCTCTAACCAAGTTTTAACAGTGGGATTAGTCCATCAACATAGTCTGGTGATTGAGTTATGATAGTTATGTAACTATCTCAAGATTTCGTACATATCAAGCTGAAACTTTAGTTTTCCTCTTCATGAATATTGTATTACATGACTCTAAATAATCCACTTTATTTTAACCTTTACCATCTGTTTTTTCATAAGTATACATTTAAGTTTTGGGTGTATTTTTACAGTATTCCTTTCTCCCAATCTACTTATGAATTTGCAGAATTATTAATTGTATAAATCACTTCCTCCTGAATGTACTTTCTGTTGCACAATCTACTTTTCTTCTGCAAAGATTAAATAAACAATATAATTTTAAGTGTCCATTATCAATTCATGTATAACAAAGGACATAAAATTAAAAAAACATAGCTGGCTTTATCAGATGGCTGATAGCAGTCTGGGGAGCCTGACATGTAACTTAAGAGGAAGCTTGATTCCCTAGGAAATTCATTTGCTATATTGACACTAATATCACTTGGTATATTTGATCAGCTGCTTCATTTTTTTTCATCACTGTTCAAAGGATATAATATCGTATGGTCTGTATGCTTTCATAAACCACAAAATCATTCATACTTGTATAGAATTGATTTTTGTGACACTGTGTGTTTTCACTCCAGTGTACACATAGTATTATTCAAGGTTTTATGGTGAATACATTAAGCAGAACCCTGTATATTTGATCACATCTGTTCAATTGCAGACATTGATGAATGTAAAGAGATTCCAGGCATTTGTGCAAATGGTGTGTGTATTAACCAGATTGGCAGTTTCCGTTGTGAATGCCCTACGGGATTCAGCTACAATGACCTGCTCCTGGTCTGTGAAGGTAATCTGAATGATGTGTGACCTTATCCAAAAAAGTTTGGCAGACATAACTGGTTTTTAGACAGTTTTCTGATTTTTACTGTTTCTTCTATAGCATTTGGGAGTTGATCACCAAATTGGTTAAGTGAATATAATACTGATGCAATAATGAAGTTTTAAAAATGGAATTGTTGCTCTTTCAGATATTGATGAGTGCAGCAACGGTGATAACCTCTGCCAGCGAAATGCCGACTGCATCAACAGTCCCGGCAGCTACCGCTGTGAGTGCGCTGCAGGTTTCAAACTTTCACCCAACGGAGCCTGTGTAGGTAAGAAAGAGAATGACTTGTTCTTTGACACTGAGCACAATGTTCTTTACACTTCCTGCACTGAAAAACTGTCCATGCTTTCCTATCAAAAAAGGTATTTTCTTTGTCTGGTTTTGGTATCAGGATGATGGTGGCCTTGTAGAATGAGATGGGGTGTGTTCCTCCCTCTGCAATTTTTTGGAAGAGTTTGAGAAGGATAGGTGTTAACTCTTCTCTAAATGTTTGATAGAATCCGCCTGTGAAGCCATCTGGTCCTGGACTTTTGTTTGTTGGAAGATTTTTTTTTTTTTTGTGGTATGTGGGCCTCTCACTGTTGTGGCCTCTCCCATTGCGGAGCACAGGCTCCAGACGCGCAGGCTCAGTGGCCATGGCTCACAGGCCCAGCCACTCCACGGCATGTGGGATCTTCCCAGACCGGGGCATGAACCTGTGTCCCCTGCATTGGCAGGCGGACTCTCAACCACTGCACCACCAGGGAAGCCCTGTTGGAAGATTTTTAATCACAGTTTCAATTTCAGTGCTTGTGATTGGTCTGTTCATATTTTCTGTTTCTTCCTGGTTCAGTCTTGGAAGGTTGTACCTTTCTAAGAATTTGTCCATTTCTTCCAGGTTGTCCATTTTATTGGCATATAGTTGCTTGTAGTATTCTCTCATGATCCTTTGTATTTCTGCTGTGTCAGTTGTAACTTCTCCTTTTTCATTTCTAATTTTATTGATTTGAGTCCTTTCCCTTTTTTTCTCAATGAGTCTGGCTAAAGGTTTATCCATTTTATCTTCTCAAGGAATCAGCTTTTAGTTTCATTAATCTTTGCTATTGTTTTCTTCATTTCTATTTCATTTATTTCTGCTTTGATCTTTATTATTTCTTTCCTTCTACTAACTTTGGGTTTTGTTTGTCCTTCTTTTTCTAGTTGCTTTACGTGTAAGGTTAGGTTGTTTATTTGAGATTTTTCTTGTTTATTGAGGTAAGATTGTATTGCTATAAACTTCTCTCTTAGAACTGGTTTTGCTGCCTCCCATAGGTTTTGGGTCGTTGTGTTTTCATTGTCATTTGTTTCTAGGTATTTTTTTATTTCCTCTTTGAGTTTTTCAGTGATCTCTTGGTTATTTTTATTAGGACATGTATGTGGAATCTAGAAAATGGTATAGATGAACCTATTTGCAAAGTAGAAATAGAGGCACAGACATAGAGACCAAGGGCGGAAGGGAGGATAGAATGGATTGGGAGATTGGGATCGACATATATACACTACTATGTACAAAATAGATAAGTAGTGAGAACAGACTGTATAGCACAGGGAACTCTACTCAATGCTCTGTGGTGACCTAAATGGGAAGGAAATCCAAGGAAGAGGGGATATATGTATACATGTGGCTGATTCACTTTGCTGTACAGCAGAAACTAATACAACACTGTAAAACAATTATACTCCACTTAAAAAAAGAGAAAAAAGATAATTTGGAAAGATTTTCTAAGTAAATCTATTCATTCATATTGAACCTATTTCACCATATCTTTTAGATTCTTTTGCTAGGAAAAGAAGAGGTCTCTCAATGGATTTTCCTGGAATTGGACCTAAAATAAAATAATGTCCTTGAGATACCAATCAGCATGTAAAAATTGCATGATTTAAAATTTTTTGAAAAGAGGTTTGGATACTTTTAAAGCCTTGCTTATTTTGATTCAGCTGTTGTTATGGTTCATTTTCAGACTGTCTGTAATAATTAATAGCAGATTATAGAAACAGCGCCTGTGGAAAAAAATGAAGGAATCTTAATAAAGATCAGATATGTATAACATGTGTTTTATTTTTTGTGCTAGATCGCAACGAATGTTTAGAAATTCCTAATGTTTGCAGTCATGGCCTGTGTGTGGATTTACAAGGAAGTTACCAGTGTATCTGCCACAACGGCTTTAAGGCTTCTCAGGACCAGACGATGTGCATGGGTAAGAAGGAGGACATTAGTTTCAGGGGGTGACGTGGAGCTGAGACTCCAGAAGAGATTACAGTTTGGTCATTCGCCACAGTAACTACCAAGTCTCTGTCAGAAACAGTCTTACAAAAAATGAGCTATGTGAAACTGTTTATGGTTTTATTCAATGTAAAAATTGCAAGCAGGACACACCATAATATGTTCTTGGGTTCAGTGTTTACGGCCTTTTTCCCTAGGTGACTTTCACATGCTTATTAACCTGAGCTCTGGGACACTCAGGGTTACGTAGAGATCACCACGGTACCAGCTGCCCATTTACCCCTCTCTATTCCCACTCAAGAAAGCCTTTTGGAATGCAAGAATACAAGGGAGTAGTAGCAGAGTGACAGTTTTGAAATGAATATATAAACACACACATACGTACATATGCTTCTTTCACCCGAATCATTGAATACATGAGATTTATCTACTTGTTTTGCTTTTTAACTCTTACGAACAATTTTTAGAAGCAAAGATAGCGGAACTTTGAAAAGCCCCAGTAGCTAAAGTACAGTTAGTTAAGCAATAATTGTGTTCAGTAAGTACTTGCTGAGCTGATGATTAATAAGATTTCAAAAGCAGATGGGCTGGACACCTTGGAACTCAGCTTAACTACTTAAAGCTGATGTCAGCCATTGGCTCATCTCCACTGAAGCACTTTGCGCTTGAAGGAGGAAAATTAAATTTAAAAGTTGGCTATTTATAATTATCATGTTCTCAGTTTAGAAAAAGCTAAAGTGCATCTACTCTTTTGGTATTTAAGATACTATCTTTGTGAATCGTAAGGTCAGATTTCAGTACAGCAGAACGGCAGAACTAGTTTCCTTTATGGCGTATCCATACATGAGGACCACCTGGAGAACGTCTCCATTCTTGCAGTGCCTCCTAAGAACTCCCCTGCAGACATTTCCCATGGTCCTAGGAAATATTCTCTAGGGAGTGCTTGTGCAAAGGACACACGGAGGATGCGGCCCTACTTGCATGAACTTTCTGAGATTGCTTGCTTATATATGCTTCTCCTGGCTGTTCTCTCTGAGAGGGAGGATATGATTTGCTAAGAAAAACCCCTGAGATATATGGTTCAGAAATTCATATGGTGAAAATCTGTCCTTGGTCCTAACAATTCATCCATGATGAAAGTCACCTAGACTCCTTGGTAATACCTCTCTTAAACAAAGCTTCCTTCCTAAGGAACAGTAATACCCTCTTTTTTTTTCAGCATCCTGGAATTCATAGTCTAGCGTCTCCTCTCTTATATGCCATGACCTTTCAATATTAATTCCATTTTTTCAAAGGCTAATAACAATTGAACTCTAATAGACTTCTTCAATTTAGATTCCACTAATTCATAAAATTTAGGAAATCACAGTTTACCTTTGTTGTGCTGATCACATTAAGATATGAAAATTTCTGGGGGAGCATTTATAATGCTTAATAGAACAAATTGTTCTAGTGTTTCAAAAGATTGATTTCCTTACAATTGACAAGCGAACCTATTCATTAAAACCTCTTACTAAGGAGATAGTTGCTGGCTTATTAGTCCAGTTCTTTTCTGAGTCGTATATGTTCCTGTAAGTCATTAAGTGGCACTTTTTCCTATAATTTTCTACTTCTGAGTTAGCTCTACCTCATATTTACTTTCCTTAAATAAATGTGGGTTCTTAGTATTGAATGAGGAAAATCTAAGTAAGCCAGTAGTTTAAAAAAAATCTAAAAGTTTAATAGGCTATGTTTTTCTAGTAAAAAATTGAATTCCTTTGAGCCAGTGTTTCTTTGTAGATGTTGATGAATGTGAGCGGCATCCATGTGGAAATGGAACTTGTAAAAACACCGTTGGATCCTATAACTGTCTCTGCTACCCAGGCTTTGAACTCACTCATAATAATGATTGCCTGGGTAAGTACTCAGTCCTTTATTGCTTCTCTTTCATTTCTACACAACATCCTGAAACACAGAATAAAGCCAAAGAATAAATATGTTTATTATTCAAATTGTGCATGTGTGCAAAAGATATGTAATATCATTAACTAATTTCTGGTTAACTGAAGTCACACTCATGGCTTAAATAATCACAAGACAATCTGCTGCGTTGAATACTATGTCAATCAACTAATCGATTCAAGGGAAAAGGCCATGCAGATAATAGTAAATATATTGGGACTGATTTATGGTTTGGGGTTATTTTTACCCCTTAGATGGGATCAAAGTTAGACCTGTTATGGTTTCAGTGTTATTATTTCATAAAATCCATTCTTGATTTACATTCAAACACTGACAATCTACAACTGAAAACCCTGTTGTGTTTTGAAATTTTATTTTCCGTCAGCTTTTGAAGCAAGGGATGCCTTTTCCCACAGAAAGAGTGCGTGGTGTCTAGGTTTCCAAATCAGCCCTCAGAAACCTACTTAACCTCTGTGAACAACTGTACTTTCAGTGGAAAATAAAACTGTCTTCTCTACATGGCACAGAATTTTAGCCTTTGCCTCTAACAGACAGTGATTGAAATAAAAATTGAAAGTGACTGAAGGAGGAGGAGGGGGTCCTGTAGTTGCTGGAGAAGATAGTAAAAGATATGACAACAAACACTGACAATATTTCATTTACCATGTGCCAGACACTATACTGGTGCTTTACTACATAGCATCTCTTAATTCACATTATCCTGTAAGGTATGTGAAAGTAACTCAGGCCTTCTACCTTAATGGAACCATCACAGCTCAAACCCACCTCCTAATTTAATCCAATATATATTCTTCTCAGCATTCTTTATTTTATAAAATTCTGCAACGGTGAAAAAATTTAGAGCTAACTAGACACTTTATTGAACCACCTTCTTGTCTGTAGTTTCTCAGACCCTTTGTACAGCCAGGGAGAATGAAAGATACAAATATGGCTCTGATCAAAGTATAATCTGCAAACAAACTAAAAAATTACTCAAACGGGATCAACCCTAAGCTTAACTGAAAACCTACCACTTAAGAACTTCTTTTTCCAATTGACAGAAAAACGTGTCAGCAATTCTAGAGTGTTTTTCATATAATTGATTTTTCTGTATTTTTGATATGCTTCATTATTTGTCCTTTGAATATAGTCAGCTTACCTCCAGGTAAAGTTACCTGCAAACTGGTCCAGTTAAATCCGTGTATCCTCTTACCTCCAGGATGAGAACTATATTTCAATTGGAAAGCATGGAAAGCTTCACCTTAAGCCTACAGGAGAGATCTGTGTGACCTTACTAGTCACCTGATCCTTATGATATGAGCCACTTTTCTCTGTGTTGATGAGGAATTGTAATGTAGGGTTTTGTAAATGTCTACCAATGAATATGTTTTTAAGTTGCAACTTGTGACAGAATATGTGTTAAGAGCTCTCTCTGAAAAGCTAACTCCTGTTTGCTTACAGATGTAGATGAGTGCAGTTCCTTTTTTGGTCAAGTGTGCAGAAATGGACGGTGTTTTAATGAAATTGGCTCCTTCAAGTGTTTATGTAATGAAGGCTATGAACTTACTCCAGATGGCAAGAACTGTATAGGTATGTACATAATAAACAGTCTTTATGTTGTTTTGTTTTGTAAAATAATGATGTGATTCCCCCCCACACCAACTTCGGGACACATTTGCATTTCATTTGGTCATCTGATTACATGACCAAGATAAATTTCATGGGAAATTTTGGTAAAAGGTATAAGCCAACAGTTGGGAATGACTCGTATGCAGTGTTTTTATTGGGATAGAGCTTCAGGCTATCCGTGTCTCAATAAACGTAGACAAAGGAAAATTAGCCTCTTGCCAAATGAGTAATACTCAATATGTCAAAAGCCTCTAAGGGCATATTTGCCCAGAGTGATGTGGTAGATCAGAAAGCCTGAGTTGAATTCATGTTAATATCCTTTGGCAACAATCGTCTCATCTTTAAATCATTTTTTTTCGTGTTTCTCTTTAAAGATACTAATGAGTGTGTTGCCCTTCCTGGCTCTTGCTCTCCTGGCACCTGTCAGAATTTGGAGGGATCCTTCAGATGCATCTGTCCCCCAGGGTATGAAGTAAAAAGCGAGAATTGCATCGGTAAGGCTAATGTTTATTTTGAGTCCGTGAGCTGTTTAGTATAATAAGACCTGGTATAGACTCTGTGGAAATATATTAAATCCAAACCACTGTAAGCATGCTGACCCGAGGAATTAAACATATAGCTGCCTACATCTGTTTTATTGAACCATCAGAAATGATTTGAAGGTGGAGTGGTGGGAATAAAGAATTTAAGGATGTGGGATTTTTCATTAACAGAAATCTCATACTAGTCAAAGAATTTTCAGTGCATTCTAAGCTTTTTTCCAAATGTCAACAGAGACTTTCTACTGAATTTAAAGAGTGTCTACAAAAATTGTAATCTTTGGCAACCAATTTTAAAACAGCTATTAAAGGTGTCTGGAGTTCTAGAAATGTGAAGCAGAAAATCTTGACAATGCTGTTGAAACATTTTTTTCCCTGGGAAGGCCACATGTCAAAACAGAAAATATTAATCCATTTGTCAGAACAGATGTTTTTCTGCGGAAACTCTCCCAGTGTACAAGAACACTGTAACCACATCAAAAGTGGGTCCCAGAATTGCCTGGTGGACATGATGAAGACCGACCTTTTTACAGTTACTTTATTTCACTTTTGTACAAATTATTTTTAACAGTTTTGTTGAAATTCAGAAGCACCAGCATCTTAGTGTGGTTCTTCTAACGTGAAATGATTGTTAAGAGTTTTTTTGCCTTTGAGTTACCCAGTTTCTTAAAAAAATTCTAAGTAGCTCTACTGTTCACACTCAAGGGACTTATATAGATGGAACTGAAGGAAACAGTTCACTTAGTTAAATTTAATTTCTTTTCAGACCATATAATTACAAATAATAGGTATCCCTAGTCATTCCAATTTGGTGTTTATATCTTGTCCCTTTTTTGTCTGATTTGTATAGTTCCTTGTAAGATTGTCTAGTGTTTTTAATACTTAAAAATAATCAATAATAATACTAGAAGCATCTTAGCAAAAACTCTCTTGAAAAGTTTAAGATCCTTTCTTTCATTTTCTTTGTTTATATTTAATCTCAATTCTTCAACATCCCTGTGATTCATCTCTTTATGGAGCAAGGATAGCAGCAGTGTGTCAGCCATAAGGAGGAAATAGAAATGCATATGTCTCTTTGTATCAGAAAGACTTAGCTACCTTTTTTCTTAGTGAAAAAAAATCTATGATTCACTTACATATTTTTAAACCTCAGGAGTATTTCTTTATCCACTGATAAACAACATCACTATTTCACATGTTGTAAGAATGGGTTTTTAACTAACTTACTTCACTGTAAGAATATTTCCTTCATCCTATCAATAGAATCTCTTCTACCAATTTTCCTAGATGAAATGCTTTCTAACGTGACTATATGTACACTCACACACACACACACACACACACACACACACACACACATAAATCCATCCTGACATTCAGTGGACATTACAGTGGACACAGCATCTTTTAGGTGCTGGAAACGCAAAAAGGAAGTTTTTTTCTTACAGGTAACTTACTGCCTAAGAGAAAAGACATATTTCGTAAGAAACCCCGTTTTGTAAAGATATCCTTACAATTCAGCATGACGGACACTGTACTGGGATCTGTTCAGGATGTGGGATCACAGTAGGAGGCTGTGAATAATGATGGTGGTGGTGAGAGGATGGCATGTCAGGAAGCCTGTCACAAAGGATTGGTGACATTTGAGGTGTCTCTGAAATGTTGGATAGAAATTTACTTATCAAAGAAGGAAATGGAACAGAGAGGCATTTTGAAAAGAGGGGCAGCACAGACGTGGTAAGGGGCATCGATTGGCCAGCTCAAAAGATTGCACTCAGTGCTGCAGGCAGTATGGAGCACTGCAGGTTGCTTTAGAAACGATGTGGTGCGACTCACTCATTAAAATTCTGCAAATACAAATTGAGAATGTAGAATGTGCCAGACACTGTGCTAGACTAAGCTGAGGGTGCAGCAGTGATCCAGACAGACAGACACATCACATAAGAGACACATCACATAAGTCCTCATGGAGCTTATGTTCTAACGTGCCTGAAATTGTGTAATGTTTATTCATTTAGTTAAAATAACCCATTAAATAAGCACTTCCAATGAAAAAAGGCCGAACATCGCTGGTAAGGAATCCTTGTGTATTTTTAGGAACCATTCTGGGGTCAGGTGGAAATGATAAAATTCTCAACACATGTCTGAGTTCCCCTAGTTCCACAGGCACAGATTTTCAAAATAGGTGTGTGTTTTAGAAAACCAGCCCTGGTGGCAGTGTGAAGAGGAGAGAAGGAGATGCAGCAGTCCAGCTGGGAGATTTGCAATAATCCAGGCGACAAATGATGTTGAGTTTGAATGTAGAGGGGAGATAGAAATTACAGGCCACATGCTGCTTGCATGTGAAAGTTGAAAGGTCAGGGAGAGGAATAAATGTGATTCCAGGTCCCCAGTGTGGATTGCTGAGAGGGGCATCATAGAAGGGGACCATTGCTGAGGATGCGATGCCTGTGAGACATTGAAGTGGTCCTGTCAGGTAGGCAGGTGGATGTAAAAACACCCCCAGGGGTCAAGTCTGGAGAGCTAGAGACCGACTTGGGAGTCTGGGGCTATGGTTGATTGAAACTGGATGTAATCTTTGACTTTTGAGGCAGTAACACTTTATTTTTTAAAGATAAGTTAAACGTATACATAATACAATGTATTGTTTCATGTTAAATATCCAATGGCTAGTGAACTGTTAGAGTGTGGACAAATTATTTATTTTCAAATATTGAACAATGTTTTGATTTAATTCAATCAATAAATTATCCTGCTCTTCTGCAGATATAAATGAATGTGATGAAGATCCCAACATCTGTCTTTTCGGTTCCTGCACCAATACTCCTGGGGGCTTCCAGTGCATTTGTCCCCCTGGTTTTGTATTGTCTGATAATGGACGGAGATGCTTCGGTAAGTTTTGAAATGGCTTCTCTGTCATAATTGGCCCTTAAACTTCAAAGCTAGATAGTAAGCCATGATTCAGTGTTTGTCACTAAAAATATATGTCTCTGGCAAATACATCATCTGTAAGTTTAAAATGTAGGTCTCAGATGTATATGCACTGGACAATTTTTAAGGCACTTTGAATTATTGGCTCTGTTTCTACATTTTAAAAAGACTTCATGCTAAAAGAAAAATTGTTATCTTATTTCATCATTTTCATTCTGTTGTTGGCATAGATGTTTTGTACATTGGTGAGGAGTTGCTTCTGATATGATGTAACTTACTGAAAATTACCTAGATTGATTTTGTTAGGCTATAATGTAACAGTGGGGGAAAAAAAGACATGGAAATTATTTTAATATTGAGCATAATTTGTCACATTTCCTAAGCACATTATTAAAATATTGTAAATATTGTAAATAATTAAATATAGTTTTACAGAGCGGTCAGTTTAAACTGGCAAGTGTTAATCAGCAATTGAGGATTTCCAGACCTATCTTTTAACTGCTAATCTAATCTGCATCACATGTTCAGCCCATGAGAAATGTTCTGTCGGAAACAGAGTTATATACAAATTATTCCATCTTTTAAAATGACCAGTAAGGAGATCTGTGATGTTTGCTTTCTTGATTAGATACTCGCCAGAGCTTCTGTTTCACAAACTTTGAAAATGGAAAGTGCTCCGTACCCAAAGCTTTCAATACCACAAAGGCGAAATGCTGCTGTAGTAAGATGCCAGGAGAGGGCTGGGGGGACCCCTGTGAGCTGTGCCCCAAAGATGATGAAGGTAAGAGCAACAACTACATAAAATGCCACTTTGCACTAGTTTGGGACTGTCTGGCGGAACCCAGTTGGACTATGTAATTTATGAGTATTTTGAGGATGAAATTATTGTGAGCAACCT
Source organism: Stenella coeruleoalba (assembly GCF_951394435.1). NCBI lineage: Eukaryota > Metazoa > Chordata > Mammalia > Artiodactyla > Delphinidae > Stenella > Stenella coeruleoalba. The sequence continues at coordinate 105,763,872 of NC_137148.1, read as the reverse complement.
AGTCTCAGGAACTTCTTTCAACTTTTGTATTCAACATGTGTACATGCAGGGAGTTACCACGTTATTTCATTTCTCCCACCAAGGCTAGTATTACTTGTTTTGAAAGGAATGAATTTGAGAGGTGCAGGGCAAGAGATCCAAGGAGGGGATGAAAATTATATTCCAGATTGCTGCGGGAGTCCCACATGGGTATTGTATCCCACGCTGTGGCTCCCAGCCTCTTATGTGAAGTTCTGAGAAGCTGAGTCAGCACAATAGCCATTTGCAGGAATAGACCAAGAACCTCACAGATCTAGTTAGCACAGCTGAAGGGTACAATTGTTTCAGCAGTCTTGGAATTGGCCTGGTCTGTAGGCCAGAGGTAGCTTCTGTGTGTAATGGGCAGAGAGGCTCTTTGGCTGACCAACATTAAACAAGCAAGCAGACAGAAGCAGACACCCTCCATAGGTGGTACTCTGGGAGGAGCTGGACAAGCTCAGGTGACCTCTAAATATGCTCAGCGTTGCTTTTGCAATAAATTATAAAAACAGAAAAACTCTTACTAAAAACAGCCTTGTAGAGGAGAAGTAAGCCTCATTTCATGTATTATCAGTAATCAGTTAAGTTCTCTGATAGTTGAGACTCTTTGATAATGGGTAATTTGTGTTTTTCTCTGTAGTGGCATTCCAGGATTTGTGTCCCTATGGCCATGGAACTGTTCCTAGTCTTCATGATACCCGTGAAGGTGTGGTTTGATATATTTTATTTTTATAGTCTTACATAAGTAAATTTTTGTACATTTATTTTATAATCATGCTGATTTTACTGTATAACATAGTATATTGCATTTAATACACAAATACAATATTTATTATATAGTTATCATATGCACTATATTTATCATAAGACTATGTTGTAACATGTGAAATACATTATATATTTCTCTGATAAAAGAATTGTTTATATGTTTTAAAATTTTTAAGCCTCTTTTGAATAGATATATACAGTTTGGGCATATCTTTTTATGTAAGAGAGTTCATGGGTGATTCTGTATTTTAGATGTCAATGAATGTCTTGAGAGCCCTGGCATTTGTTCAAATGGTCAGTGTATCAACACAGATGGGTCTTTTCGCTGTGAATGTCCAATGGGTTACAACCTTGATTACACTGGAGTACGCTGTGTGGGTAAGTGCTGACTCCACATTTCACACTTTGAAAGTTCTGTTTTCTTTCTTATATTCAGCAAAAGGTCTCTCAGGCCCCATGGGTGGCAGTGGGATTTACAAAGCCAGGATAAGTAGCTAGTAACTGCTCTTTCTTCTCCCATTCTACATTTTCCAGTAGACCTGGTTTATGTGAAGATGGGGAGAGTTGCCCAACCTCTGCCTTCAACCAAATATACAAACTCTGATGTGTCTAGAGATTTACAATTGCCAAAACCACTAACTGGGAAAGAGATCCATTTTACTTTATGACTTTCCACTTCTGCTCTGGTGGCAGAAGACCACATCCCTCCCTGGGTTTGTGTTTTTTTTTAGGGCAAGCCACGGCTGTCTGAAGGCTCAGATCATTGCACACTTGATCTCTCGGGGTTCTCTGCATAAAGGCCAGCCAGCCAAGGCCAAGGGGGGTTGCAAGAGTCATGTGTGCCCTGCACAGATCTGGGACATGTGTGAGGGCCAGATGGATATTCATGGGCATACTGCTATAAAACTAAACCTTCTCCAGATTTTGTGGCACTTTCTTATTCTTCTTTTTCAGATACCGATGAATGTTCAATTGGCAATCCCTGTGGAAATGGGACGTGCACCAATGTTATTGGGAGTTTTGAATGCAACTGCAACGAAGGCTTTGAGCCAGGGCCCATGATGAATTGTGAAGGCAAGTGATACTTTTCTTTAGTATTATTTCTTCTTGATATAGAAAGGGTTTTTCATGTCTCAGCTTTTATTTATACTATTCTGACGTTCTATTGATGATTATATTCATCACAAACATATTTTTCTTTATCTCAGTGAGCATAGTTACAAAAGCTACTTTAAAGCCCTTGTCTGATAATTCCAGCATCTTGGTCCTCTCAGAGTTGGCGTCAGTTGCTTATCTTTTCCCTTGAGATTGGGTCACATTTTCCTGGTTCCTAAGTAATTTTGGATTATGCCCTGGATATTGTGAATGATGTTTTCTGGAATCAGTTATATTATTTTGAAGAATATTGACGGTTTTGTCTTAGCAGGCAGTTAACTTGGATAAATATAAAAGTGGACTGTCAGGCCTGTGGAAGACAATGGTTCAGATTTCAGTTCTGTTCTTTAAACCCTAGTGGCTAGCTTCTTTGATTTTGGCCTACACATGTATGGTTAAGTCAGCAACTTGGGCTGCATTTGTGCAAAAAAATGAAAAAGGTATTTCTCTACCTCTGGTCCTCTCATTTCCGGGATTCCTCCTCATTCTTCAGCAGCCTTGGTTGCCCCAAGGCTCCCTTCCCTGAATCCTCCTGGACAGAAGCTCAGAAAGGTTCTACTGAAGATTTAGCTGCCAGGTGCTGCTGTCAGGACTGGTGCTATCCACAGGAAAAAAAAATTTGAGAACCTATTCTTTGCCTGTTGTTTGCTGACTTTCAGTTCACCACTAAAAACCACTTCAGGTGTTATTTTTGTATTTTTTACAGAGTTTATAGTTGTTATTTGTTGGAGGATGAGTTAGGTGCAAATACATCAGTGTTTATTTGAGCAAGTAATTAGAACTCTAGGCTGAGCACATGCCTGCCTGTTTTCTTGATCAGATATCAATGAGTGTGCCCAGAACCCACTGCTGTGTGCTTTCCGCTGCATGAACACCTTCGGGTCCTACGAATGCACATGCCCGATTGGCTATGCCCTCAGGGAAGACCAGAAGATGTGCAAAGGTAAGGCTACAGACAGGGGAGTAGTTAGCACTTTATTTGCCATGCTGGAAATACATTTTAATGAGTTTATGGTTCTCAGCTGTCTTCTTCTAGAGCTTTAGAGAAATGTATCTGACAACATTGCTGGTAGATTTCCATATCTAGATAACAAGATACTTGATGGTCTGTCCAGTCAAGTCAAAAATAAGATGTCACACTCTTGAGCTCTTATTAAAGCAAAGATAGCCCTTTCCTGAACTTCTTATCTTTAGGACCAATGCTGAAATTTTATAAATCTAGAATACAGCCAACGGTTGAAAAAGACTGGGCTCCTCCTTTCTCTGTTACATAATAAGAGCCAGAAGACCAAAAAAGTGACTTAAAAATACTAAACAATACCCTGTTCCTGAAAATTTCTTACTTCTATGTTTTTCCTGTTAAAAATATTTTATAGACCTGGATGAATGTGCTGAAGGGCTACATGACTGTGAATCTAGGGGCATGATGTGTAAGAATCTGATTGGCACCTTCATGTGCATCTGCCCGCCTGGGATGACCCGAAGGCCTGATGGAGAAGGCTGTGTAGGTAAGGCTTTATGGGATGGTGTCTTTTTATTTAATACTTCTACTCCAAGATAGATTTACAGCGCTATTCCCAAATCATCCTAACTGCAAGCCAGCTATTTTCCAGCTGTTTCAAGGCTGTGCTATATAGCTAGATTTCTTCGATCTCAGGGTCCATGCTAATACAGTAGGTTCTGGATAATACAGTGGAGATTATGCTTGTCCTAGAATATATGCCTTCTTGTTTATCATAATTCTCTGTCTTGTAAATCTAAATCATTAAATTTAGAAGTGTGGAAAAAAACTCCTTGAAACAATGCTACTTACTTATGTAGCAAAATTAAAAGTATGAGTTAATATTCTCGCTTTTGTATCACTCCATGAATGAGGAGAGTAATGAGGCAGGTAATCTCCAGAACTCTGTAACAGGCTGGGTATTTCTGTGACTTAGCCATATTTTTTAATGTTTTTGGACCTCAGTTAATTCATCTTTAAAGGGAGGAGGTAGGGCTGGGGCTCTAAGATCACCTCAGGAATTTGAAACGTTATGATTTTATGATGAGTACTGAAGTATCACACCGTGTAAGCTGGTCATGGCCACCCCATCCAGTATCTCAGCACTTACTCCCTAAAGTGTTGTCGCCTGAGGCACTGCAGCCCACGACACGGTCTTCCTCCTTCTTGAGAATAAGTGTCTCCCCTTCTTTAATTAATAATCTGCTGTGCTCCCTTTTTAACCTCCAATACCTGGAAAAATGTGGATATTTTTGGAGGAACATTTGAAGATTACTAATAACTTCTTATTGGGGAAAAAATAACATAATAATAGTATTTCTTAAAATAAATCTATTAGTGATTGCCTGGTGCTAAGAGTCAGAATGGAGAGTGGCTGTAAATGGTTGCTGGGGATCCTTTTGGGAAATGGAAACGTTTTAAAACTGGATTGTGGCAATGACTGTACGACTCCAGAATTTACTAAAAATCGCTGAATTGTACACTTAAAAATGGAAATTTTATAGCCAGTAAATAATACCTCAGTAAAGTTGTTTTTAAAAATGAATCTACCATAGGAAAAGAAACATGAGGATGTCCACTAAATTTTGGTTGTAGTAACAACCGAAAAAAAAAAAAAAGAGAGTAGGAAACAACCTAAATGCCCATCACAGGATGACAGCTAAATAAATGTGGCATGGCAATGCTATGAAACCTTACAGAGCAGTTAAAAGGAATAAAATAGATATGCGTATGTACTGAAGTAAAAATAACTCTAAATATTTGGTTACAGAATAATATATACAATGTGTCATATTTTAAAGAAAATTGTAAATCATACAATATTTTTTCTGTAGGTACATATGCAAGCCAGTAAATACACAGGAAAAGATTTATTTATTTTTAACCATTAATTCTTTATTTTTGTGTTTATATTGCAACATCATATTGGAATACAAAAGCTTTTCCCCAAGGCCAGCATGCTTTCTTCCACAACAAATTACACTCCAGGTTCTCACTATTGATAACATATATTTAGTTACAAGATGTGCATGCAAAAGCAAAATATGCTTTGTGTGACTTAAGGCCTTGTGAATATTTAATAAACTTGGTGTAATGAATATTATTAGGAGAGAAAAATGATTTGAAAGTAGTAAGATTGATGATATAACACGAATCAAGAGGGATATAAGGTAATTGTATCATTTTACTGTATTCAGCAACCAGAAAAATCTGAATTTTAGCTATCAAACTGGAAAAATATGGTGTATTATTTTCTCTGCAAATAGCCAAATAGATTAAAAATTAAAAGACTCTATTAGGTTCATTATACAATATGCAAACTGTAAAATATTATTAATCTTTTCTATCGTTACTAGGTTTCTGTGGCAACTTGGAAAATCTTATGCTCAAGAGAAATTTCCCAACATTTGTTTGCATTGTCAGGAAAATTTTTAAAAAAGAAAGAAAATAAATCTAAGATTTGTAGCAATCAGGTCTTTTTAGATATGTTTCAGTTATACGTTTTGAATTACAAAAAACATAACATTAAAGCAGACAAGATCCAGATGGATGCTAAAATTAGTGGGCAAAAATTTAAGAGAAAAAGGATATAAACGCCAATTCGTAGAAAAAGAATTACATCCAGGGACGCTATTAGAGGTTACTGGTCTGAAGTGAATTCAACTGTATGTGTCAATTTTAATTTTTTACAAAAGAGTGAATTCCTGAATTACATATGTAATATTAAATTAATTTTTAAATGTCTGCAACAACCCATCAGATTATAATTGGATTTCATAGTTTCTTTTAATCTAATAGATATTTCATTCGAAATCCACTACTTAATAAAGTTAAAGTAGATCACCTTAGAGGTTTGGTTATGCAGTGGTTCTTTCAAAAACACTGTTTTTCTAAGATCTGAAAACACTGTTCTTACAAGATCTGAAAACCAAGTTAAACCTAGACTCTTAAGTCATGTTTATAGAGTAATATATGTTTCTCAAAGTGTATGAAAGGGTAGAAATAACATGTATGGAAGACACTGTTACAATTCTGACTTCTTACGCATGAGATCCGTTGTAATTTTTTTTTTTTTTTTTTTTTTTTGGTTGCATTGGGTCTTTGTTGCTGCGTGCGAGCTTTCTCTAGTTGTGGCCAGTGGGAGCTACTCTTCGTTGCAGTGCGCGGGCTTGTCATTGCGGTGGCTTCTCTGTTGCAGAGCACAGGCTCTAGGCACGCAGGCTTCAGTAGTTGCAGCACGTGGGCTCAGTAGTTGCAGCGTGCAGGCTTCAGTAGTTGTGGCGCACAGGCTTAGTTGCTCTACGGCATGTGGGATCTTCCCAGACCAGGGATTGAACCCATGTTCCCTGCAATTGACAGGGGGATTCTTAACCACTGCATCACCAAGGAAGTCCCCATTGTAATTTCTTTTTGTCAAGTTATCTCAGGGATTCTCAGTACCAAAGGTGTGAAAGCAAAAGTAATCCAAGACTTTAAGATACATCAAGTTATCTTTCAAGTATAAAAGCTGTACTATATATCATCAAACATGGCAGAACTCACTCAGTATATCCAACAAAAGCCCTTCTTGAAAAAAGTAATTCAAATCAGACAACTAAAATACTAATCAAAATAAAGGTATCAACATTAGGGACAGGATGAGATCAAGAAGGTAGACCTTGAACCCTCAGATTCTAGAAATAAGAAACACTGTACAATTTTTTAAATCCATAACTCAGTTTAATACTTTTGCATATACTTTAAAACTTATGCAATAAGTTTCCTAAAAGAAAAAATATATATCTTTAACAAGAAACATCACAGTGAGTTTCAGAACAATAAGAGCAAGTGAAAATCCTTAAAGCTCCCAAGAGAGCAAAACCAGATTCCCTACAAATGAACCTTAATACTGGGTAAAAGAAAACAGTGGAGCATCAGTATTTTCAAAACATTCTAAGGAAAAATAATTTTGAACTAAAATTTTATATCCAATCTAGTGATAAAGCAAACAAAAATATGGCATTGTCAGAAATGTGTTGTAGAATATTTATCACCCACGTACCCTCTCTGAAATGATTACCAAATTATATTCCAATATATTTTTTAAAGTTAATTCAAGAGGAAGTAGTAGTATACGTGAAGCAATGGTAAGCCAAGAAACCAGTAACCCTTATTATGTGGTTTAAATAGATGCTGGTGGTCCATAAAAACAAAAACATAACAAACCAAAATTTCTCGACCACATCAACATGGCAGGTGACACAGGGAGAGAAGAGAAAGAAGTCATACCAAGGTACTCGTTATGGTCAGAAGCTTTTGAAACAGATACCTCTTGATATTAATAGAAAAATATTCATTAAAGTGTATGTTGAAGTTGTTTCATGGTTACCACTGGAAGAATAGAAGATTACAACTTCCAGACATGAGTTAGGGATGAGAGGAGGGCAGAGAAAACTAGACTGATCGAAGAAATATTGAGAGAAGGGGGCAATAGCATGGTAAATATAAAATAATATAAAATGGCAGGCAAGAGTCCAAACATATCAGTTTGGAAATAGTTCAAATTTCTGTTAAAAGGCAAATGTACTTTTAAAAATTATTTTACAATGCAGCTTGGTGCTTTTTACAAGAAACGTACCAAATCAAAATGTGAGCTAGATTGAAAATAAAGGGGTAGGACAAGATATTCAAGGCAAATGCTAATAAAAAGCAAGCACATGCAAAATAAATATTAACAGATTGAAGATTGAAAAGTATAGACATGAAGGGAGCAATTAATCAGAAGGATTTAATTGTCATGAGTTCTCATGCTTCTGACAACATTGATTTGAAAAATACCTCAAACAAAATTTACAAAATATCAAATAAACACAATAAGTAAGTATATAGGGATTTTAATAAAACAATTTTGCTCTAATATATTTATTTATCACCAATCAAAAGACCAGTACGGCCTAAATTCCTTCTTCCATTAGCCGCCCTTAACACACTGCTCCACTCCTGTGATTTTACTCAAAGGCAGTCTAGGAACTTGTCCTTTATCCATGGCCTAAGTGCCCTTTTACCCTACTCTCCACCTCTCCCTAACACCTACCCCCCCTTTCCCGCCCTCAGCCTCTCTCTCATATCACATAAATTGGTATCCTCTTCCCCAAAGTTCTTTCTCTCCTTGTCAAGTAATCCCTTTTGGAGGCCAATTTTCTTATTCTCCATCAAATATCACCTCTTCCCCGAAAAGAGGAAGAGGAAAAGAAGGAAAGGGAAAAAAAAACACTTTGTTAACCAAGAACCCATCTTGGAAGGATGAGGTATATTTAAAAATAAATTAGTATTCTATCATATTAGTATTTTGGTGAGGAAGTTTTAAATATGATATAACCCATTAGAAGATAAACTTGTAAATTACAATTTTATAGTCTACTCATGATTCACATTATTTGCTTTTCTAAAGATGAAAATGAATGCAGGACCAAGCCAGGAATCTGTGAAAATGGGCGTTGCGTTAACACTATTGGGAGCTATAGGTGCGAGTGTAATGAAGGCTTTCAGTCAAGCTCTTCAGGAACTGAATGCCTTGGTAAGTTGATAAACGAGTATATTTTACTTGGTAAATGAAACATCTGTTTTGTGACATCATCACAGAAGAGTTCTACATATGTATCCTTGTCTGCTAAACAGATTCCCCAATCTGAGTAATAATCCACATACCTCTTCCTTAAAGGTAGACATCTATTAAAATGACATATTTGTATATGTATGTGTTGTACCTACGTCTATGCTTAATGTAAATAACCATCTTAAATGGTCTTTCCAAAATTAAGATTAATTAAGCTCTATGGAAAATGTGACTCTAGTAAAACTTACATCAGGGGATGATTTAATTCCAAAAGAAAATATTTGCTATGTAAGGTAAGCTTTGCTGTATTAATGATATTAAAGAATATGCCACATTTCAAAAATGCAGTGAAAGTTGATTTTTATTTTATGGTACAGGAAAATGTTTTACAAAATATTTTCTTTTGGAAAATATAAGTCTCAGACATTTTAATGATAACATGCATACATCATAAACCATTTTAGTTAATTATGAGCAGGTGTAAAAGTATGGAGTAGTAAAATTTAAGGCAAACAGAGAACTAGCACTCATCACTGGATTTGGTGCAAAAATAGAACATTTCAACTACATCAGATTGTTCTCAAAATGCTGTCATCTGCTTCAAATCCTAGGAAATTATTAGTCAAGAAATTGGCTATTGTTGTCTTAAATCTAGACCTTTTTGGAAATAGAAAAGATAACCTACAGAAAAAGTGTTCTTTTCTGTTCATATTAACAGTTCATTAGGATGGTTCTTAAAACCACATAAAAGATCTCTTTGCCTACTTATATCATTGAAATCCCTTTATTTATAATTAAAAAACTACTTAATCCAATGTTTGAACAGTATTTTAGATGTCTAAAATACAGGAGATTAGATTGAATATGTACCAAAATTATAACATAGTCTAGAATTTGCTTTTCAAAAACAAATCCTGTTGCTCATTTGCTTATTTAAAGGGAAATAATTTTCTTTGATTTTCCTTTTATCTGGATTCTACAGGAATGGTAGTTTACTATCACTTAGCTGCAGATGAAAAAAAAAGAAAAATCCCAAATCTATTTCTTAAGTATAGTTTCACTTATTATTAAATTTAATAAACTGTGTTTAGTGAAAGAACACTCCGTGAAATTAATCTCCAACAAAACTTTCTAATCATTGTCTTAAACATTGTCTTAAAAGAATATTTAGCTTTTAAGAAAGTATTTCTAAGGAGAACATTGATTGTCCTATTTAATTTGAAGACCAAGGTGTCAGTTCCTTGACACTGATGCCTATTAACTACATTCTCATTTCAGACAATCGACAGGGACTCTGCTTTGCAGAGGTATTGCAGACCATGTGTCAGATGGCATCCAGCAGCCGTAACCTTGTCACAAAGTCAGAATGCTGCTGCGATGGGGGGCGAGGCTGGGGTCACCAGTGTGAGCTCTGCCCACTTCCTGGAACTGCCCAGTACAAAAAGATATGTCCTCATGGCCCAGGATATACCACTGATGGAAGAGGTAAGGAGTTGAGGAAATTCATGCATATTATTAACACAGTGAACATTAAATCAGATTAATTTTGAAGGAAGTAAAATAATAGCTAAAATATGTGTGCGTATGTTGTGGTTGTATATGCTTTTCGCTAATGCTTCAGAGACTTTGAAAGGTATAATCTTCATATTAAATCTAAAAGGCAGAATCTATTATTATTCCTATTTTAAAAGATAGAAACTGAAGCACAAAGCTTAAACGATAAATCATTTTCCCAAGATCACAGCCTTTTTAAGGGATGGACCAAGGAATGGAACATATCTGTCTAACCCCAAAGCCCATGGATAACTCCTGAACTATACTTGCTTCATTTAAATAAAGGTTACTTGTTTGTTTGTGTGTAACGCATTTGTTTGAGTGTACGCAGGGACTCATTCTGTTGGCAACATATTTACAAACCAGCAAGTCTCATAAATGATTAGTAGTTTCCATTTTTTTGGTACAATCAGTATACTAATGTCCTAAAAATGTCATTTTCCTCTATTACTATACAGATTCTCGACCCTGTGCTTGATTACTTTGCTAATGAAACCCTTTCTTCAGTCTAATACAAGTGTGAATTTAAAACCAATCCATGGTATACTATCACAAATTCCAAATTAGTTGAACTTCAGAGGGGTAGCTTTCTAGATTCCCAAAAACTAATTCATACTTAGATTGCAGAACGAGTAGACTTCTGTGGGGCTTTCAACATAGCCTTCCTTTTGTTTACCTCTTCCTATCACTTCAGATTCTTTTTTTTCTCTCCCTTCTATGTTGCCACTGGACTGAATGATGAAAAGGTACACCAGCACAATTATGAATGTTGGTTCTTAATGATCTGTCAATTCCTTAATTTCTCTTAGTTTCTAACCAGTTTTATTCTTGCATCTGTATTAAATTACATTTGTTTTTGCCTTGGGGTTTTTGGTGGACAGATATTGATGAATGCAAAGTTATGCCAAATCTCTGCACCAATGGTCAGTGCATCAATACCATGGGCTCCTTCCGGTGCTTCTGCAAGGTTGGCTACACCACGGACATCAGCGGAACCTCGTGTGTAGGTAAGGCGAGGCGAGGCGTCTCTGCATCTGGGTGGTTGTTTCCTACATGTCATTTACTGTCAGCAGAGTATCTTTATTATGGAGCTTTGGAATGTACATTTTGTTAAAAAATGCCATTCCTTTCAGCAGTGTGGTTCTTAATATCATAGGAGTTGTCCAAGGCCTTGTCTAGTAATGTGAGACACAGAATTGTTTAATTCATCAAAAAGTCTGTGCAATTAGGGAAACATAGAAATTATTAAAAATATATTTTCAACATTTTATGTTTAATTTAAAATGTATAAAGGCATGTTTGTTTGTCATTCTTTTAATGAAAGAATAGGACTTTTGATTGTGAAATTGTGTGTTTGCATATGGAGAGAGTGCTTTTTGCTTGTTTCTCATTGTGGTTTTTTTGCATAAAATATGCCAATTAAGCATCATCTAAAATTTCCAGTTGCAAAGCAGTCTCAGTACAGAGACCTTCTACATTTTTACAATCTCTTTTTCTAATTTATTTTATTGTCTCATCGACACCATTCTATGACAATTGGAGGGGGTTGGTAGCTTGCCTTTCTGAGTCTTTCCAAAGCATTTAGTTTTCATTAAAGAAAAAAAACTTTTCTCCTTCATATTTCATCAACTTACATCAACTTGTTTTAATAACAAGCATACCTGGCATGAAAAGGTTAAGAAAAACCAAACTAAATCTTAGTAAACATTCAACTCACTTGTTTGGGCAAGAGAGTGATAGAGACTAGGCTATCAATCATGAGCTTTTAGCATTCTGTGGGCTATCAATCAATGTGTTTTATGGGGGAAATGGAGGTGATTTGCTATCAGAGTCCTAGCAGAAAGAAGGTGGCATATTCAAATGAGGACAGTTTACAGAGACTTGTTTTTGACAAAGAGACAGTATATAAAGGTGCGGGTAGAGTGGGCAGAAACTGCAAGGGATAATGCTGAGTGCTGGGACTGTATCACCTCTGGGCCAAAGATAGAGGGAAAGGTTGAAACTTAGAAGAGGGAAGAAGTTTTGCCCAGAGACCTGCCTTGAGAGCATCTGTGACCTCTGATCCCATCTTGCGAGGAGGGAATTGAGGAATTAAGGACCAGCCTGAAGGCAGAGGGCAGGAGAGCCTGCTAATGGTGTCTGTGCAGTTCAGCCTCCTGGGCCCGAAAACAGGGTGGACCAGGGTGAGGACTGCATCTGAAGGGGGAAGTGGGAGGCTTCCAGCACAGTCTGTGATGCCGAAAGATTCTTAGGGGAGTGTCAGCTAAGAGAGGTTGAGAATTCCTGCCACATCCACGTGTCAAAGGAAAGAAACTCTAGCCTTTAAGTTTATGATTCTCAAGCTGTAAACCAAAGTACACCCAATCTAAAAAAATCTAGTGTATTTTTTTAAACCCAGACAGTTGTTCCGGATATTATAATATTTGCCCAAGACACGCTCGACAGAGTAAACCGGTAAATTAATTTAGAGAAAATTGTTCTGTGCCTCATTTCTATTTTCCATTTTAAGTTGAAGAGTAAAAGAAAAAGATGAAGTGAGAATATGGAGGGAGGAAAGGGACTGGTTTTTCCTTCTAACCAATAATTTAATCCTCACATCACTTTTGCTTAGATCTTGATGAATGTTCACAGTCCCCAAAACCCTGCAACTTCATCTGCAAGAACACAGAGGGGAGTTACCAGTGCTCCTGTCCTCGGGGCTATGTCCTACAGGAGGACGGAAAGACATGCAAAGGTGAGTGAAGAGTCTGCATTCTTCTGAAAAAAGAGTCCTCTCTTTTTTCAGATTCAAAGTCAGCTAATCAGGGATGATACTGTGTGTCTCACCTTCACTAAAGCACATCTTCCTAGTGACCATTTTATGATTCATAGAAAATTCTACCAAAGGACACATGCCAGGAGGCAGAGAGAATTAAAACCCGGGTTACAGTGGTTTGCTTCTTACAGCAAACCACCCAAACTGAAAAATAAATTAAATAATACAGAAAGCTATGGTGAAGGAAGAGACTGAACAACTAAAATAATATTTATTTTGTTGCTTATCTGAGATTTCATTTCTCTAAACTATCTTTATTACACATTTACTGCAGAAGATTGAAAATGAATAGGTAAATTTAAATTTTTGCTTACATAGTTTTAGTAGTAATTATCAAACTAAATTAGATAATTAAAAGAGCTTCAATACTATACTCATATGTTCAATTTTGTAGTAAACCTCATCGGTATGAAAATAATGGACTGAGGAAATTCCTGTCTAATTAAATTTTTGAAATACAGTTTATTCTCAAGAAGATGAAGTTTTATTTCCAAGAAATACCAAAAAACAAATACAATAAAATAATAGGAAGCAATATTATACCCTTGGCTCTACTTAGTGAACTGTTATGAGTCAATTTAATTTTGCACGTTTATAGTTATTTTTATTTGAGTGCAACTGTGTGTGTGTGTTTTAAGCTTTAAAATAGTTAGTCTTGTCTGCATCTTACATTGCTCTGTGAATTTATTTAAATGTCTTTTCCCATATTAAGTTCCAATCCAACCAAAATCAGATTTTGAGTTTTCTATCAGTATAGTTCAAATACTAGTTCCATTTATGACTAGAATTATAGATGCTGTGATTTTGCTTCTTCTGGTATTTATGATGGTGTTTTCATTTGGATCCTGAGAACCTGACTCAGTGTTTGTGTTAAGACCTTCATCAATTTTCAGATTCTGTTTTATTTTTGTTTAATCCCTTCTTTAATAGAAATAAGTGACCAGCCATGTGCTAAACTGTGCATTAAATACAAGAATTATAACCTTTGGATATTAGTTTTGAGAACAGTTCATGAACACCACTATGATTCATCCTTTCAGTTTTTTATTTTAAGAAAACTTTGTGGTATGTATCACCTTAGCCATCCTATCATTGTAGCCCATGATATTTATGCTGCTTAAGTATGTGAAAAGAAACTCCTTGCCATATGCATATGGATATCTACAAAGCTTCCAACAAAAATCTAGACAAAATACTCCTTGTGGCTTCCTGAGAAAGGAGGCAAAGCCAGATAACTCTGCTCCAATTTCATAGGCTTCTCTTTCATTGCAGACCTTGATGAATGTCAAACCAAACAGCACAACTGCCAGTTCCTCTGTGTCAACACTCTGGGAGGTTTTACCTGTAAATGTCCACCTGGTTTCACACAGCATCACACTGCTTGTATTGGTAAGACAAAACTACAAAAGAGAAATTTTGCAAACTTTTAGTAGAAGCCTAAAACTGTACTAAAAAAATGGTAGAATAATGGCTCAGTATTTACATTAAAACCAATCCCTCATAATTACTGGTCTAAAAATGTTGTTAATAATAGATTTTTTTTCACTAGAACAATATCCAAAGGAAAAAATCCTGTATAGTCCAAGCACATGCACATGAGGTGTATTCCAGGCAATGCCTTTATATTGCATTCTAAATATAACCATGTTTGTTCAGATAAAATATGAGTAAAGGCTCACTGTAGTTTAGAACATGCTAATGAATATGCTGGGTTTTTTTTTTTATGTTAGAAGGCACACAGGTTAAGAGACTTTGTCTGTACTATCGAAAACCATGTCCTCAATTGACCCAAAATATGCTCTAATTTCAAATCTCTTGAAATATATTTTTTCTGACCATTTTTGCCTTTAACATGACCATGAATAATGGTATACATTTCCCTAAAATTCTGTTCTCACATCATGAAACTTAGGCTTTCATACTTCACTTTTTACTTCATGTAGTAAAATTTGAGTCATATAATAATTGGGAAGCTTGACGCTCTCCCACTTTGTGCTTTGCTAGACAACAATGAATGTGGGTCTCAGCCTTCACTTTGTGGAGCAAAAGGAATCTGTCAAAACACCCCTGGAAGTTTCAGCTGCGAATGCCAAAGAGGGTTCTCTCTTGATGCCACGGGACTGAACTGTGAAGGTGAGTTTATTTGCTCAAATATTCTTATTCTAATACAGCAAACTGTTTTCTTTTAACTTCCAAGCCACTCAATGAGCAATTGAGATCATCTCAAAAGAAAAAAAATTAACAAAATAAAACCCAGAAATTGATTTTTTTGTTCATAAATTTTCATATATCATTTTGGGGGCAGAGGAAAACCTTAATGTGATGAAACAAAAATTCTGTGAGTACAAATTGGCTTCTAAAGTAACTGTTTACCTAATTACTGATCTAAAAAAGAATTGAACTGAAAAAGAATTCTGTACCTAATTTAGTTTACAGTAGTGTATGAGTATACCAGAAAAAAATTGGATGTCTGTTCCATGATACTTGAATGTGTAAATATTACATGTAAGACAAAGAACGAATTATAGAGAACCGAAAAAATGTACAGAAAGCTCTGGGAAAAACTGATGGCGATTTTATTTGGTCTGAGACTCCTGATTCACTCTCTTTTCTATAAAGGGCATTTCCTATAAAGTCTCTGTCACAATAGGTATTTCCTATTAAGTCCAAGGGAACATTTAAGTAGGAATAAAATAAGAATTTGCCTGCGGTCAATAAAATATTATATTGTTCTTCAGTATTTCTATTGCATGTGCTAGCGTATGAGACAAATGTACTAGGATTGGTAGCTTTTACAAAATGCTCATGCCAGAGATTCTGAGAGCATATACATCCCCTTTATATTTTTATATACAATTGTAATTTATGTCTTTATTGATATTAGTCACCCTTTAATTAATTATTCTTAGAAATATATGATTTTGAATTCTAGAAATATATTCAAAATTGTTAATATTCTCTAAGAATTTCTCAAAGTTTTTAATATACTCTAAGAATTATAGGACTTTTATATGTATCTAATTTTCCGCCAAGAAAAATTCAGTTTAAAAATTTTCTATTTTAATATTTTGTATTCGAAGTCATTGAGACTTTGAAAGTATTCTGAACATACAGCTGCTTGCCATGTGTGGGTTTGGCTTGTAACCATCCACATAAGATATCATTTATTAATTATCCATATAAATTTGTTACGCATACATCAGACATGCCAATTTCATTTCACTTTTTATGGGTAGGTTTCAAAGCCTCAGTTGTCATTCCAGAAGAGTATGCATGTCTGAACAAAGAAATTATTCCATATGTGTCATAATACTATATCGTGTCTAAAAATAACATATTTAGAATACTTTAAATTTGCATCTAATTAATCTTGAATGGTAATAAAATTTTTTGTGTGCAAACCATTATACTTTTTAGGTATTTCTGTAGTGCTTGTATCTTCCCAAAAATGAGGATTATATGTCAATCACTTTTGAACCTACTGGAATATATAATGCAAAGATATTTATATCATTTACCAAATAAATCATACCGTATGTAGTTAATCCATCCAAAATGCACAACATTTGTGGTTGCTATGGTTGATTTGCTGACATTAAGTTGTTATTTAGAGCACTGACGTGGCATGGCTGGTGGATAGCATAAGAATGATGTGGTTTCTTATCTCAGAACTGTTCTCTGCACCACCACTGATTAATAACCATGTGACTTGGAAAAATCACAGCCCCTCAGTATGTCTTGTTTGTTTGTTCCTGTGATAATAGTTACCCCAGGCTGTGTTTGGAGTTCATTTAAGAATAGTAGAAGAAAGGTTACATAAAGATTTTGCCGGGATTGTTTTTGCAGATGTTGATGAATGTGATGGAAACCATAGGTGCCAGCATGGCTGCCAGAACATCCTGGGAGGCTACAGGTGTGGCTGCCCTCAAGGATATATTCAGCATTACCAGTGGAATCAGTGTGTCGGTGAGCACTCGCTTGTTACACAGCATCTGCTTTTCTCACCTTAAAGCATCTTTGAGTAAAAAGAACGAACAATAAAGACTGGCATTTCAGTGTAGCCTTTAAACCCTAGAACTTAAAAACCAGTACTTAGGACTGATGCATGGGGATCCATTAAACTAGTCTCTGTACATGTGTGTATTTGAAAATATACATAATAAAAATGTTAAGTACCTAAATGGTAACTCAACTAGAGCTTTCATAATTTTAATTTTCTGCTAGGCGTAATTCTAAGTTTCTGAAGATGGTGTCAAGAATCATCATCTTCACATGTTAAGGTCAGAGAGTTTTTATCGGTAATTTAGTATCTTTTGATTGGGGGTTGAAGGATTGCCCATCCATCCCCCTCATATAAATCTAAAGGGATTCAGATCAACTTAATGAGCACCATTCATCTGTGCTCTCCAGTCACATATTTAATGAAGAGGCTAAAGGATTTTAAGGTAGAAAAAGTACCTAGTTACAGCAAATTCTATTGAAAACTCCATACAAAAGTGTTTATAAAATAAAATCTGTAGGCACTCAGCTCCCTTTCTTGCACTTGATAGAGTCATGGAAATTCTCCTTTTAAGGAGAGATTGATCAAAGAGAACATTGCTCTCTACTTGAATAGCTGGCTAACTTAGTTAGCATATGCCTAATTTCTTGGCTCCATTTGAATGCCCTTCATAGAGGCACCATCCAACACAGTGTGACATCAGATGCTGGCACAGCAGAACAGAAAGGGGAACAGTGGTCCTGCTGAGAAACAACGGGGTACTTCCTGTTTCTCTGTAGTCATTTAAATTACCCCACATGTATTTCAGATCTTTTACTGTGAGCAATCCACTAAATAAATTAACCTGATTTTATCCTTGGTGATCTTCTCAAAAGAAATTTCTAATGACAGTTTAGTGAACTGAGAAAATCAAGACAAATTTCAAAGGAGGGAAAGCAACTCTGAACGTCATCGCAAGTCTGCTGTGGCCTTGTGCCAGGTTAAAGACAGATGCTTAGCCACACCACAAATAGACACTCGTGGGGGAAATGCAAAAACCACTAATGATCTAGGAGTTAAGGACAGAGTTTGAAAGGATTATCAAAATGATGAGTTAGGCAGTCAATCAAAATAACTTCATAAGTTTAGTTTACTTCTTTTCTCTTCATAGAAAAAAGAATGTCGCAGAAGTTGTTGTGCCCTGATTTATTGATTCATAAACAGAGATAAAGTATAGGCACACTCTTCAGAACATAGGGAATGGTACTTTTTTAGATAGCTATTAAACAGTGTGAAACGATTTTATTGTGTTGTTTATAAAATATGAGGCCCAAGCCTCTATTTGGTTAACACCACGGCTTCTTGTTTAATTCTACAGAACTTAAAGCAAAAGAATGATCCTCTAATATTTCACATGTGTCAGCTTAACTAAAATTCTTGTTTTTAAAGTGATCATGAGTGGAAATAGGAACATGTATGGAGTATCAACTCAATTTCTACGTTTTTTAAGTTTCCTGGAGTTTCTGTCTGTAAGCATTTAGTGCGAAAATAGCCACACAGGTTTTCACTGAATTTGGTCTAACTTAAAGTCAGGGCTATGTGATGTATCCCACTTCTTCTTGCTGGGATCCTTGGAATAGGCACTTAAGCAAGGCAGTCACCCCAAAGCAGCTCACGCTGGAGTCCAGCCAGAGGCCAGTGTGCCTTCTAGTCGGGAGAGACCCCCATGGGCAGAGGGATAAGTGGTTTCAAAGATGAGTTCAAAGCTAAAGATACATAAGCAGATATCCCCAACTGCAAGAATTAATTTGTTAGCTTGCTCTGCTAAAATGGGCCTCTGTAAGCAGCAGGCCCCTGGTAAGTAAGATGAAGCAGGGGTTTAATTTGAAAGATTCGAGATTCTTCTGTGCAGGGTTGAGCAGTCCAGCTGGTCTCTAGTAAAATTGCTGACTTTCTTGCCTTGAACCCACAGAACACAGTTGGAATTTTAACTCAAATATATGGCAGTAAGAGAATTAAACAACCCATTGGGAACTAATAAAAGCAACAAGTTAGCAAAATAACAAGCATTATAACAAAATGCAAATCGAAAGGCCACAAATCATTTTTATCTGTCACTATGGGTATGAAATATCTTCAGTTATTCATATGATTGAGGGGGGAATATAGTATGAAGTATTTCAGACAGATTTAAGTGGGGTCCCCTTGTAAAAAGACAAAAATGTTAGTGCATCAGATAACTTAAGTAATATTAAATTGTAAACCTACAATGTTGTTAATACTACTACCAATTTAAGAAAAATGACAGTTCTTGTAAGTGTTAATAATGAAAAAAGTTTTTAATTCAAATGAATACTTTCAGAAGTTTCCAGCCAGTTACCACAGAACATTTATAACATTCTGGTACGTGTACTGTACAGATTTAGGTAACATTCTCAAATATATGCCAGCATGATGATTATTCCAAATTGAAAATAAGGGAATATTATTAACATTTGCATATGGTTACTTCTGAGTATATGAAGCTTTGGGTTATGTGGTGTCAGCAACTTCTAGTTCCTTGTATGTCCTTTTCAAAATAACTTGAACATGGTTTAGCAAGGCTTGAGTCAGCTCAAAGTGGGTCTCAAACAGGAACATATTTTCAAAGTCAGATTACCTAAGCCTATAGAATTATGCTGTGATGTACGTTTATAGCATATAAACATGAAGTCTATCCTGGTGCTTCCAGAAATTTTACCTACTTAGAAATGTTCATGTCAGTGGTATGTTTAAAAGCAATTTATTCAACTAACTAGTTTTGCCTGGTAATATTTCTACCTAACACAGTGTCGAATACTATATTCATAGCAGGATCATTTTGTTAAATTATAACCTAACTCACATTCTCCATTAGGAGAGAAACACCACATATAAATGTCAGATTTAATTATAAAAGCAGATGAGCCTTTGAGGCAGAATTCCAAGTCTTTCGTATGTAGAAATAAAATAGTTATATTTATGTCATAGGTAGCCTGGTTATTAAGAATTTATTCATATACTTTCTCCCCATGAAATGAAGGCTAAGAATTTGTACATATTAGGTAATCATAGCACATTTCATATCCAGTAATTAAGAATTCTACATTTGGCAGTTTGGTTTAATTCTGAAACTATAATCACGATACAGAAATGTGCCTAATAACATCGGCCCTCTCAATAACCTCTGTGCCGTAGTTAATGAAGTTTAATTTCCTGTGTGAGAGGCCTCTTCACTGAGACTGTATCTGCATCTTCTGTAATCTCTCTGAGCTCCTGCAGATAAGCACTTCCCTGTAGCTGCTGTGTCCCAAGGGTACACCTAATTGCAAATGGGCCTGTTTCCCCACATGGGCTGAAACATAGACTTGTCAGGTATTAGGTAAACAGACACACTATGCTCCAGTGCAGTCATGAGAATTTGAAAGAATTCCACAGACCAAATGTGACTGGTGCCCAGGGTGACATTTAGATTATAATAAAGCCCACAGGGGTCAAGCCACAAAATAGGTATCAACCAGATAGTTAAGAGCAAAATTGTCATCTCCAAAGTTAAAAGCACAATCAAGCTTTGAATTTGTAAAAATGATAAGAGCAGCTGAAAGTATCAACCTGTAATTATCTTGCTGTCAGGCATTTATGGTATAATGTGAGTCATTAAACTAGTAAAACCTATGTCAGCTGATGGCTTGGTGCAAACCCATGTCAGAAGGCAAAGTCTGCACTTGATGCATTCTCAAGTGTTAAAAGTGTACAAGGTTATTGGTTCAGAATGTTCAATTAAATAATGTTTATTTCAGTTATTTTCATTTAAGGTATTTAAATTTTTTATCTGTTTTTCTTTCCATATATAGTGAAGGCTTTGGGAATTGCTGGGAGAATGGATAAAAATACAGATATAAATAGAGGCTTTTAAAAATTTGACATATAATTCACATACCATAAAATTCACCTTTTAAAATGTACAGTTCAGTGGTTTTTAGTATATTCTCACAGCAGTGTGCAAACGTCAACACCACAACATCTTCATCCCCCCAGAAAGAAACCCCATACCCATTAGAAGTCATTCTCCATTTCTCCCTCCCCACAACTCCTGGCAATCAGTAATCTTCTTTCTGTCTCTGTGAATCTATCTGAAGTGTAGGCTTTTGAAGTAACCTTCTGATACGAGAATAGAAGAGTTCTTCAGTAGTCAAACTACAAATATCTGTCCCCAGAGGCTGCCAGGGTATTCAGAAAAACCTAGTACAAACAGAATATAAAAGGGCGGGGCAAGGTTTTGTTTAAGTCATAATTTAGGGGGATTTGTTGGGTCTTGTTGTGTTTTTTTTAATTTCATAGGCTTTGCAAATCGACCATCAGGGTAAACATTTAAAAAATACGGTTCTAGAGCTATTTCCCCTGTAAAATCGTAGGTACTTTGAAACTCAGGCTCTTCTTTGCCCCACTGCCCCTACCCCTTGTAAGAGTCTCTTGCTTTATGTTCATAGATGAGAATGAGTGCTCCAATCCAAATGCCTGTGGCTCTGCTTCCTGCTACAACACCCTGGGGAGCTACAAGTGCGCCTGCCCCTCTGGGTTCTCCTTCGACCAGTTCTCCAGTGCCTGCCACGATGTGAACGAGTGCTCGTCTTCCAAGAACCCGTGCAATTACGGCTGCTCCAACACGGAAGGGGGCTACCTCTGCGGCTGCCCACCTGGCTACTACAGAGTGGGACAGGGGTAAGACCCTCCACCTCCCCGCACACAGGAAGGCGAGCGTGGTCCAACTCAGGCTGCCCTCCCTGTGTTCAGGCCGCCTGGCCACCCGGCACTGGAGGGGGGGCAGTTCATGGTGATTAAAAGCCCACAAGGGAAAAGCATTGATCAGGGCACTTAGGGAATAGGAGGAGGAAGCACATGGAAGAAGGCATGTGGATTACCTCCTTTGTGGTGAGCATAAGACTCAAACGTGTGTACAGGTATCACTCTCTTGCCTCTTAAAATGGCCTGAGTGGATTCAGTTGGATCCCTCAAGGCCAGAGACAAGCAGTTGTCTAAAAATGCTGTGGCTCACGTGTTGTCAGAGACACCTGAGTTAAGTACAAATGGAAATGGCTTCACCCCAGATTCTTCTGTGAATTTTGGCAGGTGCTAGCTCCATGCTCCCTGAGGAAGGAGTTGTTTCTCTCTTTGCTCATCTGGTTTTTTGTTGCACAGAGAGAGGATGCGCCTGGTTGGTGTGACACTGTCTCCACAAGGCTGGGTTCCCTCCAGCTAGTCGCACTTTCCCAAGTGCAGCTGTCTCAAGTCCTATCAGCTGCAGATGAGGTTCTGGCCACCTGCATCCTTCCTTCAAGGAAGTCAGTGCTCAACAGCATAGAAGATAAGAGTTTAGGAGTCAGTCAGGGTCACCCTCCTCAGAAGGAGCAGTGTGTGAGTCAGACACTGAGGGTCGTGGACTAGTATGTCCGCTGTGGGTACATAATAATGCTTGAAACAAAAGTCGTGGTGTAGACAAGGGTCATTTAGAGCCAGCTCGCTGAGTCTTTCACTAACCAGAATTGGAGTTCAGAAATCTCAGTTGGTAAAGCAGAGAGCTTTGTTGTGAGCAGAAAACATAGGCTTCAGGCTTTTGACTCAAAAGAACTTCTGGGGCTTCCCTGGTGGCGCAGTGGTTGAGAGTCTGCCTGCCGATGCAGGGGACACGGGTTCGTGCCCTGGTCCGGGAAGATCCCACGTGCCGTGAAGCGGCTAGGCCCATAAGGCATGGCCACTGAGCCTGCGCGTCCAGAGCCTGTGCTCCACAACGGGAGAGGCCACAACAGTGAGAGGCCCACGTACTGCAAAAAAAAAAAAAGAACTTCTGGCACTCTCTTTGGAAATTCATACTTAATTTTTATCTTCTTGATTTAACTACTCATAGTGCTTCAGTCTAATTAGGATAGAAAATTGGGGAAACTTGGGGCTCACTCTTAGAAGAATTTTGCTGTTCAGAATAAAGGAGACTCTCATGTATTAAGTGTTGAAGAAAAGAGTTACCAAGACTATTAGGTTTTTATATTTATGATCTTAGGGTTTGCTTTGTGGGTTTCTTATTTTGGAAAAATCTCTGCTCTACCTCTGGAAAACAGTAGTCAACATTATAATGAAGTCTAACATCACCTTGCATCCTATTGCAAATAGCCACTGTGTCTCAGGAATGGGATTTAACAAAGGGCAGTACCTGTCAATGGATGCAGAAGTGGATGAAGAGAACGCTCTGTCCCCGGAAGCATGCTATGAGTGCAAAATCAATGGCTACTCTAAGAAAGACAGCAGACAGAAGAGAAGTGTTTATGAACCCAAACCCACTGCTGTGAGTAACCTCACTTTGTTTTGTCACCAGATTTTATCCATATGGAGTCACGTATATTTTGCAGTAAACTTTTATGTAGGTTTCAGCCTCAGTGAAGCTAAAACTGTCATGAAATTTATTGGCTAAATTCATGGACACACTATGGCAGAGACAAGTAAATTAAAATTAGAGGCATTTTTAGCTCAAAACACAAGGACTGGGGGACTTTAAGATTCACAGTTTCAGATCGTATGTTTTCATTTTTTGATTTGTGCCAGAAGGCAATAATATGGGCTTCTAGGAAATAGCTATTTTGAAATGATTCAAAAACCAAAATTATTTTGAATCTGTCCAGTTCTGTTGTATACATATGTAATGTACTGGGCTGATTTTAATTTTCAGTAGGTAAGCCAACTTGGTCTTATATTGTAATATTTATAAGACAGGTGTTCCTCCCATAAAGAGTTTATCTCCACATAACTTGTATTTTGTAAGGAGCTGAAGATCTGAATTGCCTGCTGCTGCTATGTCTTTGCTGTTCATAGTAGTTAGCAGAGTGGTTAAAGGGGCAGGCCACAGACTTCATGATTTTGAATATGTTCCCTGATCCTCCCTACTTACTACCCATGTTACATGGGCCATTTTACTTAACCTCTCTCTACCTCAATTTCTTCACCTGTGAAATGGGAATAAAAATAATTACCTCTGAAGGCTGACAAGAAGATTGAGTGATTACTGTGAAGCTCCTGGAATGGTGCCTAGCATAAGCATCGTACATGTTCTCCGAATAGTATCCAGTATCTGGAGATGTTTTCCCCCAGACATCAGGGAGAGTACCATCCTTGTCAGTTAGTGTTACTGCAGAATTCCCCATCAAAAAACCTAGTCTTCAACTCACTGGCTGTGTGAATTGGGCAATTTGTTTCAGTTTTCTGGGCCTCAGAAACTTATTTGTAAGACTAGATAGACTTCGCTAGCCAAAAAGTCTCTGGTTCTATTTTATAATAATAAATAGGCCAGCATTACATTTACCTTGCGGAGACTGAGGTGTCTAACTGATATTTAAATATGGCAACTGAGATATTCATCAAGTATCCCAAACTACAAATCCAGAAATTCTGCTCATAAAACCTTCCCATCGTAGTTCTGGGGACAGGATTTTGTCTGCACACTGATGGGGGCACTTCTGCACCACTTTTCTCAAGTTTTTGGCAGGCACCCACTCAATGCATTGATTTTTTTCTTTTTTTTTTTTTTGCCTGTCTTACTGAAATAGCATTCCTAAACCTCCCATACTGCTGACTGAGGGAGACTTGGTTCATCTGGGCCATGCCCCATTGGCTTTTTACCAAAGCTGGTTCAAACCTGAGCCCTGACGACTCTGCAGTTCCCTCCCTCTGCACTAACAGCTCCCAGCAAAGACACTCACTCACGGTTTGTGACCATAAAATCAACCTGGGCCTTCAGAGTGAAGAGCCCTCTGGGGACAGTCCCTGCTGTTAGATAACAGCTGCACTTCTCGTTTTAACTCCAGGAAAAAAAAAAAATTACAGTCATTTCCTAAATTGTCTCTTGTTTAGTATTAATAAGCATGATATTCCATAAACTCAACAAAAAAAACTTGAAATGTGAGTGCTCCCCATAGGCCCAGACCTGAAACTTTACCTGGATAAGGCTGAGTGAGAAGTCGTAAAGATTTACAGGGCATACTCTGTGGAATTGACCTTTTCTCCCAGCTGACAGTAAGTTACAAGCAGAGTGCAGAGGGGCAGAGATACATCGTCCTTGTGGCTGCACCCCGACAACAGGCTCCTTTCGAGTCATCTACCTGTGCTGTTGAAGGTCTTCCCACATCGTTTCCTGCTCTTTCTCCAGGTTGAACAGATCAGCCTGGAGAGTGTCGACATGGACAGCCCCATGAAAATGAAGTTCAACCTTTCCGGCCTTGGCTCTAAGGAGCACATCCTAGAACTCATGCCCGCCATTGAGCCACTCAACAACCACATCCGCTATGTCATCTCCCAAGGGAATGACGATGGCATCTTCCGCATCCACCAAAGGAATGGGCTCAGCTACTTGCACACGGCCAAGAGGAAGCTCGTGCCTGGCACATACACACTGGAAGTCACTAGCATCCCTCTCTACAAGAAAAAGGAGCTTAAGAAACTGGAAGACAGCAATGAGGACGACTACCTCCTAGGGGAGCTCGGGGAGGCTCTCAGAATGAGGCTGCAGATTCAACTCTATTAACCCCTTGCAGACTTTGTTCCAGGCTCAAATCCCTGCACAGCCAGCCTTCAGAAGCCTCTGAGAAATCAATGACTAATTTTAAAGAGGAAAAAAAAAGACTTTTATTTCTTTCCTCCCTGTCTCAGACTTTAGAATGTTGACCCTCACAGGGAGTGATAATTAGACTCTGGTGTGGCCAAAGATTTGAGTACAGAGGCAACCGTGGTTACTGTATTTTCTATATAACTTCACTTTAAAATATATTAAAAAAAAACCTAAATATTCAAGAGATCAGCATATGGCACTAAATGCACAAAAATAATGTGAGCTTTTTTTTTCCTGTTAGCAGTCTGTAACACTTTGGGTATTTTGCTATAGTTGCTAATTAAAAAAAATATAGATGTTTATTTATTTTTAATGCAGTAATATATGGAGAAATGAACAAACTATGTAAACAAAAAGGGAAACTCACTTGTTTTTCTTTAGATTTATAAATTTGAGCTATTTCTTTTAGAGGTGCTTTTTAAAAAATTCAGTAGATTCAAGAGGTGTTTCCGTTGGTTTTCTGCCAGTCATCCAACTGGTACACATCTGATTATTTTAAAGGAAGCCTCACAGAGCTGAACGGGCAGTGTAATCAATGTGTCATTAGATCCTTTATAAAGGAGATCAAAGCCAGAGCAGCTCATTGTGATGATATTTCACATCACCAGACACACCAGGCAACAGAAGATGAAGCACACAACCACTGTAGCAAAATACCTTGACTGCTTGTGAGACCAGTAGCGTTGCAGGCCAAACCGTACTGTATTTCCTTCTCATAACCTCAAGGAAGCACATGTGCTACCCACAACACCTCATTCTTACCCAGGGCGTGCTGCATACTTGTGGTACTGTAGGCAGCTGAAGAACTGCTGTTCCTTCGGAAAGGAACACCTGGCGTTCTGTAGTGTTTGGTGCTGTCTTAGATTAATGGTGCATTTATTATGTTCAAGCTATTTCAGGATTGCCATATGTGCAAACAAATCATGCAGTACAGCCAAGGAATATATGTTGTTTTTTTTTAAATCCAATTTTTTTAGAATTTTCATTAATACTGTAGTTATACACCATATGTCTCGTTTTATCATAGCCTATTGTGTATGAAAGATGTTTGTACAATGAATTGATGTTTAGTTTGCTTTAGTCATTTAAAAAGATATTGTACCAGGATGTGCTAATAAGAGTAAGTCCCCGCGTTCTTCTCAACCCAAGAACCTGTCCCTGGACCAGTGACCAAACCTCATATGTGAAATGGCCAAAGCACATGCAGGCTCTGGGTTGTTCCTCTCACACCTGTGCTGACCAAAGATTAGTCACCAGTTAGATCCAGTTTGGGACTTTGTTTTGTTTTCTAATAACTAAAAAACAAACAGTGTAAATTTGTAATCAAGTGTTTATGAGGAAAAACTTATGGCTTTTGGTTTTGTTTGTTTTCATAGGTCTGTGTATCAAATATGACACATTTCTTGCAATAAAGCTTATTTTGGGGTAGCTTTCCGACTGAGAGTTTTATGGGACTACAATCCCTGTTTTGTTTGTGGGAGGGGCTGGGGGCTTTGCTTACAGGGACCTGTATGAAAGTACCAGAAGGAAAGCCAGGCACATTTACAAGAAAACAAGCGACTGCTGTCAAGTCTGTGACACAAATTAGGCAGGAGTGTTCAACTGACAATTACAATATAAGGTCATATCCAAATTGAAGGACATAGTCAAGGCAGTTGGTTGTTCACTTCTGCGTAGACTCTAAGCCTCCAAGGACCCATCTTCCTAGAGACCTCAGAATCTCTTCACTTCATCCTCACCTGTGGTTTGGGTGCCATTGTGTTAAAGCACCCTAAAACACCTGTGAGGAAGTGAAACATTCTCTTAAAGAGTCTTCCTTCTTAGGGTTTTCCTGAACTTGAGTTTTTAGTCAAAAGTATGCAGCAGGCATACCCCGGGCCAAATGGCACCTTCACCAAAAATAACAGGAAGAGAGCTTCCTGTCTCTTGCAGTGTTGTACACTGTCCTCACAGGACAGGTGTATAGATAGGAGAAGTCGTTGAACAGGGACTCTCTTCTGATACACAGCTGAAATGAGAACAGACACGTCTCTGAAGTTAATTCCACACAAAGTTTGAGAATGTGTGTGCTGAAATTTTTCATCCAAGGAATAAGAAAACAAGGAAATATTATGACTGATCTTAATGCTGTTCTTAGCCAACCAGAAATTAGCTGCATGGAATAAGGGAAGTATTTGCCTTGAGGCATCCTTTAAAACTTAACATGCGTCTTCAGTTTCATCTGGCATCTGTTACTGGTACAGCGTGAGTGCTGTAATATGAAATTACCTGGAACCAAACTTGACTCTGAAAGTTGAGCAACAGCACTCTTAGTTTAGCTTTAACCTGCTCTGGAGGAAGTTGAGAATCCACACCATTAGGTGCTTTACACAGAAGAGAAAAAAAAAAAATCATTAGGTGCTTTACACAGAAGAATGTACTAGAAGGAAATGACTACTTCAAGATGCTCCTTCCAGGAAGAACCTTTCTGGGCACGTCTGATAGCTTTATTGCAACTCCGTTATTGTGAGCACTGACACAGCTGTGATTAGTTTGTGCCTCTCTGGTAACTAAATGCTAATGATAGATCCTGTACCATTTTGTCTTTCTCATTAACTGTCCCCTCAGAAATTACCTTGGCGAACTTACAGAAAACTTCACACAAGACTAAATTAATAATGTAAGCCCAGACATATAAACCAAGTCCAGCAGGTACATGTAATAGTAAAATAATAAGCAATAATTTGGTCTTCAGCTGACATGAATTCCTTTTCCACTAGCATTTAGATTTGGAGCTTTTAAAAATTTAGGCCTGGGGCTTCCCTGGTGGTGAAGTGGTTGAGAGTCCGCCTGCCGATGCAGGGGGGACGGGTTCGTGCCCCGGTCTGGGAAGATCCCACATGCCGCGGAGCGGCTGGGCCCGTGAGCCATGGCCGCTGAGCCTGCGCGTCCGGAGCCTGTGCTGCACAACGGGAGAGGCCACGGCAGTGAGAGGCCCGCGTACTGCAAAAAAAAAAAAAAATTTAGGCCCGTTTAGTACTTTTTATTTTGTTCCTTGTTTGTGGTAGGTGAAGGTTGGTTACATTTGCACATGAACACTGAAAATAATTTAAGGTAATATGTAATGATTTTACTCTAAATTCTAACATCTGCCCTATTTCATTATCTAGGAATATCAAACAGGATAATTCATGGATCTGTCCCTTCTAAGGTTTTGGTTTGCCTTCTTGGTTCAAGAATAAATGCTTATGGTAGAGAGTGGGGAACACAACTAAAATTTACAGAACATCAGTTTGAGACCTACAGACCTTTTGGTTCGTATCCTTGATGCTTCAAGGGAAATGAGTCAATTCATATGTTAAATTGAACCATGAGGAATTGCCAATATTTGGCCATGTTTGACTTACAAAATGGTAATTTCACATGGTTCGATAGATATGTAGTTCAGAAATATTCATGTTTCTCAAGGATAGGCTGGAAATCTGAAAATTTCCCTTCTCTTTGAAAGAATCAGTTCTGTTCACTTCTCTCCATGCTGCTTGTGGCTCATTTGAACTTCTAATTTACAATAGTCCACAAGAGAATGAAAGGACATAATGTATTCAAACAGCCACTTTCTTTCATGCTCCAGAGACTTTGGAAAGAGTGTAAATCACACATCTTTGGGACCTTGAGGGGATTACTGGAAACTGTTTAAAGACAAAGACAAATCCATTGGGAAAGGTTAAATATAGCCCATGTTTTTTTGAAAAATAAAAGGGAAACTTTAGGAATCGTTACTTCTGAAGAGACAGGAAAGATGGCGATTCATTAACACCCCACAGGAAGTGAAGGTGACAGCTGTTTTGCAATCTCAGCCAAGCCTGCCTTTGATATCTAGCTTATGGTTCTATTTTATTTTATTTTTTTTTAGCATGATAGCTTTCTCAAATAAATACAAAGCCATGGTTTTCTTGCTTAATAAGAAGTACGTGTTCCTGACCTTCGTTCTCTTTGAAGATCCATTTGATGTACAGAGCGAGAGTCCTGAAACACAATGAGCAGCTCACTAAATTCGGCATTTTAGCCACTGAGACGGTATCACTTTGCAGGTAAAAGAAAGAGATCTTCAGATCAGGCCGGCCTGAGTTTAGCAAGTGGAGGATAGGACAAGCTCACCGACTCCCTTGGGTATGCTGCCCGCTCTGAGATCCTATCTGCCCTACTTTTGGATGGACAGGTGGGTAGAAGCCTCCTGGGTGTCCTGGTGTGATGTGCAAGGCACTTTATTCATGTCCAATTAGTTGTAAACGAAAGAGAAGTTAAAAGGAAGGACTCAATTCAACAAGCTACACAATGTCCCTGAGCCTTGGTCTCTTTCCTAGATGATGCTTCCCTGCAGTGTGACTGAGAAAATAGAGTGAGATGGTCCGGGCAGCGCAGTCAGCGGAGGGCTGAGCACACAGCAAGCACGCAGTAACTGTCAGCTGTTCTTCTTCCTCTTCCTCCTCCCACCGTGCCTACAGCCACAATATGGGGTAGAATGCACCCCCATAGTCCCACAAAACTCTTTCCCAAGTGTGGCCCTGAAATTACAACCTTCCCACTGAACTGTATGGGATAACTAGCACCCAGGACGTGTCTCCTAAGTGGTCTGTACCTCTAGGGCGAAGTCCTGGTGTGGTCATGAGAGTTTACAATCTCCACTGTGTTCTTCACTTACTGGAGTCACCAGCTACAGCCCTGGAAGTTCAGGCCACCAACACAGCCAGAGCCCTCCTATCTACAGATGCCTAGGAAACCAAACCTGAAGGAGAACACAGACCTCTAATAATCGTTTTTAGAATGATGTAGTGCCATGGAAAGTCAGAGCTACAGAGGCCTTTGGAAACCTACCCATATGTACATGTGAGGAAACTGAGGCCCAGAGTCGTAACCGAGCTAATTGTACTGCTAGTTTCCACCTAGGTGAGACCAGAACCCTGGCTGCACGGTTGTAGTCTGGTATTATTCATACTTCCCACTACATGGTCAGCCTACTTGGATCTCTTTTAAACCCTGAGGATATAGGCCAGTTCCCATGGTTTTGGCTCACATTGAATCCAAAAATGTTTTCCAAGCACGATTCAAGCACTGCTTTTTGTTTTGTCCACCCCACCCTCTGTGTAACTGCACTCAACCTCCTGTAGACCAGAGATTTGTATACACACTAGAATGCCAAGATACTAGCTACCACAGAGTAGACCCCACCTAAATCACACGCTGCTTTCAAAGCACGCTAGAGCTCTGACTTTCAAAGGGTTAAATATTTTATTTAAACCAGACCTTCAAAACATTAAAAAAAAACCCAAAAAAACCACATACACTTTTGTTCCAGTAAGAACACTTAAGGAAAGCACACTAGTTGCTTGTGTTGCTTAATTGTCATGTTTTTCCTTTTCCTGTGAGCCTAAGAAAGATATTACTAGATTAAGCTGGCTTACTTTTGAAAGAGCCAAGAACCAACAGCTCATATTAGTCACCCCCGTTAGGGCTGCAGATGAAATGTCAGGATGTAGTGTAGACATTTTCCAAAGGAAAACAGGAAAACGCTTTACACGATTTTGAGAGCAAACCGTAGGGAAAGTTAGCACTACTAGCCTTCCCCAGACAACTACTGCTACATGTGTGAGTTCCATTAATGAAATAGCAGTGAAGGCTGTGAATGGCCAATTCCTGAGAAACATGTCAAAAAAGCAGCCCCTTGGCCTGCTCAAGCTGCCTAGGTTTCTGCTCCTGGGTTTACCGCCTTCCTTCCACACCCCAGCACCCCTGTACTGAGGGAACCCATTCATGCAGGGATGAAATTAGAGCCTCGGGCTTGTGCATTCATGAATGTAAGGCCTGAGACAGAGTCTAAGACCCACGGTCATGTATCAGCACCTAGGAACTCAGTGTGAGATGAATCTGTACCTTAGTCGTTCTGGTAATTCACAGAGCCAAGGCCAGAAAATAGTCAATGAGTAAATGAAAGGAGGGAGAGGATTCTAAGACTCCATAGGATCTACCGCCTTGGGTAGTAGTGGATGGCCACAGAACACCACGGACCACCTGGGGAGCTGGGCCTCGTCCAAGGAATGGGTGGTTTCACAGTAATGATTTCACTGGACATCATCTGGACTGATTTCTGGGGATCACTCTGGAGGTATCTTCCCTTCTCTCTGGAGGACTTTCTTGATTTATGCTGCTTTTCTGCACTTTCCTAGGGAGCCTCATAGATCTTACCCAAGATGATAGTAGATTGAAAGCTCTTTGGGAAGGCTGACTATAATTTGGATTTGTCACATGAGGGGACACCCCCGTCCTAACCTGAACTGAAGCTACTGTTGCTTCTGTAGTGTCGTGGGTGGGAGAAGAGGCCCAATAACTGCTTTTCGTAAGACACAGATTACACACCTCTTGTTTTTGAAACAAACTGATTGTGTGAATATTTGTTGGGTAGTTATTACCCAGTCCTAAAAAGATTTTCCCTCCAAAAGCCTACAGTCAATTCAGGGAAACAAGATAACCACATAAGATTATGAAGTGGTATGTGGTTAAGGGCCCAGACAAATGCCCCAGACTTTTTTTTTTTTTAATTCTTTATTGAATTTGTTACAATATTGCTTCTGTTTTATGTTTTGGTTTTTTGGCTGTGAGGCATGTGGGTGGGATCTTAGCTCCCAGACCAGGGATTGAACCTGCACCCCCGGCACTGGAAGGCGAAGTCTCAACCACTGGACCGCCTGGAAAGTCCCCCAGACTTTGCCTTGAAAAAGTAAGTGGCCATTGAAATGTAGAGCTACTGGAGATGGTCTTTTAGAGATGGTGAGAATTGAGCTGGACCTTGTAGAATGAGGCAGATTTGGATACAAGGTAGAAAGTTGGAAGGATTTCCTTGAGTATAGAATAAGATGAACAAACCTTGGAAGTGATAGTGTGGATGGCCTATTGGAACACAAAGAAAAGACAGGGTACCATAAAGAACAAAAGAGAAGATTATTAGGTAGTATGGGGCTTAGACATGAGGAACCCTGAAGGACTTGCTGAGCCATTTGGACTTTATCCTTTAGTCAAGAGCTAGTGATGGTCATTGGTGTATGGATGAGAGTTGATGGAGAAGAGAGTACCTAGGACCAAGCCCTGGGAAATAGAATATGAGGAGCTTGTCAGAGCATCTGGGAGAAAGAGAAAGGAGAAGTGATAAAGACCAGAAGAGAGGAGTATCAAAGATACCTAGATAGGAAGGTATTTAAGAAAAGTATCGTGAAAATCTTTTGCTAACAAAATCAAATCTTCTATGCGGCTGCTTCCTGCTAGCTATCCGTTTTACATTTGGTAGTATTTATAAGTCCTCATATTTGTTTAGAGCAAAAACAAAATAGAGGAATGATATCAACCAGGCCCCAAAGGTTTATATATCTGTATGTTCCCTTTTGCTGTTGATAGTAAAAGCAATTCTGTTTTATAGCATAGATCTTGTATTTATAAGTCCATGCCACTCTCTCACTTTGTCCCAGGGATAGGAAGGGTGGGAAGGAGACGCAAGAGGGAGGAGATATGGGGATATATGTATACGTATAGCTGATTCACTTTGTTATAAAGCAGAAACTAACACACCATTGTAAAGCAGTTATACTCCAATAAAGATGTTAAAAAGAAAATCAAATCTTCTCCTTTGCCACCCATATCTACTC
This sequence comes from Stenella coeruleoalba, assembly GCF_951394435.1. Taxonomy (NCBI): domain Eukaryota; kingdom Metazoa; phylum Chordata; class Mammalia; order Artiodactyla; family Delphinidae; genus Stenella; species Stenella coeruleoalba. The sequence continues at coordinate 105,730,646 of NC_137148.1, read as the reverse complement.
ACCACACCCTCCAATCTTCATCTCTTCCTTCACTTGGGTCACCTTGTTGCAAACAATGACAAAATAAATGGTTTGCATGATCCTTGTCCCACCTGTATATCTGAGACGTAGCATGGCAGAGTGGGAAAAGGGTAGCCTTTGAGGCAAAAAAAGAACTGATCCTGGCTGCCACTCATTCACTGGGTGGTATTAGTCAAGTTATGTTAAGTTTTCTAAGTTTCCGTTTGTGGCACATCTGCATTTTTTGCCTTTCCAGCATCCTTTCCCGGTGCTTTGTGACAACATACCAACTTTACTTTGGGTAACTACCCAGCCACCATCGCATACAGTCATATTAGGACTTCAAGGATTTCCACTTGCCCCCATTAGATTCTCTCTCCACGAAACTTGAGACTTGACCAGAATAATGCAAGAGCAGATAATAGCTCTTGCATTCATCCAAACAGTACCCCAATGACAGTGTGGGTCAGTTCCAGCAATCTAGATCCCAGGAACTATTCCCTTCTATCTTCTCTCTAAGCCTGATTCTTCAGTTTCCCCAAAATTCTCTGAGCTCTCCTTTCAATCAGTTACTTTAATTGTTAGAACAAGTTGTTGCTTTCATCTTAAGAATGCTAATATCTACCGTACTCCTAGGATTATTATGAGGATTAGAACTGTGGAACTCTCCAAGCATAGGACCTAGAATACAACTGCTTTAATGATGTCAAGAAGAAGGAACTGAGTTTTTCTCAGTCCCACCTCTGGTGCCCTCTATTACCATGAATATCTAAGCCAATTTAGGTCTGCCGTTCACAAGAGCTTTGCCACTTTGATTCATTATGTCTTACATACTCCCCATCTTTCTCGTTTAGGCAGGATGGAGTTGGGTTGGGCACACTGGACCCCATCCCAGGAGAGGGAAACCACAGCCAGGCCTCTTTGTTTCTGAAGCACATGTTGGCGTCTGCTCTGCCCAGGAGGTAAACTTTTACATTTCACAAAGGACCAAGGAAAACTGTAGTAAGAACCATTCATGATCCCCGAGGATTATGCCCAACGGCCCCAAGAAGCCTGGATGTAGCCCAGCTAAGTAAAAGAGATAAATTAAATGCTGTCAGCCACTTTAATTGTTTCTTTCCATGCTGTCATCCTTTGCTTTTCCTGCAATATTCTGCTAAACTGTTTCATGGGCTGATTGAGGACATGCACGTAAAATGTTGTGACGAATAAATCATTACACAAGATGTTTTTGAAGGAATAAATGCATTTAGCCTAACAAAACTAATTCACATCTTAAAAAGCCAGCTTCTCCAAATGCCAGTTATGTCAGCTAACTCTTTCTCCAGCAACCTAGCGATTTAATTCTTCACCCTTGTCTGCTTGGTCCTGCTACACACAAATGGTTTTCAGAATAGAAAAAAAAAAAAAAAGCTTTCTGGTGTCTGTTCTAAATTTGTTTCTATCTACTTGATGTTTCTACCTTTTCCTCATATTTGTTTAGAGCAAAAACAAAATAGAGGAATGATATCAACCAGGCCCCAAAGGTTTATATATCTGTATGTTCCCTTTTGCTGTTGATAGTAAAAGCAATTCTGTTTTATAGCATAGATCTTGTCCGCAAACTATAAACATCCACTTCCCTCATTTCTTCAAGTCTCTTTTGAGGGCTGATGAAGGAAGGGAAAGCCAGTGACACGTGGGTATCTCTCCAGGGTGCTCTTAATAGCAGCCATTTCTGCCGCAAGGAATCTAATTGCCTGATTGCTTGATCCTCTTCAAAAGAGGAAAATGAAGTCATGTTGGAATCAGAAAAAGCCAAGATGAGGAGTTGTGTTGCTGAGCCCCTGGCCCTGACTCCATCCAATAGCTGTCCCCTGACAAATCCTCAAACAAATCATGCCTCCTATGTAACATACAAGCTTGAATATGAGGCAATCCTAAGTGTAAGCAAGCTCCCGTTTTCCCAACTGAGACTATTAAAAAGGGAGAGAGAGAGTGCAGGGCCAAATTGAATCTATAAATGTTAGGAACTGTATAAATTAATAACGTTTACTTTCTGTTTCCAATTTAGTTAATCACCTATTTAAATATGGTATAATATCTAAAATGATATATTGATTTAACATTTTATTTCTCTACAGTCACATTTTACAAACTTTTTTTTTTTTGCGGTATGCAGGCCTCTCACTGCTGTGGCCTCTCCCGCTGCAGAGCACAGGCTCCGGACACGCAGGCTCAGCGGCCATGGCTCACGGGCCCAGCCGCTCCGCGGCATGTGGGATCCTCCCAGACCAGAGCACGAACCCGTGTCCCCTGCATCGGCAGGCGGACTCTCAACCACTGCGCCACCAGGGAAGCCCTATAAACTATTTTTATTTACATTCCTTGCATGCATATTTGCCCTATATATGTGCTGCACTTTTTAAATCATTTAACACAGATTTCCAAAGTATGCTATCTCCAGTGTCACCTAAACTGTTTGTTTGTTTGTTTGGGGGCTTTTTTTTTTTTTAATTTTAGTTTTATTGGAGTATAGTTGATTTACAATGTTGTGTTAGTTTCAAGTGTACAGCAAAGGGATTCAGTTATACATATAATCATTCTTTTTTAGATTCTTTTCTCATATAGGTCACCTAAACTTTTGAGATATGGCACTTTTCCAGTGAGGCTGTACTGCAATTTTTTTCTCAAGCTACAAGTGCTCATTTGCATGGTATTAGGACAATTGATTATTTTCATTCATCCTTTGATGTATATTCATGATCTTAACAGAGAAATCACTCATCATGTTGCTTTTTTAATGGTTATTAAAAATCATCTTTAAAAGATAGTAAGAAACTTGCAATTATGATATACTGCAGGAATAATTACTTAACCTATTAAATTTATTTTCCTTAAAAAATCACTATACCTCTATCAGGTGACCTTTATAAAAACCAAAGTTATCATTGATTGAAGTCATTTCAGGATAATGTAACTTCTCCAAACCTGTACTTTATTCATAATGAAGTTATTGGATGTACAGCCCATCAAATAAGGAAAATTTATAAAATTAGCACAACAACAACCTGCAGTATATGCTTGGCCAAATATAGTAACTATCTATCATAAACTTAACATTTCTATGCATGAATAAGTAAACTGTAATTAAAATTAATGTTCATATACATTAACCAGTCAACAAAGAAACAGTAATTTCATGGTTGGTGCTTATTAATATTATATGTTTCATGGAAAGAGGGTTTTTTGGCTCATTATTTTAACTCAGTCTGAGAATCTTTTATTTTTTAAATAGCTTTTTTAAATTTCCAAATTAAAAAATTATTTTTAAAATTCACTATAGAATATTTAGAAAATATAAATTATGATGGCACCCCCAAAATGTCCCCACTCTAATCCCCAGAAACTGTGAATATGTTACTTTACATGGCAAAAAGGACTTTGCAGCTGTAATTAAAGCTAAGGACCTTCAGATGGGGAAAATAGCCTGAATTATCCAGGTGGGCCCAATGTAATCATTTGAGTCCTTAAAAGCAGAAAATCTGCTATAAACTGAATGTTTGTGTGTTTGCCCCGATCCACCAAATTCATTTGTTGAAATCCTAACCCCCAAGGTGATGGTATTTGGAGGTGGGGATTTTGAGAGGTAATGGGGTCATGAGAGTGAAGCCCTCCTGAATGGGATTAGTGCCATTATAAAAGAAACCCTAGAGAGCTTTCTTGTTCCTTCCTCCATATGAGGACAAGCAAAAAGACCACCTTTTTGGAGGAAGTCACAGCAGTAATCCAGGGGAGATATGGTGGAGGTGGTGGGAAGGAGATACGTCTGAGGTAGAGCCCACACAGTTTATTGATGAGATAAGCATGGAATATTAAAGGAAAAGTAAAGGAGTAAAGGATCACGTTGGAATAAGGAGCATCCCTGAATGATGACCGAGCCTGACAAAGACTGCCACTGTTGTCCTCTGTGCCAGAACAGGCTGGCCCCATGGCAACAGCCTTTGCTGTCATTGAACCAATGACATCATGAAAATACCAGACAATTTCAATGTGTCCCTTTTTAGTTGCCCAGGTAGGAGCCCCACAAAAGATAGAGTTTGTTGGAATTAATTTCTTTAAACCACCATGCATTTCTTCCAAGCTAGAGACTTAAATTGTCTTTTCCTCCAGGTTGATATGAGTCCCGTTGGGACATGTTTGCCCATCAGGAAGCTGTTGCCCCAAAGTATGGCTTGGTTTGGCATCAAAATTATCTGATAAATGGATAGAAAAAATATTTTCTCCTAATTGCCATCTCCAACGAAGATGCATAATATTTAGAAGTCATGTGGGCTTTATCGAGCAAAGAAGATGTAACCCAAACATAAGATTTCCCCAACGGTCACTTTGCTTTCAGAGTCCTCCTCTGCTCTGCACATCCATTCCACGTGCAGAATGTGAACCAGGCTCTTAGAAACAAAGTGCCACAACTTATCTGGTTCCCCATATCCTCCTATAAATATGTACAAGGAGAAAAAAACATTCAAGAAATTTGGATCAGTAAAACATCACCACCATGTGGTTATCCTTTCACAGAAGGAAAGCAAAAGGGCTAATAGAAAGATCTAGCAATACACAGAATAAGATAAGTTATAGGAAACAGTACTGGTAACTTCAGGAGAAAGAAAGGACATGCATTGGAAAGCAATTAGTAGACATCCTGATAGCCTTCTGTGTCTCTTCTCCAATCCTGGTTCTGGAACCAGCAGCAAAATGAACCCCTCCTCCAACCTGCTCCCAAATAAAAAGGCACTTCTTCCAAAAGAGGAGATGAGAAATTCAATCCGGTTCTGATAGTCATGAATCAGACCTGCCACAAGGATGGTTCAAAAAACAACAGTGTTCAAAAACATTCCCCGTGGGAAATGGTAACTGGAACAACCAAATCCCCAAACTCCACTTCAAACGTAACACTCTCCACACACGTACTTTAAGCACAGACCCAGCACTATGTATGCCAGCTGCACTTAAACTTAAGCAGCCAGGTTCATAACCCAAACAATCCCCGATTAAAAGCGTACTGACAAGAATGGTGGTGAAAACGTATAGAAAACAACAGCAGGAGCACTCAAGTCAGAAAGACAAGCGTCTAAAAATAAAACCCAACCTATCAAAATGAAGGATGAGACATAGATAAGAAAATAACAAGAAACAGATGACAATGATATTTTCCACTGAAGTGTTGCTTTTTTCTTTCTTTCTTTTTTTTTTTGAGTTTTGGTGTTCCGAAAGATTTTTTCATGGGGGCTCTGAACACTTCCGTGGGCATTCTACCTGTGCAAAAAAGAGTAGAAATCATTTGTCAAACTCTGAAAGAAACATTTGGCTGATATGTTATAAAAGACTTAGCAGTCTGAGTGCATCCCGAGCTCATCGATGAAGGATTTCCCCCAAAGGCATGGGAAGGCACTCTGGGAGACAGCCAGAGGGAGGCCCTTCTGTCAAGGCTTGATTAGATATCAGCTTTGGAAATTATAATCCTTAAATAAGGTAGTGGAACACCTGTCACAAGACTCCTGGATGGTTTTATTGTTTTCTTTTCTTCTGCCAGAGTCAACCGTTAAAAAATTGTGCACAGGGCTTCCCTGGTGGCGCAGTGGTTGAGAGTCCGCCTGCCGATGCAGGGGACATGGGTTCGTGCCCCGGTCTGGGAAGATCCCACATGCCGCGGAGCGGCTGGGCCCGTGAGCCATGGCCACTGAGCCTGCGCGTCCGGAGCCTGTGCTCTGCAACGGGAGAGGCCACAACAGTGAGAGGCCCGCGTACCGCAAAAAAAAAAAAAAAATGTGCACAAAGATATTAACTCCTTAGCAACTCTAGGGAGAAGTCACTGTAAGACTGAAATAAAATATAGCTCCCCTTTAGCCCATCACAAGGTCTAGAAGAATGTTCTCTCCTGATTGGCAGAGGAAGGTAAAAGTTATTTTATGTGCCTGTCTTAGTCTGTCAGGGTAGCTACAACAAAAATACCATAAAATGGATGGACCTAGAGATTGTTATGCTGAGTGAAGTAAGCCAGACAAAGACAAATATCATATGATTATCGCTTATATGTGGAATCTGAAAAACAAAAAAGGGTACAAATGAAGTTATTTACAAAACAGAAGTTGAGCCACAGATATAGAAAACAAACTTGTGGTTACCAGAGGGGGAGAGGGGGAAGGATAAATTGGGAGATTGGGATTGATATATACACACTACTATATATAAAATAGATAACTAATAAGAACCTACTGTACAGCACAGGGAACTCTACTCAATACTCTGTAATGACCTATATGGGAAAAGAATCTAAAAGAGTGGATATGTGTGTATGTATAACTGATTCATTTTGCTGTATGCCTGAAACTAACACAACATTGTAAATCAACTATACTCCAATAAAAATAAAAAACAAACAGAAAATATCATAGACTGGGTGACCTATCAACAGCAGAAATTTATTCCTCACAGTTCTGAAGGCTGAGAAGGTCAAAATCAAGGCAGCAGCAGAGGATCCACTTTCTGGTTCATAGATGGCTATCTTGCTGCTGTGTCCTCACATGGTCGAAGAGGCAAGGGAGCTCTCTGAGGTCTTTTTTATAAGGGCACTAATCACTTCCCAAAGGCCCCACTTCCAAATGCCATCAGATGGAGGGATTAGATGGACACAAACATTCAGTCTATAGTAGTGCCTTTGAGGAAGGGGTAATATTTCATCATCATTTCTCAGTATAAAAACTGCTTTTGAAATTATTTATTTTACAGGGTTTATTTAAATTTGGTGGGGGGGGGCATTGATTTGGATTTGTGGTTTTCATGAGGGTAAATTCTGGGCATTCTAGAAAAAACAAAATGAGTTCTAAATGTTCTTCATCCCTGAGTGAAGAAGTTGCTATCAAGTGGATGTGAAAAGACCTTTCTCGTTTCATATCTGGGCTAACGCCAGTCAGTGTAAGAAAGAACAAAGACAATGGGCTTCAGAAATAGACAAGGGTTTGAGGTCCTGCTCTGATGTGTACTCTCTCCATGACTCTGGCAAATTACCTCACTTCAGTGACTAAGTAGGGATTACTATTGACGTACCCAAAACTGCTGCAGGGTCAACTGAAGTAAGGCATTTAGATCTCTGGGCACAAAGTCAGGCACAGAGAAGGTGCTCAGCATCTGTCTACCTCCATTCCCTGCTCGACGCTGGTTTTCCTGCAGGTAAGACTCTCCCATATTCAGGTCAAGATCCTCAAATGATCGATTGTCTCTCCTTCTTCTCTCCATATGGAGAAAGTCTAGGTTAGAAGAGGTGGAACAAATTCTTTTGGTGTGACCTCCAACTATCTTTAGTGTTATGCATCAAACTTAATTTATTCAGTGATTTGGCTGATTTTTTTCTACACCTCCATCATCAGATAGCCGCCAAACAGCACTTAATCCCTCTGCCAGCCCAGAAATGCCAGCTCTTTATTACTAGTCACACCAGCCCCTCCCTCCCTAAACCTTCTAGAAAAAGTAAAGTTCTCAGGAACACACCCAGAATATACCTTGATCAAAGGAAAGCAAAATATAAGTCTTGGGAACCTGTGGGCTTTACCCTGATCCAGGATTGGTTTGGGCTTTCTTCTCCAAAAGTTCATTTTCGGTAACTTTTCAGAATTGTGAGTTATTTTTCTCCCTGTCACTCTTAATACAGTGGAGGGGGGGAAGTCACATGCAATAATAAGCCCAAGTACAATACCTGAGCAGCATAATCAGCTTAGAAAGTGAGGTGTCACTGAATGAAGCCAGTCATATTAACGTATGAGCTGGAGTCAGAAAACACTCTTGGTTAAAAAAAAAAAAAAGGAGTGGGGGAGACTTTGGCTAAGGGAGGTTAACTTTTTTTTTTTTTTTTTTTGTGGTACGCAGGCCTCTCACTGTTGTAGCCTCTCCCATTGCGGAGCACAGGCTCCGGACGCGCAGGCTCAGCAGCCATGGCTCACGGGCCCAGCCGCTCCGTGGCATGTGGGATCTTCCCGGACCGGGGCACGAACCCGTGTCCCCTGCATCGGCAGGCGGACTCTCAACCACTGCGCCACCAGGGAAGCCCATGGGAGGTTAACTTTTAAAAGCACATTTTATAAAGACATCGTGGCTGACTCATTAATATTGAGAACAATGATGATGTTTCTTGTGGGGAATAGAAGAAGTGCTTGCTATGGGACTCCAGCAATTAACAGTGGGACAATGTGAGGTTCAAATAGTTACAATTTCCTAGCGTTTCTTGCATTATCTAACAGTGCCCACAAGTTGGCCCTTGCCATGACATGCTTGCATCCCCATCTGTATATCACATTCTTTGTGGTATGTGGGTTGCTGCGCTCAGTGCAAACCAGGGAGACCACCATGCAAGATTCAGAACACCCATTTTTGGTAGCATTAGTCACCCTTCAGCTTTTACCAGGATGTGTTTCCAAGTAAGCTTGCCCAGAGGAAGCCAAGGATGTTCAGGAAATTTTAAGGACTACTCTTTGCTCCTGGGAAAGTTTAATTTGTTGAGTAGTGGGATTGGAACAACGCCACCTACAACAGATGCTTTAGCAAAGAGGGACAGTAAAACAAATGAGTGCTCTAATGTGTAGCATCTGCAGAGAATCTAGGTGAGAATTACTGGTGTTTAATGACCTAATCCCAGCAAGGTCGGCCAATAGTAGAGTTTAGAAAGAATCAAATCTCAATTCCTTGGCACAAAAGAAGCACAATTAAGATGCAGTGTGGTAACCAGTTTGCAGGGAAGAAATAGAGACGCAGATGTAGAGAACAAATGTATGGACACCAAGGGGGAAAAGTGGTGGGGGGGGGGTGGGGGGGGAGGATGAATTGGGAGATTAGGATTGACATGTATACACTGATGTGTATAAAATGGATAACTAGGGGCTTCCCTGGTGGCGCAGTGGTTGAGAGTCCGCCTGCTGATGCAGGGGACACGGGTTTGTGCCCCAGTCCGGGAAGATCCCACATGCCGCCGAGCAGCTGGGCCCGTGAGCCGTGGCCACTGAGCCTGCGCATCCGGAGCCCGTGCTCCGCAATGGGAGAGGCCACAGCAGTGAGAGGCCCTCGTACCGCAAAAAAAAAAAAAGGATAACTAATAAGAACCTGCTGTATAAAACAGTAAATAAAATTCAAAAAAAAATAGATGCAGTGTGGTGAGGTCCTGCACGTGTTAATTGTACCTGGGTTGGCATTAATATCTCTAATAAATATTCATAGGAGATTTTTTAAAATTATCTTTTTAAATAGTATAGGTGATTTTTGTTTAATAAGCTAATTTCACATCTTTCTTTATGGTGTCTATGGAGGACAAGGGGACCCTAAAAATGGTGCCAAATGAGATCCGTTGCTGCAACAAATTTGGTAGGGCCAGAGCAGGTCAGATGGTCAACAGGGCTTCAGAAAAGTACAGTCCTACTCAGAGCAGGAATTTGCATTGGTGCCCACCCTCAAGACCATGTAACACATAGCCCCAGAATGGGGACAAGCCTGGGTCTCTCCTATCAACAGTCAAGGGGCCATAAATGTATGAAGAGTCAGTGACTTCTTCCTGGGGAAGTAAACCATTCCCTAAGCTAGCCAGCAGCTTGTGAACTCAGTGAGTCAGCCTCACCAAAGGAGCCAAAAGAGCAGGTGTAGCTATATTTGTCCATCACCAGAGCCAGGATAGGGGTATGTGTATGTTATGAGATCAGAGAACCCACCAATGGCCAAGTGTGTCATTGCTAAGGATTAATATAGTTCAGCATAGAAATATGTGTGTGCGTATGCTGTGGGCCCACAGGTAGTGATCTCTACCTCTTTCTCCCTTTCTCTCATACACATACACACACACACATATAGAGGTTAATATGGACCCTTTGCTAAAACAGCCTGGTGAAGAAGAAACTATGCTGCATTGTCAGTCACTAAGCATGGATTCTTGTTCTGATTTTCCTACTACTTTGGCTGCTGTGTGTCCCAGGCTAGAAACTTTTCAGTGTTGTTTTCCTCACTCATACAGTGATAGTGCTGTATCCAGATCATTCCTGTGGTCCCTCCCAACTTGACCTGAGTTTATTTCTTGTCCCAGCTCATTTTTTGCCTTCTATTCCTTAATTCAAAAGCTTACAACTTCTTGGAGCTTCCTTCACCAAACCAGGTCTTACTATGATATTCAGAGTGAATAAGGGAGAAAGTTTAAAGAAATACATACAATACATATGGTGCTGTGATTCTTCAAGGGGCCACAATTCTTTTTCAAGGAACCCCTGCTGGTCAGAGATGGAAATTGTAGAGAAGGCACAGGTATGACCCAGGCCAGAGTTATCTTCCTATCACAGCTCCCTAGAATAAATACTTCACTCCCTCTTCTCCATGGCAATGGGCCACATGCCCCTAGGCCACTGGGCATACATTTAGGCCCGTCTGTCCCCTTTAGCACAGTTTCTCTCCCAGAAAAGCAGTGTCCTCCCTACTTCCAGGAACCCGGGCCCTGAATGGCTAAGGCATCAGAAACTCCACCCTCTGAAAACCTTCTCCCTTCCCCACCGCAACCCCCATTCTCCAAATCTACCTCTTTCTTACCAACTGCCACTACCACCAGGTCGAAGTAGGATGCTAGAAAGTCTCTATGTTTCCTTCACTTTCTTCTAAGGGCATTTAATAATTAAGAGTTGCACCATATCCAGCTGGCTACAGGAGAGAGGGAAGCAGTCTTTTTTTTTTCCATTGCTGAGCACTCATCTATTTCTCTGTGACCCTCCTACCACTTCCCCCGATTCCACCCATCTGTATATAGCACTGTCTTCTTTCAGCTAAAAATTCAGCAAGTTTATCTACTTTTTGGGGGGTGGGAGAGTGGGGTGACCAAATCACATTATTTGAAGGAAGGGTACAAAGAAAGTATCTAAGTAGATGTTTTGATACATCTTATACACAAGATAAAGTTAACCCCAACATGCATGCTCTGGTGACCAGGGAAATCACCCCCATGGCTATGGAAGCCAGCCTAAGACTTAGCTCTGGTTATCACCATCTCCCTGGTGTGTTTGTCACAGAGATACTCTGCCATGCCAGAATCGGGGGCCACCGTCTTGCACAGATGGTTATGAGGTCACCCAATTCTTTGATGGGTTGCACCTGCTCATTCAAGTAATGAGTCTTGATGAAGTCAAACAAATGGGGGCGGTGTTGAATTTTCAGAGCCATTCCATCAACAGAATTTATACTCTTATGCACTGAGCCCTTTAAGGCTGCTGGGAATCTCAGTAATTTGGGAGGTCTGACAAAGCTGTGTGTCATAGAGCAATTATGGGTCTGGGCCCACAGGAAAAGACAGGCTGACAATGGATGGCAAGTAACTCGCAGACCTATTGCTGCTTCTGCTAATGGCTTTCTTTACTCACCTTGCCAGGAAGCCCCAGGGCTTCCAAAAGCCTCAAATGTGCCCATGACACATTATCTGGAAAGGCCATGGAGATGCCAAATTGAATAAAAATTTACGGGTTTTTACAATAAGTGGAACTGAAATATTGTAAGGATGCCAGTCAGCCTCTCAAGGGAGCTCACTGGCATTCTGTGGTTGGACCTTGGTCCCACCATGAGGGCTGGTGACTGATGCTGTCACTTGACTACATGACATTGCCCTCCCTCTGAGACTCCTCTGGCCCCTTCTGGTGGCACAAACTTGATTCCCAGTCCAGCCTTCCCACGCAGGCTGAATCTGTTGTACAAATCAACAGGCTGCAAGTGACTTGGCAGTTTCCCCCTCCTCTCGGTTTCCTTCTTGGAAGAACAGGAGAGGTCCCTATCTGCTGCAAAACCAAGCATTTTTAATGGAAGTGCAGCTAAAAGATGCATTAAGGGGAAACACAGTATTGGAACTTTATAACACTAACATTCTTTTTGTTCTCCTCTTCATAAAATTACTTCAAAGCCACATTATGTCATAGTGTGGATGAAAAGGGGCTGGGTTAAAAAAAGGGAATTTCATTATTAACATCACCATGGTTAACCCCAGTGCCAAGATTAACAAACCAGCCTAACCCTCTGGCAATTCACTGTCATTTAATATATACTTAGAGCCCACCCTGTGTGAAGAAATGGGGAGAACACACACGTGGCCCTTCCCAATCAGACTTTACAGCCCAAAAAGGCAAGGCTCACATCTGGCATATCCTTTCCATAAAAATATTAAAATGCCACACAGGCATGAACCAATCATTTTTAAATGGGCCTATAAACCTTAATGTTTGATAGGTGTAAGTTCTCTCTGTGTCTTTCTATTCCACACTGAAACATTTTATGGTGATTTGGAAAGAAATACCAGTATTCTTCTTTCCCTTTCTCTGACTTCAGTGTTCTGCAACTCCCCCAAAGCCTGTTACACAACAGGCACTCTGCAAGGCTCAGGAGCTCAGAGCTGAGGACTGTATGGAACATGCTCTCAGAATGCTCAGACTGGAAGGGAGAGAGGGTGATAAGAGCAGGTGGGGCCAGATAAGGATATAATGGGGGTGTTCATGACCCAGATCATGAAAGAAGCAGCTCAGGAGTTTGGGTATAGTAGATAAAGAGGGTACTATTTATGGAGGGTGGGAGGGGAGAGGGAAGGTTTGGGCAGTGAACTTTGTGAGCCAAGGAGGAAAAAGGTCAAGTTTGTCCTTCAGAAAGATAAGCCTGATGGCTGGGTGGGGAACAGATCAGAAGGGAGACGGGGGATTCAAGCTGCTGAAATGGCCAAGGCAGAGGGAAGGCTGAACTCAAAGGCAGCAGGTATCCAAGTGTAAGTGCTACCCAGGCAGAGCTTTCATCTTCATAGGCTTTCTTTCTTCAAACTGGTCGTCCTGAGAACATGCCTGCAGTGGCTGGACTGGTTCTCCTTCCACAACTCACCCTTTTCCCACATAATGAAAGAGAGGCACCTCTCACCACCAAGAATCTTACTATAGTGTAATGTGTCAGAGTAAAAAGACTTGGGGTGGGGACAGAGAGGTTGAAAACAAGGGGACAATTCAAAATATAAACATCCATCTTATGAACAGACACATTTTCCCCCCAATTTTACTTTTTACATAAATGTCTTTTTATATAAATTTATATTCATTAATTACCAAAATTAAAAATATATTTCTGCTGTTTTGGTCCATTTTGAACTACTATAAATGATGGAAATAAGTGTAACCAGCATTTTTAAATTGCATATACACTTATGATCAAAAGGAATTTTTTTAATGTCTTAATTTTGAATTTATATATACTTTGTAAACGAGAAGTATATTGGGGTTATCAATAATAGACTTTCAAGTATAAAAATATATTACATTAGGATAAAATTCTTGGAGGGGTAAAATGGAAATGCAAATTTAAAAAGAAAAAGGAATGGTGTGGGCTTCCCTGGTGGCGCAGTGGTTGAGAGTCCGCCTAGCCGATGCAGGGACACGGTCTCGTGCCCTGGTCTGGGAGGATCCCACATGCCGCAGAACGGCTGGGCCCGTAAGCCATGGCCGCTGAGCCTGCGCGTCCGGAGCCTGTGCTTCGCAATGGGAGAGGTCACAGCAGTGAGAGGCCCTCGTATCGCAAAAAAAAAAAAAGAAATGGTGTAAAAATCTACAATTATTAAAGAAGATGTAGTTCATATATATGTATATATAAATTTTTCTTTTTTTTGCGGTACGTGGGCCTCTCACTGCTGTGGCCTCTCCCGTTGAGGAGCACAGGCTCCGGCCGCGCAGGCCCAGCTCCCATGGCTCATGGGCCCAGCCACTCCGCGGCACGTGGGATCCTCCCGGACCGGGGAAAGAACCCCCGGACCGGGGAAAGAACCCCCGTCCCCAGCATCGGCAGGCGGACTCTCAACCACTGCGCCACCAGGGAAGCCCCCAAACTAAGGTACAAACCTTTTTTTTTTTTTTTTTGCGGTACGCGGGCCTCTCACTGTTGCGGCCTCTCCCGTTGCGGAGCACAGGTTCCGGAAGCGCAGACTCAGCAGCCATGGCTCATGGTCTCAGCCGCTCCGCGGCATGTGGGATCTTCCTGGACCGGAGCACGAGCCCGTGTCCCCTGCATCGGCAGGTGGACTCTCAACCACTGAGCCATCAGGGAAGCCCTAAATTTTTAAAATTTACATACAGTAAAAGTCCCTCTTTGGAGTTGCTGTTGTACGGATTTTTGGCAAATGTATTCACCATCACAATCAAGATGCAGAACAGGGACTCCCTGGCAGTCCAGTGGTTGGGACTTCACCTTACAATGCAGGGGGTGCAGGTTCAATCCCTGGTCGGGGAGCTGGGATCCCACATGCCTTGTGGCCAAGGGACCAGGACATAGAACAGAAGCAATGTTGTGACAAATTCAATAAAGACTTCGGGACTGGTCCACGTAAAAAAAAATTAAAAAAAAAAAGATTCAGAACAGCTGCCTCACCCCCCAAAATTCTCACATGCTGCCCCTTTGGAGTCTATCCTTCCCTCCGTTTCAGTCATCGGTAACCACTGTATCAATATTTGATACAGTATTGTAGTGTCATCTTTTCCAAAATTTCTTATAAATGGAATCATGCAAACTTTGGGGGTCTGACTTCAACCATTTTACTGTGTTTACCAATAGTTCATTCCTTTTCGTTGCTCAGTAGTATTCCATTGTGTGGCTAGGTCACAGTTTATCCATCACCAGTTGAAGGATATTTGAGTTTTTCTCCAGTTTCTGGCCATTAGAATAAAGGTTCTATAAACATTTGCATACAGGTCTTTGTGTGAGCATAGATTTTCATCTCATATGGGTAAATACTTAGAAGTGGGTTTATTGAGTCATGCAGCAAGTACGTGTTTAACTTTAAAGAAACTGCCAAACTGTTGGCTGTACCATTTTCCATTCCCACCAACAATGCATAAGAGTTCCACTTGCTTCACATCCTCACCAGCACTTGGTATTATTTTCTGTGTTTTGTTTTTTAGTTTCAGCCGTTCTAATAGGTATTTAGTGGTATCACGTTATAGTTTTAATTTGCATTTTCTTAAAGACATAGAGCATCTTTTCATGTGCTTATTTGCCATCCCTATATCTTTTTTAATGGTGTCCAAATAGTTTTGCCACAATTTTATTGGGTTGGTTTATTATTATTATTATTATTATTAGATTTTGAGAGATACAAGTCCTTTGCCAGACATATGATTTGCAAATATTTTTTCCCAGTCAGTGGCTTGTCTTTTTTTATTTTTTTTTTTGCGGTATGCGGGCCTCTCACTGCCGTGGCCTTTCTCTTTGCGGAGCACAGGCTCCGGACGCGCAGGCTCAGCGGCCATGGCTCACGGGCCCAGCCGCTCCGCCGCACGTGGGATCTTCCTGGACCGGGACACGAACCCGCGTCCCCTGCATCGGCAGGCGGACTCTCAACCACCGCGCCACCAGGGAAGCCCGTGGCTTGTCTTTTTATCCTCTTTGGAGTGCCTTTCACAGAGCAAAATGTTTTAATTTGGTAAGGTCTACTTTATCAATTTTTTTCTTTTATGCATTATGCTTTTGGTGTTACATCTGAAATCACTTTAGTAACCCAGGTTTACAATGTTAGAATGTTCCTATGTTTTCTCCTAGAAGTTTTGTGGTTTTAGGTTTTAAATTTAGGTCTATGATAATTTTGAGTTAATTCTTGTGTAAAATATGAGGGGGTATGGGTTGAGCTTCAGATTTTTTACTATGGACATTCAACTGTACCAACATCATTTGTTGAAACATGTATTATTTAACATGAAAGATGGTGGGTATCGATCATTAGTATTTAGACTTTACTGGATACCTTTAAAGAGTAATAATGAGGAATGAAACGTTTTTCTTTTCATGTGTCAGTATTCGTAATATGCTGGGTTAGATTCTTTGCAAATATTTGAAATTATAGAAAACACTTTATTTTTAAGTTATTTTTTATTGAAGTATAGTTGAATTACAGTGTTGTGTTAATTACTGCTCTACAGTAAAGTGATTCAGTTATTTATATATAAATGTATACATTTATATATATATACAAATATATATTTATATATAAATATATATATATATACACACATTCTTTTTCATATTCTTTTCCATTATGGTTTTATCACAGGATATTGAATATAGTTCCCTCTGCTGTACAGTAGGACCTTGTTGTTTATCCATTCTATATATACCAATTTGCATCTGCTAATCCCAAACTCCCACTCCTACCCTCTACCACCTTCCTCCCCCTTGGCAACCACCAATCTATTCTCTATATCCTGATTTTGTTTCTGTTTCATAGATAGGTTCACTTGTGTTATATTTTAGATTCCACATATAAGCGATATCATAAGGTATTTGTCTTTGTCTTTCTGACTTACTTCACTTCGTATGATAATCTCTAGTTGCATCCATGTTGCTGCAAATGGCATTATTTTGTTCTTTTTTATGGATGAGTAGTATTCCATTGTATATATGTACCACATCTTCTTTATCCATTCATCTGTTGTTGGACATTTAGGTTGTTTCCATGACTTGGCTATTGTGAACAGTGCTGCTATGAATATAGGAGGGCATATATCTTTTTTTGTTGTTGTTTTGTTTTGTTTTGCTGTACGCAGGCCTCTCACTGTTATGGCCTCTCCCGTTGCGGAGCACAGGCTCCGGACACACAGGCTCCGGACGCACAGGCTCAGCGGCCATGGCTCACAGGCCCAGCCACTCCGCAGCATGTGGGATGTTCCCGGACCAGGGCACGAACCCATGTCCCCTGCTTCGGCAGGTGGACTCTCAACCACTGTGCCACCAGGGAAGCCCGGCATGTATCTTTTTGAATTACAGTTTTGTCTGGGTATATGCCCAGGAGTGGGATTGCTGGATCATATGGTAATTCTATTTTCAGTTTTCTGAGGAACCTGCATACTTTTTTCCACAGTGGCTACACCGACTTACATTCCCACCAACAGTGTAGGAGGGTTCCCTTTTCTCCACATCCGTTCCAGCATTTGTTATTTGTAGACTTTTTTTTTTAATTTAACATTTTCTAAATAACTTTTTAAAAATTTATTTATTTATTTTTGACTGTGTTGGGTCTTTATTTCTGTGCGAGGGCTTTCTCTAGTTGCGGCAAGCAGGGGCCACTCTTCATTGCAGTGCGCGGGCCTCTCACTGTTGCAGCCTCTCTTGTTGCGGAAACACAGGCTCCAGACGCGCAGGCTCAGTAGTTGTGGCTCACAGGCCTAGTTGCTCCACAGCCTGTGGGATCTTCCCAGACCAGGGCTCGAACCCGTGTCCCCTGCATTGGCAGGCAGATTCTCAACCACTGAGCCACCAGAGAAGCCCATATTTGTAGACGTTTTAATGATGGCCATTCTGACTGGTGTGAGGTGATACCTCATTGTAGTTTTGATTTGCATTTCTCTAATAATTAGTGATGTTGAGCATCTCTTCATGTGCTTATTGGCCTGTATCTCTTCTTTGGAGAAATGTCTCTTTAGGTCTTCTGCCCATTTTTTGATTGGGTTTTTTGTTTTTTTGTTGTTGAGTTGTAAGAACTGTTTGTATATTTTGGAAATTAAGCCCTTGTCGGTCGCATCATTTGCAAATATTTTCTCCCATTCCGTAGGTTGTCTTTTCGTTTTGTTTATGGTCTCCTTTGCTGTGCAGAAGCTTGTAAGTTTGATTAGGTCCCATTTGTTTATTTTCATTGCCTTGGGAGACTGACCTAAGAAAACATTGGTACAATTTATGGCAGAGAATGTTTTGCCTGTGTTCTCTTCTAGGAGTTTTATGGTATCGTGTCTTATGTATAACAAACATTTTAGAGGGAAGCTTGATAATATATGGGGGCTACATAGTTTTCCAAAATTATTTTGGGGAATATTCAGGCAAAAAAAGAAAAGTTCTGAAGACCTCTCAAGTATTGACAGAAGAAATAGAGAAAAAGCGTTTTACTGAAGAGTATTTCAACTCTGAAGGCTAATAATTTGACACTAGCAGAGAGGAAAGTTAGAGAGAAAGAAGTAAAAAAAAGAAAAAATGACAACCTGGTTCTAACTTGAGGGGGATGTTGTGTGGTTGATGGTATTGCCACCAACCACGCTCAGAAATACAGGAGGTAGAGCAGACAGGGGTGGGAGAGAGGATAAGAGCTCAATGTGGATTATGCCTTTGGATAAAAGCATGGAAAGAAGCAGTTATTATTTTATGGGGTTAGAGTCTGTTTTGTTTTGGTTTGGATTGGGTGGAGATTTGTCTTTCTATTCACTCTTTTCATTTTATGTGTGTGTGTGTGTGTGTGTGTGTGTGTGTGCGCACGTGTGCACAGGTGCACTAAAAGGTTACTTTATGTTGGACTGTTTCTTAATATACAAATTGATGTTTGACTCAGGCTAGTAGTAGAGAAGTTTGTGTGGTGTGATGGAAAAGCAAAGACGGGAAACATGCCGGTATGAAGTATGAATCCCACCTTTGCTACCACTAACTGAGTGGCCTTGGGCAAGGTACCTTACTTCTCTGAACCTCACTTTCTTTGTGTGTAATATGGTAGTAATAACACCGACTTGAAACAGGATATTAAACGGGATATTTTTCTCATGGAACTGCAACCAAGGACAAAGGGCAACAAGTACCCCCCCCACACACATTCTAATAAGAGAGGCTAGATAGATCCAGATAAGTTTGCTTATTTGTTTATGCCAAGTGCGTTATTAAGTCTAGGAGAGGGAGTCTAGGATACTAAAGTGTAATTTTCAAAACAAACAAAGTACAAGATTACACACATATAAATAGAAGATTACCCATACAAACTCACTGCTAAAACCCTGGCACTGAGAGAGGGAAGAGCTGGGGAGTGTACCTAAGGCCATGGCAGGCAGAGAGGAAAATAGCCCACCTGACTGACTGTCCCATTGATACCTACAGTCCTCCTATCATTGCCCTTGACGGCCCCCAGCCCTCCACACAGCCCTGTGGGCATCTCCGGGGACCTCTGGCCTCCATCTGTCAGATCTATGCAGGTTACTCTGTGCCTGCCTTACCTGCCAGCCATGGCCCCCAGGGGTTGCAGGCTGTCTTTCTGCTCTCTTCCATCACCCAGTCAGAGAGCCACTGAAACTTCTGGGTGCTGTCTCACAGTACTTTGAGGGATGACACCGGGCCTGCTGGAGGCTCCGTGAACTTCCCCTGGTCTACTGGCCTCAAAGAGCACACACTGGACATGGAGTTTCTTCCAAGGCCGAACTCTGGGAATCAACTCACAGGGTCACTTTGCTCTGGGGCCACCAAACCTACTGGGGATATTGGTGTCTCCTCTCCAGGTCTGGCCCAGGAAATACAAGGATAGGCTTGGGTTCAGAGTCCTCCCTCTCCTCAACAACCATCATGTGCACAGTCAGTTCAAACTCTTGTTTCCTTTCTCTCATCAACAACTCCTTCCCCCAGCCTAGGGCACCTCTGTCTAGTGGGGGTGGGAGATGAGGTGGTACTAGTTCTGGCTGATTTTCTCAAGCTCCTATAATACCCGAACCCAAGGCTTTTGAAATTAAGAGCTGAGACCTTGCTGTCTTTGTTCTCCAGCTCGTTCCTGACACTCCTCCCCAGTCTGGGGGACAATGCCAGGTTCTGGTCTCAGGCCAACTGGCAAGAGCATTGTGGTGGAAAGAGGTGGAGAACCCCAGTTAATACTTCACCTCCTCTTACCACATTCATTTTATATGACATACACCTTAGGTGTGATCTGCGATATTCCAGTTTTCATTAAGACCTGGCTGGCCCAGAGTCTGATTGCTTCTGGCCCCGAGTCATCTTCTAGCCGTGGGTCTGCGGTGAAGCTCATCTGAGCACATTAAGGCTAGCTAGGGAGGCCATGGGCACAGACCACAAACCCCTGGCCTGAGACAAGCTGCTTGGCTCCCACTGGGAGTCTCAGAAACCCAAGCCTACTGCACAGCAGGGGAGCAGGAAGGGAGAGTGAGAGCGAGGGGAGGCTGGTCTCCTGTGCTCTGTCCACATCAGGGCAGAAACCCTGCCAGGATCAACAGCCTGGCTCCTGGCAAAGCCTCTGCCAGGCTCCCTCAACACTGTGGTCACCAAAGGCCTGTGTTTTTTCTGAGATGTGGATTTTGAAAATGACCTCCTGAGGTCTGGCAAACAACTGAGTTCTTAGAGGAAAGAGGACAGGGAGGTGACGCCTCGCTCCAAGGGGGTTATGAAAGCAGAGCAGGCTGTTACTGCGTGGGAATGGTGCTACAACAGCATCAGTGAACGCTCAGCGTTCACCTCCATAAGACAAAACTGCAGCCCAGGGCGTGGAATCAAGTCACGGAATTGTACACCCCCAAAAGAGACCGCTGGAGATGAGTTCTCAAATGCTGTTTCCGCAGTTCAGGGGTCGATACTGTTCCTCAAACCACTTCACCTGGCTCATCTCTGAACTCCTCTGCTTGAGCATGCAAAGTCATTACCTTACCCTGCCTCCTGCCTCTGCTGAGAGATGTTCTCTTGACTCTTCTTCCTGCCATTTTTCCTACTCTTGGTCTTTTGTCTCCTCTTGCGATCTCCTTTCCTACAGAGAAAGCTGACCTTCACATATACTTTTGACCAATTATGGAGTATCTTACACTCAGTGCATTGAGATCCATGCAAGAGAGCCCCAGCCAGGCCCTGTGCTTCGTGTGCCCTGCCCTGACCGTCCTCTGCTGTGCTCCTCTCCATGTGGTGGAAAGTCTGTAGGGTCAAGGGAGCATGATGACTCAGAGCCCTCAAGCCACCCACAACTCAAACATGGTCCCCAAATTTCCCACCTCATTGGCCCCTGCCAGCTTCTAGAACCCACATCTGCTTCTTCTCTGGGTCCTTCCTCCAATGTTCATAAGGCCCTAGGGGTGGAGGGCAAGGGGAAGGTGTTTGTGAGAAGAACGGACAGAATATGGACACGTGGAATGAGGTGTGCACACCTATGCACATAAGGTCTCTTAAGCAGCCCAGGAGTTGGCTCTCCCTGTGTGTTCTAGGGCAGGACCTTGAGGGCAATGAGAATCCAGACTCCTTCCATGACATTAGGAAGGTATACTTGTCAACTTTGGATGGTAGAACATATTTTATTCAACAGCTTTTAGCTTGATTTATAACGTTAAAATGAGATAATGCGGTACAGGGCTTCCATTTGTACTCTTCCCCCCGACCTTGTAAACATGAGGGGTGGGCCGGTACTCTTGTATCAGGTGTGGGGTTTGTATCCATCCAGGTTTGTCTCCTTTCCTATAAAGACTCATAAACTGTCTTGAAGTAAATTGAAGAATACGTGGAGTGGTTTGGTTGGCCTTGACTGCACGTTAAAAGGCACGAGCAAACCCCAACTAGGGAATTAGATTGGCACATTTTTTCTGCCTCTCCAATCTTTCCAAAGTCAAGATATTCCAAAGGCCATTTTTAAAGGGCTTTTTAAAATACTTTGTTCATTGTGCTTATCTGAATTGTAACTAACTTCACAAGTACATACTCAAGGAACTTTGTACTATCATGTTGACATTTCAGAAGGATTTGATTAGTTCTAACTTCACAAAGGAGGTACATGTATTCTGTACTGTGGAGACTCTGCATGAGCTTCCCTGTACTGGTTGTGAGCTTATCCATTGTTACCCTTAACCCCACAGTGGAAGGTTATTGCTTAGTGTCACTGTGGGAAAAGCGTTTCCTTGACGTGAATTTACACTTAAGAGTAGAATGATTAAGAAACATTTTTACTGATTTATGAGATGGGCGGTTTGTGAAAACTTATTTTTGCACCACATAGCTCTTTTGAATTGGCAACAATATCATTAAAAAATAAGCAGGCAGCCTTTTTAGTCCATAATGCTATATATACGTGTGTACTCGCTCACACCTACACCCACACACAAACTTGATCTGATTGTTTTGGGTAGGATACACAAAGTTCTAACAATTAAGAAAAAAGTATTTCCTCTAACCCCACAAGCTTCTTTATTCCCCATTCTTGAGATTTACATATTTATATATCTCATATATAAATTTTGAAGGTTCATTCTGAAAACAGCAAACTTGTCTTTATCTTGATTGGCTTTAGAAAAAGTGAGATAAATTCTTTTCATAGTCCAGGGACGTTAGTAAAAAGTCAGACAAGCTTATAATTGAATTCTGACCAATCCAGTGACTAACTGCAAAACCTCGGGAAAAATCCTGAAACTTTCTGAAAGCCTCCTCTGTAAAATGGGAGTAATGATACCTACCTTATATATAATTTGTCTGAGAATTACATAATGGCAGATGTAAAATACTTGACACGCTGCCTGGCTCATAGCAAAAACTCAATAAATGGTGGATCTATTTGTAATTACCATTTCTTTTTTTATTTGTTCCTGAAATTTGCTATCATAGAAGTGTATCAGCTCTACAATTTGTCTACCATTTCTTCCAAACAAATATCTGGAGTACTTTTTTCAAAACTGATAATTTGATAGATTTTCATCATCTCCTGACTTCTTCCTTTGATAAGCATTTTGGAGGTCAGAGCAAATGGCCTGGGGTTAGGGTAAATTCCTTCCCTACACCTACTACTCTGGCCACAGCTTGGGATATAAAAGCACAACCTCAAAACAACAGAAAGATATAAAAAGCTAATAAAAGTTGAGGGAAACTCTCTAGCTTCTAGTGGGTACAATGTGTGCATTTCTAACACAACTGAAACGACACTTTAAACCTAGATTTTAAATGTGTTTGCCTCAGTTCACCAGCTTCTAACAAGCAGCTATTTCCCCTCAAAATAAGGGCAACGTCGCCATCTACTGTTTCCATTTCATAATCACTGAAAAGAAACTGCTTGGTCTTAACAATGTAAAGCTCGGAAAAGTCTTTTTCCTTCTACAACTAATAATGCAGTCTCTATTTCAGCTTCCAGAATAAACTCCGTTTTACCGAGTTTCACTGTTTGAAAATCTCTTGTTGGGGCCTGAAGGTGGCTCGATGTTGAGAATGGGTCTTGGATAAATTTAGTTAAATTTCTTTTCCCAAATTTTGTACCATGTGTATCTGTCCTCAAGCCTTCACCCTCGATTTAGTTATACTTAAAACTGACTAATGGGTGGCAAATTGTGTGTGGTTTGGTACCTCTGCCTTGAAAATTGTACAGGCAGGGAGTACTGGGAGGTGGGAGAAACCTGAGAAATATTGAGAAGCCAATCGGTGGTTACTGCTCAAAAAGTAGTTATACTTGCTTGACAGATCCGCATAAGACCTGGGAAGAGTGGAGTCAGCTATCTAGATCAGCTCTGTGGTGCCCTAGCACCAGATCCTCAACCTGCCCCGCCCCACAGACAGTTGAAAGCCATGTCGTCTCCTGGATGTAACTTTTGCCTCTGCCTCTACCATGATTTATTACTGCGTACCAACAAATGGCTAATGCAGAGCTTTTTGTTAACTGTAAAGTGGTTTTGGAAACAGCTTGTATGAAAGGCACTTTGCAAAATCAAGTCCTAAGTACTTCATGAAGCTGGAGAAAAGGTACCCTTTCCACATTTATGTACATGTCTGGCGTTTTGTTTTTCCATCACCTCACTTGGCCCCGGGAAACACCTTTCATCTTCAAATGGCTCTCTTCCACACTTCGGTGTTAATTCAGTCTCTGGTGAATTGTTTCTGCCCCTGGGTGTGTTCCTCAGACACCAAGACTGTAAGATTCCTGTGTAATAATCTGGACGGTAACAGTTCATTTTCCACAAACAATAAAATAATGTAAAGTGTCTTTAACTCCTACCGGGATAAACTGCACACCCCTCACAGAGAACAAGGACCCCCGCTCCTCACAGAGAACAAGGACCCCTGTTCAAATCCTGGACAGGAAGCAAAATGATTTAGAACAAGTGGAGTTTTTCACGTTTTTGGAAGTGTGTTCATCTCTACCACTGGACTGGATTCTAGCCCTTAGATTCCAGCTCTTTTTGGAGTCATTTCCCTCCTGAAATTGCGATCAAAGTGGACAAAGCCCATGGCCTGGCCAGGGTATACACCCCGGAAGAGGAGGCTTTGGTTTACTTTAGTGCAGACAAGGGGCTTTCCAAAACTAAAGTTATTGGGAAAAGCAGGAGAGGGAAGGGTTGGAAACCCACCTGCACACACACCCCGGCCCCGCCCCTGCTGTTCATAATCACTCACAGACTCTGAGCTGTTTAGGAACAGATTAGGTAACTTCAGTTTCTATAATCCCTCAAGACACGAAGCCACAGAAACCTCACCTCAGCTCCTCTGATTCTGGTTCAACTGTAATTATATATACTAATTAGTTTTGGGTTTTTTCCTTACCTTTTGACTCCCTTCACCTACTTCTCCCACCCTTCACCCCACCCTACACTAATAAATGATCTATTCTCTGTATCTATGAGCCTGTTTTTTTGTTTTGGTTTGGTATTATTTTTTTAGACTCTACATATTGCTATCCCGGGACAGTTATAAATTAGGCTCATAGAGTTTTTTAGATCACATTGTAATTTGTGTTGCAAATCCTGGTTATAGGTTGTTTTATGCTTGTTTGTTTTCCTTTACTCTACTGAAGCGATTGTCATTATACCCCCCAGAGAAGGGGTCCCCAGCCCCCGGGCTGCTGACCAGTACCGGTCCATGGCCTGTTAGGAACCGGACTGTACAGCAGGAGGTGAGCATCCGGCAAGCAAGCGAAGCTTCATCTGCCGTTCTTCATCGCTCGCGTTACCCCGTGAACCCACACCCACCACCCACCGGTCCGTGGAACAATTGTCTTCCACAAAACTGGTCCCTGGTGCCAAAAAGGTTGGGGACCACTGCCCTAAAGTCAGGAGTTTGGACACATCAATTTCCAGATGAAATTTACTTGATAGTGTGATGCTCTCTGAGGTTCTCAACATTTTCTGAGTAGATCTTCTGCTAGACTCCAACCCTGAGTGGGCCATGAACTTTGTCTGCTGTCTGATGTGCCTCTTGAGGTCCTAGAGCTGAAACTCATGTTGAGCAGATATGGAAAATGCCTTCTGGGCACTGTGGTTTCAACTTTTTTGGTTCCCACCTTCAATAATATTGTGGTTATTGTGGTTACTGTGGTTCCCACCTTCAATGGCCCAATAATTCCTTACTATTCAGTATTCTGCTGCTTTTAAAGAATACTTTTTAATATTTTATCATGGAATTTTGCTTTTTTTTTTGGCTGGGAAGGCAGGTCCAAATACCTAGCCCACCTTATTAGTTGAAATAGGGACCATTTTAGTTTGAATCAATAGTTGTCATAGTAAACATGAATTTTATAGTGTAACTTTCTTTACCTAGAAGATAGGTATAAACGTTTCACTTGTTTTTACTAGCAGGAAAATAAATTATTAATGCAGTGTATTCAAGACCACTCCCTTTCCTCCACTGGTTAAGAATTCCTTCTTTGCCAGTTCAGTTCCAGGACCTTTAATTTGCAGAATTGAGACAGTGAATGAGGAGGAAGAATGAAAAGGCTTTGGAACATGCTTGAGTTGTTTATATTGGAAAGGGCTTAGAGTTACTGGCAATAGAAAAAGAAAATTAAGAATGTGAGAAAGAAGGGATGAAAAGATAGTCTGTGGGACTGGTCTTGGAGTCAAGTTAAACATGTGGAGGAAGGGGGAATAGAGGCTTCCCAGGTAGCCAACCATCCTCTGAGACAGTAAGAATAAGATATACAGAAAGATAACCCTAAGAGCTTTTACTGTGCTTTAAGAATGAAGGAGCTCTTGGGACTTCCCTGGTGGTCCAGTGGTTACCTTCCAGTGCAGGGGACTCAGGCTCAATCCCTGGTCAGGGAACTAAGATTCCACATGCGACAGTGCAACTAAGCCCACGTGCCGCAACTACAGAGCCCACATGTTCTGTAGCCTGTGCACCACAACTATGGAGCCCTCATGCCACAACTAGAGAGAAGCCTGCATGCCGCAACTAAGACCCGATGTAGCCAAATGTAAATAAAGATATTAGAAAACTGTTTAAAAAAAAAAAGAATGAAGGAGCTCTTAATAACGTTTTGAGAGCTCTCAGAAGAGAATTAGATTGATTCTCTAATAATTTGTTAGATTTCAGAGTGATATTTCTTTGAATGACTCTCTCCATGGCATTTATGTTTACAGAACTGCCTAGCTTTATTCTGATTACATCATGTGCCTTACAAATGTTTATTTTTAACAACCAAATAATGTGGTATAAAATTTAAATGGCATGACTTATCTAATAATTCCAAAATTTATTGAACATTTAGAATGTTTCTTTTTTTTTTTTTGCGGTACGCGGGCCTCTCACTGTTATGGCCACTCCCTTTGCGGAGCACAGGCTCCGGACGCGCAGGCTCAGCGGCCGTGGCTCACGGGCCCAGCTGCTCCGCGGCATGTGGGATTTTCCCGGACCGTGTCCCCTGCATCAGCAGGCGGACTCTCAACCGCTGCGCCACCAGGGACTAATTGTTGTTAAAATATTGGAATGAATATCTTTTTTATTAAAAAATACTTCTAGCATGAATGTTCTTTTGTCAAATCTTAACATTTTTTTGACATATTGTTTTAGATCTTTTGTTTTTAAGAAAAAGAAAATTTAATTATATGGTAGAAGGCCCATTCCTGACAAAATACTCCCAGTTCCTTCCAAGAGGTAATCAGTAATGTGAATTTGGTATTATTCCTGGGTTGAATTTATACTTTTAAAAATAGATGTGTGTGGGCTTCCCTGATGGAGCAGTGGTTGAGAGTCCGCCTGCCGATGCAGGGGACACGGCTTCGTGTCCCGTTCCGGGAGGATCCCACATGCCGCGGAGCGGCTGGGCCCGTGAGCCATGGCCGCTGAGCCTGCGCGTCCGGAGCCTGTGCTCCGCAACGGGAGAGGCCACGGCAGTGAAAGGCCCGTGTACCGCAAAAAAAAAAAAAAAAAAAAAAAAAAAAGATGTGTGTGTCAAAAAATAATATGCAATATTAGTTAGCATTTAAAAATTTTCATAAATTCATCCTATTGTATGTAAAACTTTTTTTGTTAATATCACATTTTTGAAATTTAATGTTGACACATGTAACTCTAATCCATGTATTTTAACTTATATTTATTATATTTTACCTATCATTTCAAGATGTTTATAATGGGAAGATTTTTAGGTAACCAAGTCTGTAACACTTCCAGCACTAGAAGTTCTCAACATCTTCAAATACAGTTTTTAATTTCTTTCCCATTATGCTTTCAGGAAAAAAAAAAAAACCCAGGAGCAAAGACTACAAGATAAACATTTTTATGTTCAGGGCCACCATTTCCATTGTAGAGTTGTGCTCACTAAAATCCTATTGGTAGACATTGATTAATATTGTCATATTGCTTCCCAGGGTAGCTGTAAAAATAAATCTGATTCACATTAGCTTATTTGATTATCATGTTCAGATATTTCCTATTTAGTAGTTGTAAATGGCACCTCAAATTTGCTTTAATTTGTATTTCTTTGAATTTGCACTGGAGAGACCATTTTTCCTGGATAAATATTTGCATTTCCTTTCTTGTTATAAACGGGCATTTAAAAATTTTTGAGAGATCTTTATATTGGCTTAGACTTTTGTGATCTTTCAAGAAAATGGCCACTGCTACTTGAACTGAACATATTTCAATGGCCAAATAGACACTTAATCCACACTCAAGGCCTCAGCTAGAGCAGGCAAAAAAAATTTCTTCTGGATCTTCAAAAGCAGAAACAGAGAGGTGGACACTCCAGTAGAAAAAACGACCACAAAACCACCCTGCATTGTCACTACCGTTGAGGTAAACAGAGCCACAATTTCAGTAAAATGGATTGCAGATTCAATTCATTTTAACAAAATCCATTGAGAATCCATTTTGGGCAGGAACTGTCTGTCCTAAGGCAAGGGGGAAGTAGGAGCTTACACTCTTTGGTGTATGGCAGGAGAAAGAGGAGGATGACCTAAGGAAAATAGAGACAAATATTTTTTTCTGGTTCCTTTCCCAGCCCCATA
Source organism: Stenella coeruleoalba (assembly GCF_951394435.1). Taxonomy (NCBI): domain Eukaryota; kingdom Metazoa; phylum Chordata; class Mammalia; order Artiodactyla; family Delphinidae; genus Stenella; species Stenella coeruleoalba. The sequence continues at coordinate 105,702,669 of NC_137148.1, read as the reverse complement.
AGATAGAAGCGTGATAGAAAGGGAAAAGGAGGAGACCAACTAGGGGCTGGCTACCTCCCCTAGCACCAGTGAAGAAGGGAGTTCCCCAGTGGTGGTAACTGGTGTCTGAGCTGTTCTGACCCACACCCAGCAGTAGCTCTGTCCTCCACAGAACTCTCAGATGACAGCAAGCTGGGAAAGCACTCCAGTTTGGGGGCCTTCCTGGAAGCTTTTTACCCATTTCGTTGAGTGTCACTGTGACATGGGATAGTGACGGTAAGGAGTATATATTGTATTTGCCATCCTGTGGACTGAGCATGGGCTATTTTTCCTACTTCCCCTTTCTGCTTTGAATGCTGGACCTCTTCACTTAGTAGATCGTCCCTCTGAATGCCAGCTTGGCCTTCAACTTGGGTTTAACATTTTTATCTCTGCCTTCTCTGCCATCATCCTAAATGGTTCATAGATGAACATGTATCTACACATATTTCTAAATAATACAAAAAACTTTCTTCTTTGTAATCTTCATATGCAATAATCCGTACTCATAAACAGGATTTTTAGTTCTCAAATAGAGATGGAGTCATTAGAAAATACTTTTAGTTGTAATAGGGGAGGACTCTAATGAATGAGGAATTTCCTAACCCCTTCCTACTACAAATTATTATAAAACAGATTACAGCTCTCCACCTCCATCACTACCACTCCTTTGGGTGAGCCACAAGTGGACTGCATGCCAGTTGTGAACCATGCCCTTAATAGGAGATTTGACGACCAAAACAGTACTGTTGGCACTGCCTACTCACTTTCCATCACTATCCAACATGCACAGATGAATGCACAGATGAATAAAGATGAAAAGAAAATGCATTTATCTTTTAAGTGGAGCTATTTGATTTTGACTCAGTTTAGAGTAAGATGGAGAATTTTGAAATAATTCCTTTTAAGTTGACATTATTAATGTATATGTTTGTCGGCACCCTACTGACGTGTGAAAACGTGGTTGAAACAGTTTTTAAGTAAAAAAATAATGACCTACAGTGGAGAGCAATTACAAAGAAATTTTTCAACACTCAAGCCAAGTAATGGACCTTCCTCACTGGCCCTAACTTGGTGTTTAGATACATGCCAAGTACAGCACACACTCTACTTAATTTCCTTTGCTTCAACTTCCATTATAATTATGTTTCTTTTACAAATGGAATGCCAAATTGGCCTCCTTAGATGTTGGCCTTGCAGTTTAAAGAGTTTGTATAGTTCCTAAGATAGTAAATTATCTACCACAAATGTTCCAAACCATTTGGGGGGGGGCTGAGATTTTATTTTCCATACTTTTTAGAATTATGACTTTAAAAAAAAGTTTCTGTGGTTGACAAGTAATCACTTTTCCTTAGGGTGGGCACTAGAATTTAATCATCTCCTGGTTCCAGATATGCCCCTTTACTAAGCTGAAGTCTGGATTAGTCATTTAGCCTTTCAAGCCTCAGTTTCCTTACCTCTGAAATGCAGATGAAAGTATCCACTATGCACACCTCCCAAGGTGAGCAGGGATCAAATAAGGTCATGTAAAAGCTTAAATATATTTCTAAATCCCAACCTTTGGGGAAGCCAGTTATGGTGAAGTCTAGAGAAAAATACTGGTTAGCGTTCTTCCAGTTCCAAGTACTAAAAGTACAATTTAAGCAGGATTAAGGTTAACAAAAATATATTGGTTCAATATGCAAAAATGAACTGAATTTCAAATACTGGCATACCTTGTCTTATCATGCTTCACCTTATTGCACTTTGCACGTACTGCACTTTTTACAAATTGAAGGTTTGTGGCAACACTGAGTTAAACAAGTCTATTGGTGCTATTTTTCCAACAGCATTTGCTCACTTTGTGTCTCTGTGTCATATTTCAGTAACTTGCAATATTTCAAACTTTTTCAGTATTATTATATCTGATAAGGGACTTGTATCTAAGATATATAAACACTCTTACAACTCAAACATAAAAAGGCAAATACTTCAATTTAAAAATGGGCAAAGGATCCAAGTAGATATTTCTCCTAGAAAGATATATAGTGGCCAATAAACACAAGGAAAGATGCTTCACATCATTATTCACCAGAGAAATGCAAATCATTATTCACCAGAGAAATGCAAATCAAAACCACAATGAGATATTACTTCACACACCCACTCGTATGGCTAGAATTTAAAAGTCAGATGATAATAAGTGTTGGCAAAGAAATGAGAACACTCACTGCTGATAGAATGTAAAACAGTGTGGCCACTTTGGAAAACAGTTTGGCAGTTCCTCAAACAATTAAACAGTGTTATCATATAACCCAGCTGTTCCACTCCTAGGTATATATACTCAAAATAAATGAAAACATAAGTCTACCCCAAAACTTGCACATGAATGTTTATAGAAACATAATTTATAATAAGCAAAAGCTGATAACGCAAATATCCATCAACTGATGAGTGGGTTAACAAAATGTGGTATATGTGTACAACAGAATATTATTTCACCATGGAAAGAAATTATACATGCCATAACATGAATTAACCTTGGAAACATTATGCTAAGTGAGAAGACACAAAATACCATATATTGTATGATTCCATTTATATGAAATGATCATAATGGGCAATTCTACAGAGACAGAAAGGATTCATGGTTTCTTAGGACTGGGGAGAAGGGGTGTGATAACTAAAGGGGATGGGGTTTCTTTTTGAAGTGATGAAAATATTCTAAAATTGACTCTGGTGATGGTTGCACATATCTCTCAGTGTACAAAAATCCACTGAATTACATGCTCTAAATGGGTGAATTGTATGGTATCTGAATTATGCCTCAATACAGCTGTTTAAACAAAGATAGTGGCTCACATACTGAACAGTCTAGGGTCCAGACCCAGTCTCTCTCCCGTTCACAGCTCTTCCTCCCTCTGTTGGCCTTCTCACTTGGCGGCAGAGATGATGACCAGTGGCTCCCCGATGGTCTTTTACCACTATGTTACCCAGTTCAGGCTGCCATAACAAAACACCATAGGCTGAGTGGCTTAAACAACAGAGATTTATTTCTCATGGTTCTGGAGGTTGGGAAGTCACAGAGAAACGCTTCAGCAGGATTCAGTTCAGGTAAGGACTCTCTCCCTGGCTTACAGATGGTCACTTCCTCTCTGTGTCCTCCCATGGCCTTTCCTCAGTATGTGCATGTGTTGGGGGCTGGGGGGAATAACACATTTTGGTGTCTCTTCTTCTCACAAGGACCCTAATCCTATAGGATTTGATGTCCACCTTTATGACCTCGTTTTTAAACTTAGTTACTTCCCTAAAGGCCCAATCTCCAAATACACTGGAAGTTAGGGCTCCATCATATGAATTTTGGGGGAGGCACAGGCATTCAGTCCATAAAAACCCCTTTTGCAAGCCCAGGTGAAAGACACACTTTTCACCCAAAGGTGCTAGTGAAACCTACAGCTGCCTGCTATTGGCTCAGTTTGGATCATAAGCTTGTTTTTGTAACAATCACTTTGAGTAGCCAGGCCAGAGTCAGGTGTCTACCCCAAAAGCCAGGATGGGGTTAGCCCCTCTAAAACAAGACAAGAAAAGAAGGAAATTATAAGCACTCATCAAAGAAAAGAGGCAAACTGAGGCCAAATAAATCCTAATGCCTACCCCACAGCGCAAGGCTACAAGTCAGAGAGTCTGTATGCCAGGCTTGGGTGGGGCAGAGGCCGTCTGTGTGACCAAGGGCAAGTCTTAAACCTCTCTATGGCCTTAGCATCCCCTGACGAGAGCATTGACGATAAGGGGAGACAAGACGTGAAAGTCCTTAAGAATCAGAAAATCAGAACTCCCAGAACTGGAGGGTTAGGAGGAAACTTAGTGATGCTCTCACTTGACAAATGTTTAAAAATCTACTCTATAAATCAGATGTAAGACAGCCTGATATGAGAATCAAAATGGCTTTCACATCACTAGACTTAACGAAATCCATTTGCTAGTTGTAATAATTTTAAGCATGTCACTTCATCTCCCTTGGCCTCACTTTATTTTATGAATTAACTCATAATAATAATAATAATGGATGTATTAACTAGTTGGGGAGAATCCCTTCACAATGTTTATCATCACTGTGTACGTTTGAGATATCTTGCAATTTTAGTTGTCAATTATACATCAGTAAAACTGAAATAAAAAAACTCATAAAAACTATTCTTGAGATGAAATCTGCAAACGCAACACACTTTACAAATGCAGAGGCAGAAGTGACACACTCACATATAACTCAGATGAGCCATACAGATATAAGGATATTGGAGTTGCAACATAAGGAAATTTCTCTGGAATGTGACATCTCTAAGGAGAAGTTGTTGAGCAGGAAATGCTGCCTTCTTGTAAGTGGTCTGATTAGTGCAAAGCTCTGGACTTAGGTCACAGTTTGGAGCCTCGCTACCTCATTTTGAGACCTTGTGCCTCTGAGGATCCTCTTCCTTGTCTATAAAATGGGGATGGCAGTGTTCACTTTGGCAGCACATATACTGAGATTGGACGGATACAGAGAAGATTAGCATGGCCCCTGTGCAAGGATGTCAGGAAAACGCCGTATTTTTTTAATGTATAAACAACAAGGATATATTGTACAGCACAGGGAATTATAGCCATTATCTTGTAATAACTTTTAATGGTGTATAATCTGTAAAAATACCAAATCACAATGCTGTACACCTGAAACTAAAATTGTAAATCAACTATACTTCAATTTAAAAAATGGGGATAATTCCTACTTAAGATATTCTAAGATTAAATAATGACGTAAAATGCCTGGCACCTAGTGGGTATTCAGTTAATCGAGGTCTTAACCTCCCCTTTCCCTCATCCGCGTGACAGCAGCCTTGGGGTTTCCTGCGGTAATTCTACCCCAAATGCTTTCCCAGGCAGTTCAGTTACTCGAAACTGGATGTTACTGAATTCCTCTGCCAGAGTCCATGTTAGTCTGAGAAAACCTGGAAACTTTTTCTACTCTGAGAGAGACAAAAATGTGCTAAAAAGAAAACAAGAGTATCTCCTCTGCTCCGGAGGGCAAGACCCTGAACTTCTTCCATCCTCAAAAGAGAACTGAAGTATAAACATTCAAGTCACAGACTTCACAGTCCACAGGAGCCACACGGGGGAGCCCCTGTCAGGATAAACACGGATTCCGCGGCCCCAAGCGCTCCTCTGCGGGCTAGGCGCGCGCTGCTCAGTGAGGCGCAGTCTCCACGTGAGGCTGCCCCGTGGGGCGGGGTCTCCCCGTGAGCGCGAGACGCGCGCTGCTCAGTGAGGTGGAGTCTCCAGGTGAGGGTAAGGCGCGCACCGCCTTATGGGGCGGGGCCTCCACGTGAGGGTAAGGCGCACGCTGCCCCGTGGGGCGGGGACTTCACGTGAGGGCGAGGCGCGCGCTGCTCAGTGAGGTGGGGTCTTCACGTAAGGGCGAGGCGAGCGCTGCCTTGTGGGGCGGGGCCTCCACGTGAGGTTAAGGCGCACGCTGCCCCGTGGGGCGGGGTCTCCACGTGAGGGCGAGGCGCGCGCTGCTCAGTGAGGTGCGGTCTCCACGTGAGGGCGAGGCGAGCGCTGCTCAGTGAGGTGCGGTCTCCACGTGAGGACAGGCGAACGCTGCCTTGTGGGGCGGGGCCTCCATGTCAGGGTAAGGCGCACGCTGCCCTGTGGGGCGGGGTCTCCCCGGGAGTGCTTGGCGCGTGCTGCTCAGTGAGGTGGGGTCTCCACGTGAGGGCGAGGCGCGCGCTGCTCAGTGAGGGGGGGGGGCTCCACGTGAGGGCGAGGCGAGCGCTGCCTTGTGGGGCGGGGGTTCCACGTGAGGGTGAGGCCCACGCTGTCTCGTGGGGCGGGGTCTCCACGTGAGGGCGAGGCGCGCGCTGCTCAGCGAGGTGCGGTGTCCACGTGAGGGCGAGGCGCGCGCTGCCTTGTGGGGGCGGGGTTTCCACGTGAGGGCGAGGCCCACGCTGCCTCGTGGGGCCGGGTCTCCACGTGCGGGCGAGATCTGTCTTGCCTCTCCTCTAAACCGCAAAGAGCTGACGAGGTTCCCCCTAGCCAGTCTTCACTCCGCTCTGACTGGCATTTGATAAAACTGAAGTCAAAATATGGAAGAAAGATGTTTTTAAAACTATAAAAGGTGTTAAAGTTGCGTTATTTTCAAGACCCTCCCCCTCCAATTAAATGGTGAAATTTGAGAACTGCCAAAAAGAAGACCGAAGGGTACGATCTAAGTCATAATTACACTTGTACTAACTGTAAGAAGAGGGCGCAGACAAGGAGAGAGAAGGGAACGAGGAGAGGAGGGCGGGCGGGCGGAACTATCAAGGTTTCTTCAGTTGGTCTGCACCAGAGTTGGGCGTGACCCGGGTTAAGCAGGAGAATCCCCCGCTCCATTTAGGACCTCTAAATGGAGGCGTATGTCAACCTTCAGTCTTCTGTTTCAGGAAAAGGACCTCTCAAAAGACTGGAGGTTTAACAACAAATGAGGATTTGCTTCACTTTGTGTATTTTTTGACACAAAGTTTTCTCAGAACAGCGGGCACCTGTGGGTCCGAATTGTTCAATAATCCTCAAAGAACGAAAGCCACCGAGAAAAGCGTTTAAAGGGCAGTTGAGATAACAGCCGGTGCCTGGACTTGGCCACGCGGGTGAGTAATTTCTTAAGTACTTTGACACCTAACTAAACACTGGCTCCTTTTCCTCTTCGACTTGAGCATTTCACCCCCAGCCCTATCGCCCTCTGTCAAGGGTGGGCTGGAGCCCCAGGGCTGCTCCTGACACGCCTTCCCCCAACTTGCTTCTCGCGCCGAGTTTGGGGGTCAGATCGCCTGGAATCGACCTTTTAAAAATGCCTTAAAGGAGGGCGCCCTCGCCCAGCTGCTCAGCCCCCGGTGTCCTTGGGTGTCATCTCGCGTTCTTCTCCTCCACTCCCTCCCCTCAACACGATTCTACTCCTTTATATTTACTGAGGACCTATTATGTCCCAGCCACTGTGCTAAGTATTAGGGATACAGCCACCAATAACCACTTATTAAATGACCCCTTCTGCAAATAATGATAGCCTAGTGATTAGCATGAAGGAAACAAAATAAATTCTTGAATTGAAATAGTAGTTGTGGCAGGTTAGGTCTCAAGAATTCAAGCATACATCTTATGCATATCATTACTGTGTAGTTGTTACCACTAGAGCACTAAATCAAATCACCCATTTCAGAAAGCTCCAGTCCTAATAAGGCTCCTGTTCCTGTAATTTCATTCATCCATTCTCCTGTTATCATCAGCCTTCCTCTCTATATAATTAATTTTTTCACTAATTAATTAATTCCAAAATCCTATATTGAAAACTCCTAGCTGTTCACAACTGAGATAAGCCACTGGAGATACGAAAATGAGTATGTCAGTTAAATTAATAGGGAAATCAAATATATAACAATGCCAGTGGCCCAAGAAAAAAGATGAGAGGGCTGCAGAAGGAGTTTGGCAACGGGTGTCAGAGAAGTTGACTTTTGAGATGTGTCATAAAGAAAGAGCAGGATTTTGCCAGTTGGGAAAAGTCATGAGTAATATTTACGTAACATTTTCTCATTCATAAAGTATGTATAAGAGCATGGGTTTGGGAGGCAGTTGGTCCTCAGATACTTGGCAAGACAAGGCATTGATGGCAGATGCTTTTTCACAATGATAAAACAAATTCGTTCAGTTTTTAAATATTTCACCACTCCCACTTAGTTCCAAAAATGTACTGATACTACAGTATCGGTGAAGAAGCTGGAGTGGAGTGGAAAAGAGAAAGGATGTGAAAATCCAGGGGTAGCCCTAATAATTTGAATATGTGCCATATACTCCTAATAGTATTAATACTTCACCTATCAGTCAAGGTTAAATGGAAAACAAAATAAACTACATGGTCCGTAGGGTGCATACGATAAAAAAACCAGTTCTTTTGTTCATCATTCATTTCACTTATTCAGACATTCAGCAACATTAAGTGCCCACTATGTTGTAAGCCCTGCTTAAAGTCACTGCTCCTAGGGTGCTCCCAGAATGGTGGAAAACACAGAACAAAGCAAGTAACTCCAGTGTCGGTGGTGAGGCTATGGCAGGGGCAAGTGGGTGAGCACAGAGGGGCACAGCAGAGAGGAGGGACCCCTAATGCAGCCTGGTGGCACCAGAGAAAACTTCCCAGAGCAGTTGATTCTGAGCTTCCTCTTGAAGAGCAAGGTCAAGGACAGACCAGCCTATGAAACTGAGATGTTCAACTGCTTGGAAGCAAAAGCTCTGTGCAGATGGTTAATCTGGCTGGAGTAGAGAGTTAAAGACACAGGACAGTGAGAGCTGAAAATGAACCTAAAGAAGTTCATTTTCAGAATGACGTAATTAATATGAGAGGCAAAGAGACAAATGAGAAACCTGTTGTAATAATGTGAACTATATGATCATTTTGGCTAATCCACAAAGTCCGGGTCTGAGTTAGAGGACTAGAAGAGAATAAAGATTTGGACTTAGTTTTAAGTGGCCTTCGCTTGGGTGTGCTGAAGAATTTAGCAAAGAAACAGTGCAAAGGATACAAGTCAGTGGATGTAGCTCTGAGGTGGCCCTCTAGTTCCTCAGGAATGCACCCACCACGTTCAGGGGATATGGAGGGAGAGAGCCTTCGGGAGAGAGGAGCCCAAAAGCGTGGCCCACATCAGTACCCAAGGAAGGGTCCACCTCCTCCAGGTGCGGGAATCATTCCTCTGCCCTGACTTTATAATCCCGAACTCTTTCTTACCATCACGTTAGGATTAGAGCAGGCCTGACGTGGTCAGTCTCACAGTGTTGGAAATTGGAACTGATGGCATAGCTAATCTATTGGTTGGAGAGAGGTAGAAATTTGAGTTGCTTAGGAGGAAGACATCAATAAGATTGGGTGATGGATTATCCTGAGGGGTGAGCAAGAAGATGGCGTCACTCACGGTGCCCTGAGTGGTTGAGTATTTTCTTATTTCTAATTCAGAAGAGATGGGGGAGAAAGAGCTCACATCAACTGAACACTGTCCATATGTCACCTGTTTACATATTTTAACTTATTTAAATTTCACAACCCCTCTCTGAAGTGAATAGTATTATCCTCATAGTAGAGTTGAGGAGTAAGGCTTAGAGGGGCTGTGATCACAGTAAATAGCAGAGTCAGGACAGGAACCTGGGTCAGTCTCTCTGGAAAGCCACGTCTACACTTCTATTTCCTCTCACAAGAGGACCTTCCAGTATATTTATACTCAACTTCCCTGAAAAAATATGGTCTCCTGCAGTGAGCAGAAAATAATATTCCTTTCACTGTACTATACTGGTGACTTTCTTCTTCATCATTTTTTTAAGTTCAAGAGATAGCTCTTGTTTATCAGCTATTCCAGTACAACAAGTTCATCCAACAGAACATGTCAGCTCTCTGTGCAACCTGAGCTCATGTGCAGCGTTCTGCCAAGGAGCTAATGTTGTGTCGTGAAATAGAAGAGTATCTTTGATATTTTGGAATACTTAAGCCTGTTGGAGATAGGAGCATGACTTTTCCTTTATCTACATCCTGCTATTTGCAAGATAGTGATACCTTTTGGAAACTAACGATTATTTCCATAGATTTGTATCTTAGAGTGTACTTTTCTGGGATTAAGAGGAAAAAAACTCATATTCCATGTGATTTAGGAAGGGGAGAATTAAATGTAGAGCATTGCTTCCCTATTTTTGTTTCTTTAGCCGTGACACCTGAGAAAATTAATGGAAGTGATAAATCCAAAAGTGTCTCTTCTAAGGATCAGAAACAAATCCAATTGAGAAAGGAGAAAAAAAATGTAAAAAAGAAAATGAATATATCAAGTGTATAAAGTTTGAGATTATCAAATCATGCTCGAATTGCTAGAAATTTCAATACATAGGAATAAACATTTAATGAAGGATTATTAAAACTGACACAGCAAGAAATAGAAAACCTAAGTAAACAGTAACTGTGGAACAAAATCAGCATAATTTAAGTATTGCTTCTAAAGAAGGCTCTAGTCCCAATTGTGTTGGTAAATTATTTCGGTGTTCAATAGCTAATTGTCGTGTTGGGTTCCAGACCCTGAAACTTATCTTTAACTCATGTTCTAAACAGCTCCTTTATCTTCCTCCCACATGCACACCTTTCCCCGGACTTGCTCGGCTTCCTGTTTCAATTTCACCATCCACCTGTGGCCCAAGCCAGAAACCTCGATGTCATCCTCACCTCATCCCCTAGTCTCTCCTCCTAACCACACTACATTCTATTGCCTTTAAAAACTCTTTCCCAGTATGTTTTCTGAATCTAAACTCTTTCAATTCTTCCTGCTACTCACTTGGTTCAATACCCTCCACTCCCCTGACATCTCTCTCTAGAACTATTGTAATGACCTTCCATCTGATACCCATGCCACCAGTGCCACTGGCTCCCTCTACTGTAAGCTGTGGGTAATGTATGTCTTCTCCAGAGAAGTTAATCCTGCACTACACTTTTAAAATCTTTTTGGGGCTTACCATTGCATGGGCATGGTTCAAGGGTAACAGGGTGAGCTGCTGAGAATTTAGTGCAACATAGTAGGAAAAATCAACCAAACTGCTTTCAATTTCTTTAGAAAAAGTACAGTACTCTGCCTATTTTGGTGAGGGAAGACTCTGCTATTACCATTCTAAATGCATTTCTAAATGGCTATTGCATTTCTAGATACTGTAGGAAAAGCAGAATCTTCTGTGATCTGGAGCCTACTAACTGAGCTTTTCTGAATTTTCTCATGAGGACCATTGTCAGGGAAAGGGGAAGGGAAAGGCTGGTTCTTGTTCTGGGGTTGGGGGAGGCTGACCCCCCCAGTGTGGGCAGGGACTGGGGTGGGAGGGAGTTCTGGAGAGATACTTCCCTAAGGAGAAAGGACAAGATGGGTGTGCAAATGGAGTTGCTGCAGACTAGGGAATCAGGAATCCACTGCCAAATAACCCTGTGAACAGAAACTTTGAGTCAGGGATGGCTGGGTTGGAAGACAGGGAGGGGAGTGGATTTGAAGCATTTGGCTGCAGAGCTTGGAAACCTAGTAAAGCTGTCAGTGGCTTGGGTTTGGCCTGCGAGCTGTTCACCTTTGAATCAACCTCTGGAACCTGGGCAAGCCAGCACTTGGAGAAGGAACCAGCCACTGGTGTAGACCAAAGAGCTGAGGCCCTTCCCTAATTTCCTGGGCTACATAAACCCCAGACTCCAGGGCAAACCCAAAGAAGAGGGCATGGCTTCTGAAAACTAATGAGGTTATTGTAGCCATCAACATACCACCTTTTTACTACAGTTGTTGTTGAACTACTGGGATTGAGTTGTATTTTTCAGAAGCCATAGAGCACATTATGCAGTGACAGTCTTACCTGAAGAATCAAGTCAAGCCAAGAGAGGCAAAGGAGAGAGAAGGAAAGGTAGAGACAGAACCTTAGAGTCTCTGCTTTTACACAAACTTGAGTCCCTGAACTGAGCTGTCTTCCTGGACTTCTTTTTCTGTTAGTGTGCTTTAGGTTCTATTCCTACCACTGAAGAAGATCTAACATAAAAGGAAAACACTGAGGAATGTGGAAGGGAGGTCATTATCTGAATTCACAGCTGAGGACATGGAAATAAGTGTACCCTGTGGAAGAAACTCAATAGATAAGGCATGAGTAAAGGACAAAGGCCACCGTAAAGAGAGGGTTATACTGGGAAGCTGCATTTGTGAAGGGGAGGACTTTCACTCAAAACAGAGATTGTTTGGCAGGAGCAATTAGATTTTAACAAACTCTCCAGGTGATTCTGATGCACTAAAGTTTGAGAACCACTCTTCTAGTGAGTGTTTCAATACATAATACATCTGTGCTTCCCTATCTTCAATTTTCTGAAAAACACCAACTGTGAAATTTACGGTCAAGAATGCTAAACTCACAGGTGCATGGATAGTAAACAAAGGATTATCTTTACTGATGGAACAGCCATAGAGAAAGACTACCTGAAAGAGTTAGGTCATACCTCTGAGATTAGTACCACGTAGCTAAGAGGAGATGCTGATTAAAATCAACAGATTTTAAAATTCAGGAAAAAGAACAAAAAAAAAGAAACAACAAAAAAACTAACTTCCATTCTTCACAATTCACTGTTTCCCAGAAGGAAGAATGAATGCAAGACTTTTAGCCATAAAAGCAGTCTTTCACAATCCATGAACCTTTCTTGGAGTATAACTTTCCATCCTACTACCCCCACCTCAATTCCCAAATAGTTCGTGTCATCTTTTAAATGTCTTGACTAGTTAACACTTCTAGGAACCTCAAAGGAGTTTTCATGGCTTAAGCAAAAATGTTGTGTGCTTGAAATAAAAATAACCTGTGTTATATTGTTCATACAGATAAACTCTTAAAGCTCACTCCTTTTCAAACTGTGATGACCTCCTTTTAAAAATGGGTTACCTGGGACTTAATTTTAAAAGAGCATATGCAATCATATCTTACAGCAGTAGTTGTTATATGTCTTCTGTGTACTATATGTAAATCAAAAACACACTGCCTCCTTACTTTTAAAAGTTTTTGCTCTGTTATTAGAGATATGAGCTGGATATGAAATCATCCTGTAAACTACTTCCCTTTTTCAGACTAAGTTAACACTTCCAGAATAAAATCTCCACAATTCTCTACCCCCAAAGCTTAATTAGCAGTATTCTAATGAAATTTTGACAAGTACCGAGTCTGGGAGGTCTGTTTTTGCATTCAGTATCCATGGATCACTGATTCTATTCTGTGGATTAAACAAGTAAATTTCATTTGTAGCTGTGGGCAGAGTATCTTGCTAATTGGCATTCATATCCCAGAAAAGTGGAACAAAGGATATGTGTTAACAAGACACCATCATTTTTGCGAATGAGTTCCTGATCTGTGAGGACAGCAGCCACAAGTAAGGCTGCAGGAGGAGACATATTCAGAAGTCTTCACATTTTCCTCTAAAACAGTAGTTTCAAACTCTTAACGTTGTGTAACACAAAATTCAGTTGTAGCTTCAAGGGGAAAAAATGGGCTGAAGTTCTTAATGCTACCATTTAATAGCCTACCTGAAACTCCTGTGCCACACGTAAAACAGGTCTATAACCATTGTCTCCAGACTCTATAAGACTGAGTTCTTCAGGTATTTTAGTAGTCTACAAAAAAATGTATTTCTAACTGATTAACCCACCAATACCTTTTATGTATCTACTATCTGAACTAGCTAAAAAGTACTTTCTGATGAGTGCATCCTAGGACTTCTGCTGTCTTTACTCAGATAGTTAAACTACCATCTATTTCCTCTGATCCTACAGCCATCCTGTTGATACATAAACAAAGACAGAAGTGTATCAAAGCATTTATCTTTTATTCCCAGTGAAAGAACAAAAAAACCCTGCTGGCTCAAATATGTAATTACATTCCTGTTTTGAAAACCACTGGATGCTCTGATGGTAAATGCCACATTCATAGCTGCCTTTGAATTCTCATAAACACCCCATACACATAAACAAAGAAGTGAGCAAACTGGCCCGAACAGCAGCTTATTGGAGAATAAGCAAAAAGCAAAGATCATACAATGGACACTTACATTTGTTTCAGATCTATTAGGTAGCCTGTGGCCAATCTATACTTGTAACTGTAATTTGCATTACCTGAGCACACACTTGCTGGGCAGATAAATATGAGTAGTTTGGAGATGACCAATCTATTCCAGCCATTAAGTTATGGATCAGGCAGCAGTGAATGTATAATGGCGACATCCCTGAAGATGAAAGATCTGTGCTCTAGGCCAACATCCTTTGTTGACATGACCTTGGGAATTTGCTACAATGCTCCAAGCTAAATAGTAGAAGAGAGAGAAATAGCTATCCTGAATGTATAACACACCTACTGTAATGTTCAAATGATAAAGTGAAAATGCTTTGTAAAACTGTAAATTAGCTTTGCCAAAAATCTTAGAAAAGAATCAGATTATACTCAGGGGCTATGAATCCATTTTAATCTTCTAGTTTCCTCATTCATAACCATGTGATTTAACCAAAAGACAAAGCAGAATTAGAAAAGTTAAATCATTTACAAAATATCAAAATGAGCTGCATCTGATATGGCTCAGTCTCACTGTCAATATAACTAGTGATTATTCCAAAGGCTTAAGGATAGTGAAAAATTTCAAACAACTTTTCCAAGGCGTGAATATTAAAGTAAAGTATTTTAATACTTTAAAGTATTAAAGCCATTTTAAAAACTCAGACATCCATGAAGTAAATTGTATAAATGTGGTTAAATCACAAAGTTGACATAGATTTATAAAATATAAGAGTAGACATTAAATTGTTTTAATGAATCCACTTCCTTTATTGCAGTAACCTCTGTACAAAGCAGCAACTGCAATACTCAACAGTAAAACATTAGAAAAGCATTTCTGTGACAGTTATAGTACAGTATTATCAAAATATTACATTTTCAAACTTAGTAGATAAACATCCACCAGAGCTCAAATCTTTAAATTATTTTTCCATAGTCTTTAAAAATATGTAATGTCAGAAAGCATAAAAAAAGAATGTAAAAGGAAACCTAAAATACAAATGAAATAATGTAACAAATAAATATTTGATTTAATTAACTGTTAATAATCACCTTAACACCACCATTCTCTAAACCCACTGAATTTTTACCTATAGAAATAATGACGTGTCATATGCCATTACATAATTATTTATTTCCAAGTTATCACCAATGATTAGAACTTAAAAAATTTTGGCATTAAAATAATGAAATTCAGCATAAATAAAATAGAGTAGAATAGCCTCAACACTAGCTAGCATCTCTAAGAATTAATTGCTGAAATTTATTAGAGCACTACAACAACCTTGAAAATTTTGACCTGGTATCTAGTGTTAAGTGAAAGTAATGCATTATTTTTTAAAGTGAAAAGCTTCTTAACATTATTTCACAGACAATATTACCCTCCCCCATTATGCATATTTAGATATATTTTATGTACTTTATACACATATGTATGATGCACGACATTTGGTTCCTGCAGTATAGATCACAATGATGTTTTCCTGAATGGGAAAAACTTAAAAAAAAAAAAAGTATGTGTACCTGTGCACATTTCAAGATAGCAGCACTCAGTTATGCCCTATTAACCATTTTAAAAGTTCAAACATATTGTTTACTGAATAATATGACATTTCTACTGTCTTTCCCTCCAAACACTACAAAACCTCCAATAAATGGTACAATGCTATGAGTTATAACATTGGAAAAAACTGTTAGAAAAACAATTACCTCATTCTCTTAACATTCTGAATTTAAAATTATTATCAGATCTCTTTTATGGTGTTAACTTAGTTCATACTCATGCAGCAAAAATATTGCACTACTGAACAACAGTAGTAATTTTATAGATTTCTATCAAGATTCATGAAAACCTACATAAACTCTGCACCAGTGAAACTTATACCAATGAACACACTGAACAGTACTTTAGATGAAATGTTCTCCATTTTCTAACTGAATGATAACTGTGTGAAGTTATATGCCCTTCAAATGATCACCTTTCTTCTCCATGAAACCTGTCTTTCAATCTGTGAACTCATGTTTACTGAAACAAAAAAATATAATCTGATGAATCTTGATCACTTTAAAATGCAAAAAACCAGCAACATGTCATTATAAATACACATATGCATCTGTGTATGCATATACATATACACACACACATACAGATATGTAGACATATTATCCCTTGAAATGTTTCTAGGAAATCCTTCCTTGAATAAAAAATGGAAAACTTCACATTAATAATTGCATATAAAGCTTTTAGTAACAGTACATAATGCACTGTCAAAACGGTACTAGTAGACTATGATGTCAAAACAGACATTTCAAAAGCACAAACTGGCAGTTTTTCTTAACACAAAAGTTTTAAAGTATTAAGAATGGATTAAATTTAAATGTTCAGAATAATCTGTTCAAACCTGAGTATATTAATTAAGACTATGAGCTTGACAATTGAATGAATTGAGCCTAAAAACATTTCACTAAGAAACCAGTGGTCCATTTAACCATTCAATGAAACACTAAATATTTTAATTATTTATAAAAAGGATGATATAGTGATATTCCATGTGTTTATTGAAATATTCTATTAAACAACAATGCTTTGTCTAATTTTCCTCCAGAAAAGTCTTCTAGCATTTCGTAAAAGTTCCTCAGATTTGAGGAAAACTCTAAATTAGGACAGATCTTTCTTCTAATAAATACAAACGATCTTAAAGACTTTTGTCTAACGATCTTAAAGATTTTTGTCTAAAGAATGACAATATGTGATTTTTCAGCATGGTATATAGAAGTACTGGATAAATCTTCAACCTTCCCTAAGGTTTCAAGAAATAGTAATCAAATAAGATATAAATAACAGCCAATTAGAGGTTTAAAAAAAAGAAGTCTATTTGGCCTTTTTTCCCCTAGATCTACATTGATACAGATTCATGAAAACCTAAACTTGGGGTCACTTTTTGGTTCCCATTTTTTTTCTTGCATTTTCATTAACTCGCCCTAATTCTCACCTTTAATATCTGACAGACACCTTTACAAAAGTAATAGAAAACATACAGTACTCAACACTAATTGGTCAATTGAAAAAGAAAAGCAGTGTCCATTTTATTTTAAGGTGAAAGAGACTAGAAATAAAAATAGCTGAAGGCAAAGTTTGACATTCTACAAATTTATAAAAGAGGATATAGTGATGAAATTTGGTTAATTTCAGAAGGCACCTCAAGGCTAAAGGCTTTTTGTACTCCTTTCATCAATCAAAAACTAACACACTTTTATTGCTATTCAAGTAGCAAAGGAAAACTTTACTCTCACAAGCTTCAGTCCAACAACAAGGAATCATCATTCACTAAGATAGAGATAAGGAATTGACTAAAACTGAAGTCTCCATACACATAGCAATGGAGCAACTTCTCTGTGTGCTTTCAAATTAATGAAATAGTGAAAATAAGTCAGTTTGCCATTGTGATGTTAACGTGTCATTGAAGATTTCAGTGATAGCAGTTACTTCACTAGGCACTGAAGTACCGTCTGGAGGGCTGTCCACTGTGCAGACAGAACATTTAAGAATAGAAGGTAAGGACACTCTGATGATTCCCACGGACTAGGAGAATTGGTGGTAGGTCCTTGGATAGAGCTTCTAACCATGCCATGTAGAGAGCACTAGACACAGCACCTTTTCGTGCAACTGGGAGACTCCTGGTTATCAAAAAAAGAAAGGAAATTAGACAATGCATTTACGTTGAGAAGAATAAAATGTAGTAAGAATTACAAATTAAGTCACAGTAATAGTAACTAAAAATTACTATAGTTACAGAATATTTTTGAGTGCAGGGAAATTCTGAATATAGTGTAGTAACTACTATACTCACATATAATTATTCCTATTTTTTTCAAGTTTGAACAAAATATTTCTCAAAAATAAGAATAGCATATAAATATTTCTATAAACCCTAACACATTTGGTATCTAACATTAAACCTCAAATTTCCCCTTAGAATTCTTTTAGATAGAAAGTCTTCTATCTGAATTTCAATGGTGGTATCTATACATGGACAAATGAAATTCAAACATAATTCTACATATTAATGTTCAATTTCCTTTATCTCTCTCTGGACTCTCATTTCCATTTGTACATAGTGATAGTATGTCCAGTTGCTCCACAGAGTGTCTCTCTCCAGCTTTCTATGTTTTAGTGACTTCCATTACAGATACTTAATTATCATCAGCAAAATCTGAAATTTTCTGGTGTATTAAATATTTGTTGTTAATCAAACTAACAATCCTTTGGTATTACTTTATTTCATCATTTGGCATGTTTCAGAGATCTGAGCCTTCTTCACCTATATAAGGGCCCAGGCTCCAGGACTGAGAAAATTTGGGTTCAAGAAAGATCTAGCTAACCTGGTTTAGTGGAGGAAAAGCCAGAGTAAGCATAAGCACCGATGCAATGTGAAGACAGTGCGTTCAGATGTAAATTTTGTGTGTGGGAACTTGGTGGGAATTGAGATAGGAACTACTTTTTAAATTTAATCCTCCACGTAACTTGATGGAGTTATTTCTATGAAGAAGCTGCCTGGGATCGACGTTTTAATTTGCAGCCCTCATACCCCACAAATGTTGATGGCTATGCTGTGGTGTTTCCAAAGCTAAAGGATTTTTTAAAAGTGGGAAAAAGGATAAAGGAAAAATTGCAGATTAAACTATTATGATAAAGAAGTACTTAGATTCATGCAAGCTTAATGTTTTTGTTTTTCTTTCCTCCTATCTTAAATGATTTTTTCATATGCTTAAAGCAAAGTATATTTAATAAGTATTTTTCCTCATAACCACAAAGTCATTATGGATGTTATATATACTTGGTAATAGAAATGAATCCTAATTGAATTATCATAAAGTGAATACCCAAGGAAATCTTTGTATAGGTATTACTTACATGACAATGATATTAGCTGTGTTTGAATGTTCCTTTAATAATTCATTTAACCTGATCTGCCGGTATGTCTGAAATAAAACAGAACAACGTCATTACTAGACCTTTTGAAAACTGGAATTTACCCTGGTTCATAAAGCTATTAAGTAGACAAAAAGAAACCAAAATCAATTTTGGTATAATAAAAATATCTTTCCAGAATTTTAAAAAAAATTAATGCTTTGCACTATCCAAATATAGTTACAACTTAAAGTAGATTTAGTTTACACCACTGGTTCCTCTCATAACCAACTGCAGTTTTTTTTTTTTTAACATCTTTATTGGAGTATAATTGCTTTACAATGGTGTGTATCTGCTTTATAACAAAATGAATCAGTTATACATATACATATGTTCCCATATCTCTTCCCTCTTGCGTCTCCCTCCCTCCCACCCTCCCTATCCCACCCCTCTAGGTGGTCACAAAGCACCGAGCTGATCTCCCTGTGCTATGCGGCTGCTTCCCACTAGCCATCTGTTTTACGTTTGGTAGTGTATATATGTCCATGCCACTCTCTCACTTTGTCACAGCTTACCCTTTCCCCTCCCCATATCCTCAAGTCCATTCTCTAGTAGGTCTGTGTCTTTATTCCTGTCTTGCCCCTAGGTTCTTCATGAACTATTTTTTTTTTCTTAGATTCCATATATATGTGTTAGCATACGGTATTTGTTTTTCTCTTTCTGACTTACTTCACTCTGTATGACAGACTCTAGGTCCATCCACCTCACTACAAATAACTCAATTTCGTTTCTTTTTAGGGCTGAGTAATAGTCCATCTTATATATGTGCCACATCTTTATCCATTCATCTGTTGATGGGACACTTAGGTTGCTTCCATGTCCTGGCTATTGTAAATAGAGCTGCAATGAACATTTTGGTACATGATTTTGAATTACAGTTTTCTCAGGGTATATGCCCAGTAGTGGGATTGCTGGGTCATATGGTAGTTCTATGTTCAGTTTTTTAAGGAACCTCCATACTGTTCTCCATAGTGGCTGTATCAATTTACATTCCCACCAACAGTGCAAGAGTGTTCCCTTTTCTCCACACCCTCTCCAGCATTTATTGTTTGTAGATTTTTTGATGATGGCCATTCTGACCGGTGTGACATGATATCCCATTGTAGTTTTGATTTGCATTTCTCTAATGATTAATGATGTTGAGCATCCTTTCATGTGTTTGTTGGCAATCTGTATATCTTCTTTGGAGAAATGTCTATTTAGGTCTTCTGCCCATTTTTGGATTGGGTTGTTTGTTTTTTTTGATATTGAGCTGCATGAACTGCTTGTAAATTTTGGCGATTAATCCTTTGTCAGTTGCTTCATCTGCAAATATTTTCTCCCATTCTGAGGGTGGTCTTTTCATCTTGTTTATGGTTTCCTTTGCTGTGCAAAAGCTTTTAAGTTTCATTAGGTCCCGTTTGTTTATTTTTGTTTTTATTTCCATTTCTCTAGGAGGTGGGTTCAAAAGGATCTTGCTGTAATTTATGTCATAGAGTGTTCTGCCTATGTTTTCCTCTAAGAGTTTGATAGTGTCTGACCTTACATTTAGGTCTTTAATCCATTTTGAGTTTATTTTTGTATATGGTGTTAGGGAGTGTTCCCATTTCATACTTTTACATGTACCTGTCCAGTTTTCCCAGCACCACTTATTGAAGAGGCTGTCTTTTCTCCACTGTATATTCTTGCCTCCTTTATCAATGATAAGGTGACCATATGTGCATGGGTTTATCTCTGGGCTTTCTATCGTGTTCCATTGATCTATATTTCTGTTTTTGTGCCAGTACCATACTGCCTTGATTACTGTAGCTTTGTAGTATAGTCTGAAGTCAGGGAGCCTGATTCCTCCAGCTCCGTTTTTCTTTCTCAAGATTGCTTTGGCTGTTCTGGGTCTTCTGTGTTTCCATACAAATTGTGAAATTTTTTGTTCTAGTACTGTGAAAAATGCTATTGTTAGTTTGATAGGGATTGCATTGAATCTGTAGATTGCTTTGGGTAGTAGAGTCATTTTCACAATGTTGATTCTTCCAATCCAAGAATATGGTATATCTCTCCATCTATTTGTATCATCTTTAATTTCTTTCATCAGTGTCATAATTTTCTGCATACAGGTCTTTCGTCTCCTTAGGTAGGTTTATTCCTAGATATTTTATTCTTTTTGTTGCAGTGGTAAATGGGAGTGTTTCCTTAATTTCACGTTCAGATTTTTCATCATTAGTGTATAGGAATGCTAGAGATTTCTGTGCATTAATTTTGTACCGTTACTTTACCAAATTCATTGATTAGCTCTAGTAGTTTTCTGGTAGCATCTTTAGGATTCTCTATGTATAGTATCATGTCATCTGCAAACAGTGACAGCTTTACTTCTTCTTTTCCGATTTGGATTCCTTTTATTTCTTTTTCTTCTCTGACTGCTGTGGCTAAAACTTCCAAAACTATGTTGAATAATAGTGGTGAGAGCGGGCAACCTTGTCTTGTTCGTGATCTTAGAGGAAATGGTTTCAGTTTTTCACCATTGAGGACGATGTTGGCTGTGGGTTTGTCATATATGGCCTTTATTATGTTGAGGAACGTTCCTTCTATGCCTACTTTCTGGAGGGTTTTTATCATAAATGGGTGTTGAATTTTGTCGAAAACTTTTTCTGCATCTATTGAGATGATCATATGCTTTTTCTCCTTCAATTTGTTAATATGGTGTATCACACTGATTGATTTGCAAATACTGAAGAATCCTTGCATTCCTGGGAGAAACCCCACTTGATTATGGTGTATGATCCTTTTAATGTCCCACTGCAGTTCTTGATACATATGTCTTAAGTTATTTTTTAAAAAAATCACATGGAAGATTAATGAAAAGGAAGCAGGAGAGAAAGAATACCTTGGTCTTATAAAGTTCAAGCTCATTATCTGTTATTCGCCATGGTTCATCTTCTTTCATTTTATCTGCAATATCTTGTTCTTTATCATCTTCATGAAGTCTGTATGGCTCAATCATTTCATCAAAAGCTACAATACTTAGAAAAACAGAATACAGATAATTAACCTTATGCTGAATTACTTAACAGTAAGATCTTAAACACTAAATTATAACTTGAAAAGTTAGTGTAATTATAACTATAGAAGTTAGTGTTTTCCAACCATCGTGCTCCCTTCCATACTCTGACTATAACAATCACTCTGGCAATTTATTTTGAAAATAGCAATCACTAGTTTCTCTAACTGGTTAGAAATTTAGAATCATATTCATAATAAAAGAACTGCAATTTTAACTGCTAGTGCAGGTTTCCTTGTATGTGCCCCTACTCCTATACCCCAGCCCACCAACCTAAATAAATTTCATCACATTAGCCAAAATGATCCTGTTAAACATTAAGTCTAATTGTGTTACTCCTTTACTCAAAACACTCAATTGCTTTCCCAGTTCAAGTACCACTGAAGAGAAGTAGTGTAAGAAGAGGTACTAGAACATTTTGAAGGGAGGAAAGGGCAGATATTAAACATTTAAGATCCAGAATTAAGCTGTAGGTCCAAAGATACTAAAAAGGACAAAAAAGATAGTGGAAGAACATGAACAGCATTCTAAACCTCTATGAATGTGAAAAACATATTTTTCAGAACCAGTCTCATACAAATCTCCTAGTATATATTCTTCTATAAGAGAAAAAAATGTCTCCCTGACTACAACCTTACAAGGTATACCTTACTGTTCTCTACTTAAAATGAATTCTTTATACCAGCTTCATCAGATATTCAACATATATCTGAAAGTAATTAAAATTATGTACAGTAATATAAATACATATAATTATAACAACTTCCATATACCATTTCCAGGTAGAATAGTCCACAAGTCTACTTTTCTTTGACTCTTGAGAATTCTGAATGCAATTACTATAGGCAAATTCTTAGATTTATTTTTTTCCCTATTTCAGTAAAAAAACAAAATAGTGGAAAGTGTTACACATGTGGAGTAAGGACTGAGTGGTCATAATGAACAATGGAAATTTAAAGAACCATGTGGAATTTCTGTGGCACTAATGATTTTCAAAAACTACTGGTAAATCAGTAATTGAATTCTTCTCTAAATATCAAAAACCCTTTAGACTTACTTCAATATCTGCAATAGGCATGCCAACTATCTGCTAGATTAAAAACAAGTTGACTTCACATGTAACTAACAGCAGGCAAAGTCCCCAGGTAATTAGTTTAAGTTAAATGATCTGTTAGCATGTCTGAGTAGGTCATCCATAAAAGAATCAGAAATTTATACAAAGTAATTAATCCAATAACTTACTTTTCTTTCTTTGGTTTAGTATTAATATCTCCTAAGACCATGATATCAGAGAAGTCTATCCGGAACTTGCTAAGCAAAGTAGCCATCCTAGAACAAAGCATTGAGACACATGAAGGGTGTATATAGAAGTATTCTTATTCTATTTATGGCTGAATCGATAGGTACTAAACAGAGTCCATCTGAATTAACTTACAAAGTAGACATCTAAATTCTGAGTAGAAACTTGTGTTGTATTCTTTTACTTTCTCTGAATCTCTCCTTAGTATCCAATAATGAATGGACAGAGCAAGACATTAATAATGAAATCTGAATGGCAACTAGTTTTTTTAAAGTTAATTTTAGTCAAATTATATTGGTAAGTATATGTATTTCAGTAAAAACTAGTAAACAGTTATTTTAAAATTAGTCCAACTCTGACTTTTCGGGCAAAACTGAAGCTATAACTGATGGCAGATTAAGTTCACAGCTTTTTTTTTTTTTTTTTTTTTAAAACTGGGACAAACGTGAAAAGGAGCTCCAATAAGCCTCTAATTTTTCAGTAAATAAATACCTTTTTGGAGGCAGAGTTGGCAATTAAACTTTGGTGGTAACAATAAAAAAGTTGAAACAATTAACAAAACAGGATTTTATTTTTAATAAAATGAGTTTTCTAAATTAAGGTAACAGAAAACAAACAAGCTATAGGTTTAACTTTTAAATTACTAGTATTTCTTGCATAATTCATGATTTGAAATGTATAAACACTTAGCTCAACTCCAGTGTAAATCTACTAAGTGCCTAATATGTGTTATAGGACCCACAAAACTCAAATCTAAGATAAGAAAATAATTCAAGCCTCAGAATGTAATGATTGGTATCAAGTATATCGTGTTTCAGGAAGGGAATGTAACAACTACAAAGAAACAGGGAAGGCGTTATAAGGAAGGTGACAATAAGTACTGGGGTTTTAAAGAATGGAGTTATTTTAACAGAGAAGGGAGGAGGCAAGTGAAGAACTATTTGTAGTAGACAGATGAGAGCAGGCAAAGAAGTGAAAGTCTGAAATCATATGTTTGTTTAGAGCAGATGTAGAAATGTAAACTGAAGTACAAGGCGTATTTGGGGGAATAGGAGATATAGACAGAAAGGAAACAGGAGGACAGATTGTAAAGGGCCCTATCGCCTAGACTCTCTGTGGTGTGTAACAGAGAAGAAGTTAAAAATATTTGGGGCAGAGGCATCACATGATCAAAGCTTTGCTTTAGAAACGTGAAACTGGGAGCAATATGCATGATATATTACGAAATGATCAGAGATGAGACACAGTGTACTTAGAGAAGCAATGAAACCAGAACTAGAATTGTGACAGGACAGACAGAAATAAGAAAATGGACAATGCCATCCTGCATTTCTGTTGTCTAGAAGTCTACAAAATATAATGCATATAAAAATATCACTTTTGTGTATTTTTTACCCTGATTTTTCTTTTTAAAAAAGGCTGCTTAACACTTTGATGCTGCAAGTATTTAATAAAGATTTTCTAAAATGTCAATATGTTAAAAAATATTACATATAAGTAAAACCAAGAATCTAAACTTAAACGTTAAGACTAAAAGAGAATGAGGTTTTACTTGTTTAACTAGACTTTTCAGCTTCACTACAGAACAGAGCAACATGACTGACATTTTCTGTGTTGTCTAATTGTTATCCCTATCAAATCTATATTGAAATAATGAAGTACTACTAGATAAATGCCCATCAATTTAAAACAGACTTACGCTCTCCGGTCATGGTCTATTCTGTTTATTTTTCCACCAATGAATACTCTGATCTTACAGTCTTTCCACTTTTTCTTGGTAGTCAGAAGATAAGGTATCAATAAGGTCAAACCTGAATCATAAAAATATAACAAATCACTTATTAAAACACTAATTTCTCAATTAAGAACTTTTAATTCAAGTTAGTTGCTAAAAACACCTTTATTATAACTCAATATGAAAGAAAATTGTTCTTTTGTTCTTTTAGTCCTTCCTTAATAATTCAGTCAAAAAGCCACTTGGCCTGAATAAGGAGAGAGGCCCAGTGGAGTCAGGGCCCATGCGAGGAAGTCAAAGAAATGAGATAGTGGCCTGGCAGGGTAGGGAGACTGGTTATATCAGGACTGAGGAAAAGAGAGTATTCACTGAAGCTAACGGGAGCCATGTTTCTCAATGGAATGAGAAACATAAAAAGGGAGAAGCTGGAGCGAACCCTGCAGTGTTGCAATGGAAGTGGTTTCAATCTATACCTGTATATACAAATAGGTGTGTGTGTGGGGGGGTGGGGGGGTGTGTTTCCTACATCTATCCACTAAGAGGGCCTGGGAGCAGTCACACCCTAGTAGAAACGGGCATTTCTAATGCCCTGACCTTTGTTTCTAAATACCATTCTCCACTAAAAGGAATCAAGCCTCTTTGGATAAAGGGTGATTCAAGTGTTCGTGTAGGTAAAGTACAAAACTGAGCCTGGAATGTCTTATTTTATCAGAAAATACAGAATGATTTGGACATGACAAATGGACACAGAAGTTATCCTAAAGAGAATACTGCTGGCCAAATCTGGGACAACATCAAAACAAACTATGAGAATGAAAAAATCATAATCCACTGAATAAAACAGGAATCCATAAGTCCACACAGAAGTAAAGAGAAAGCTCCTCTTTATAGTTAAACACCAACTAATAAATGAAGAAATGACAGGATTGGAAAAATCACCATTTGGACACCACAAACACACCACAACAATCGTAACAGCAAGAATAAATTCAGGCAGAAATATCAATGGATGCTAAAGATGGTGCCAAAAATAGCAGTAATGATGGTATATGTGCATAGTCTCAAAGTAACTCCCCATGCCCCAAATATCATAATCATGAAAGGGGGTAACGATAAGTTTTCGGTATATAAACCTTGGGAAAACCACCTTACTCAATGGTCAAAGCTACCTTCACCAGTGATGAGACAAATCAACACTATGCCACCTGATAAGACGCAGACAGAAGGGCACAGCATCACTTCTGTGATATTTCTACCCACAGAAACTAATTATGATGAATCATTAAAAAGCACTCCAAATCAAATGACATTGGTACAAAATGGTCTGTAATATCTAAAAATAATGTTAAAGTCATGAAGCTCAAGGAAGGACTGAGCAACTTTCAATTTGAAGGATACTGAAGGGACAGGACAACAAAGTGTGATGCCTGATTCTGGAACTAATCCTGTTGCTTTGGGGGACCTGGCTTAACGGGAATGGGGTCAATGAAGAGTATATACCACTTCCTAGTACTACCCCCAAAACTTCAGAAAATTTAAACTTCTTAAAAACATATATTAGCAACCTTACCTCCATCATCAAAAAGCCACCAGACATCAATAGTGTTCTTTCCCTGTTTTTTCTGAAACTGTGTACTGGCTTCAAGAAGCTTTTGGTCAGCTACATTTAAAGGCACAGCAGGGCCTTTGGGTTCTGAAGGATCAAGCAGAAAAATAAGATATTAGGGAGAAGGTAAATATTAAAGTATATTTTGCTAAATTCCCATAGTTCCCTAACTTTTGTATATTCAAATGTTTATAATGTAGTTGTATATATGACATCAATCATAAGGTTATAGTTGTTTACAATTTAAATATACTTTTAAAAGGGTTACAGATAAAGAATATCTCTATAATACCGAAACTCATCCAAATTATCTTGCCTAATTTCTAATATTTTGAAGCATTCTGAATGAAAGAGAATCATAAAAACTACTAAAGAAAATTATGATCGCTAGATTTTGATTTTTGAAAAGCTGTTTCAGGCTAACTGGGCAAATTAAGCTTATGCCCGTTCCATGAACATAATTTCTTTTGTAATCTGGTTTCTCAATAATTCAAAGCTCAAAAAAAATTTTAAATGTAACGTTATCTGTAATATAAAAGACAGAAAGAAATGGGAGACATATCAATACAGTCATGCAGTTATCACAATGAAACCTCTCAGTCTAAGGAAAAACTCCCTCATCTATACCTAACTTTTGTCCCCTCAATATGTGAGGCCCAATTCTAAAGCCATATAACCACCACATCTTTCTTTGAATCACAGAAAGACTGTGGGAACTCCTAGGAAGGGCACCCATCTACTGTAGGTCTAAAGAACAATTTATCAAGGGAGTTCCCATTATGTATCCCCAGGAATTAAAAAGGAAGAAAAAAAAAATCAGCACCGACTCTGTGAGCAAGCAAATGACTATAATGAAATCCCTACACCAAATTTTAAAAGCATAAATCCACAGAAGGAAGTCTGATCACTTTTGTAGAATGTCTGTCATTCACTTTTCATGCTGCCATGATGTACGCAAAACATGACGAATGATTTTGCATGATGAAATAATATGGCTACCAAACCACACTGCTCCATAACTCTCACCTCTATCTCCTTCTCATAAAATTCATGTACGTTGACATGACTGTATCTCCCAAACGCAGCAGGACTGTGAGAAATATTGTAATTTTTGAAATGAGAAATATATTAGTATCAAAATTAAGGACTTGGCTGGGTACAACTGATGGTAAAGAATGCAAGTGACACTGTAAATAAACCTATTTCAGTGTCTCTACTTATCATCTAAACCATGCAGTTTAAATTTAAAAATTAAAATACTGACTTTCAGGATTTGAATATTTCTGAAATACTACCATGACTTAAAAGAATTTGTCTTTGATTTAAAGGAATTTGTCTTTGATATATCACCTTTTCCTGGGGTAATTTAATGCTTTAGTTGGCCTAATGATAATTTTTCTAATCTGCATTTAATAAAAAACTGTAACATCACCTCACCATGGAAATAAAAACCAAGGTAAAGGAAGAAAATAATAAGATTGGAGTTAAAGAATTAACAGTATGAGAAAAAGGATTAAAATAAAATGATGAAAAATGCCTGCCTTTTTTCAACAGTGGTTGAGTTGGAGTCTTGCCATCCTCTTCCTCATCTAGATTATGTTTAAAAAACACAAAATATAAGTTAATTGCCTTCTTATTAATAAAATAATGAAAATGTAACTAGAACACATTTATAAATAAAACACAGTATGAAGAAACAGTGTGAAAAATAATTAAGACTGAAGATATTTTCTACACTGAGTGTTCAGGATTTGAAAAAGCAAACATATTTTAGACTCCTCCAACAGGGCTACTGAGTAACACCCACCCCTAAATTTCATTCCTGTAAAACGGACAAAAACTTTAGAATTTTTAAACTTTTAAACTTTCATACTTGAAATTAGTTGCTCTGGCTTATAAAGTAGAAATATGATATTATAAAACTGATGTTGCAAGTAATACATAAATTTCAAACATGCCACTGCATCACTGTGCAAATGACTGACAAGGAATTTTAGAAGCACTTAATAGATATATTTGATATTTGTAAAAATTAATCACCACTTGAAATATTTAGGAATTTGATCAGAGACAAGAGTCTTTTGGTTTATATAAAATGCCAGGTTATACAGGAGTGATTTTTCAAATACATAAATTTATATATATACATATATGTATATGTGTGTATATATATATATATATACACATACACATATATACACGTGTGTGTGTACATGCATGTATATAGCATATGTTGGTCCATTTACATACCTATAAATATTTCCTAGGGTTAATAGTTTTCCTAATCTGAAATTTTTTTCCTATTCTAAGCTGTACTATTTGTTTAAGGCACATAAAACTCCCAACTTGGACAGGAAAGAGTACACTGCAGTGGGCTCTTGAGTCAGACTCCCAGTATTCCAAGATTACCTCTAACCCTTCTTCTAGCTGTGTGACCTTAAGCTAGTTACTTTACTTAACTCCTCACTTTCCTCATTTGTTAAAAGGGTGAACAATACCTACCTCTTAAGGTTGTCATATTGCAAGCATTAATGCACTCAGCTCAGTGCCTAGCACAAAACATATATTCAAAGGGTACTCTTTCTGTCCCTCTGCATACTGCATGCCTCAATAAGACAGACGTACGAAATATAATAACTATACCAGAATGTTTATAATTCTGAAGACGTTTAAAATTATATAAACTTTCCTATATTTTCTGTACTAATTTTGAAAATAATTGGCTAAATAGAAAATAAGCACAAAATAAATGCTATTTTTGAATGCTAATTTTTATGCCTGTTATGGAACAAGAAACATTTCAATTATTACATTTAATTTAATAGTATTAAATATTACTGTTCATATAAAGTAGATATTTGATATTATCTATTTTTAATGATGATAAAAAACATAAATATAACTATGGACATTCTGTATTCATTTCAAAGAGCTCAGAAATGTCAAGGAAATCTTGACACTGAAAAATGATTTAAACTAAGTTAAAGGCGTTTACATTTTTATAATAAAAAGATGAGTAGAAATGTACTGACCCAGTTCCCTACTCTATAAAAATAGACTTCATAAGATTGTGACATACATTAATGAGCTAATGAATGGATAACATCTACTACAATGTGAGAGGAACAGTAGATGCCTGATAAATATATTACTTCTCCTCCTATCATAGTTTTACCTGTTAATTCCTAACAGATTCCGTAAAGAAAGGATCTGTTTTAGGCAAGAGAAAATGACAACAACAACAAACAAGAGGAAATGAAAGAATGTATACCACAAACTAAAAATAAATGCAGGAACATAAGAAGAGTTATCAGAACCAGTTTATAGAATTTTGAGGTGAAATAGAAAAAAAAAGATTATAATCAAGCCAGCAAAGAATTGATATGGAAAATGGGTCTCAACTAAACTCTCAACTACCACTACTCTAAGCAAACAAGGTAAATAAGGAGGAAAGAAAAAAGCAACATTAATGCTTCTAAATAATCTAGAAGAGATTTCAGAGGTAGGAGTTGTCCAAGGTTATCAATTTCAGAAAAAGAATGGTAATTATTTTACAGGAAGCAAAAGTATGATACGGTTTGATGATTTACAGTGCAGATTTTTCTTGTTGCATGTCAGCTGGGAGTAGGACAGATGGAGATACTAGGCTGAACAGAGGTAGGAGAGTGAGGGTGGGAGAGTAAGATTTGGAAGTCATTCCTCTTTCCTTCTCATAAACATGACATAGAGATTTGTGGATGAAATTATCCCGAAGTCTCAGGAGATTTGGAAATCTTTTTTTGGCTTAAACCACATTAGCCACCAGGAGTATTTATTTCTGTAATTATGGCCCAACAGTTCAGCAGACAAACGTAAATTGCTCATTTCTTGGGAGGAGACTACATTGAGCAATAAAATTACACTTGATATTTTACTACATTGTTTTACCTGAACAATACCAGGTACAGTAGATGTAAAAATATTCTGAGTATCTCAGCACATAAACAAAACCCCTGGTATTGAAGTATCTTGATTTACAAAAAAAATTATGTAAACTAATTTTATAAACATCATTCCTTTCAGTGTTATCATATGCTATATACACATTACTCCAAAACTACCATGTTTCTTTCCAAGTTCAGATTAATCTATGCTTCAAATTAAAATTAAGTATAAATAAAAACATACAAGAGCATGTTTAATAAACTGGCATGGTTTCTGTTCTATGATCTACTTAATACCTTAAAAATAATCATTTGTAGCCATTTTGGAAAGGCATAAATTTTACCTGAGCAACTAGAAATGAACAATACACGTTTGAGAACTGGTTACTTTGTAAGACATACCATATAATAAAAACTATTTCTTCCAAAATTAAAACATTACCATTAATAAAACTTCTTGTTTGAATAAAAATTACCTTTATGTGTAATGGATTTTTCGCTAGATGGTTTAGAAGTATCTAAATCTGATTTTTTACTATACTCCACACTTAGTACCACATCCTTAACACCAGGAGACTTCTCTTGTGATGACAGTAATTCTTCTGTAGACATAAAGTATTCAAAATGTTATCTGAATCTTTTAACAAAAGAGGGCATCATGGTATAATAGCAATTAAATGACAATTTTAAGCAAAGTTGATAATGGTAAGTTTATAATGAATAATTTCTTATTATAAACAAATGTGACAATCAATTTTGAAATGACTATTCAACTAAATATCTTTAGCCACAACTAACTGTCAGACATTTGAATTAGGTGATGGGGAATCAGTAATGAGTGAGATGTACAGAACATAAGAATCTGGTACACAAAAGAATGATGTATAAAATGTGAACCAACTCTACTCTAAAAGTCATTTACACATGAAAAAATTTAGGATGTGACAAATGTTCATATACATATAAGATGACAGACAACAGTGAAAAATTATGCCCATGACTATAAAGCCAAAACTAGGGGATAGAGTTCTTTCCTAAGCTCATGGTGAAAGTGCCGTCTCTATTTTTAAAGCACTTTCTTCATTTTTTGTTTTTTGGGAAGGAGTTAGTAAACGTTTAGCTTCCACAATAAAAAAGATTTATCATAAAGACAAACATAATATGAAATTGATCTTCTGTCCATAATCCTCATCACTGATATGTGTATATTAAGAGAAATAACAATAGAAAGTATGTAAGCCTCAGTGCCAGCACTATGCTAAGAGCTTCACAGACAGTATCTTCACAATAGCCTTATGAATAAAGATGAGGAAACTGAGGCTTGGAAGTCAACAAATTTGCCCCAGCTACAAAACTACTAAGAGAAAAAGCTGGAATTTGCAAAGCATATCTGACTCTACAGCCTATGCTCTTAAGCCCTGTGCTAAAGCAAATTCCTGTCTCCAAATCTTAATGATGAATAAGGAGACTTTCAAAACAATTCTTATGATTATAAACACGTGAAAATATTTTCTTGAACTTCCAATCACATTTAAATCTCAGCAAATTACAGAGTATATCATTTATTAGCCAAACTCTGATGTTTTTGAGAGTGAAAGGGAACACTACTAATAATTACGCAGAGTTATTAACAGGTATCCTAAACCAAAATTACTGTTAGAGCATAACAAGCATAATAAATAGTATTTTGCAAGGCCTACTCCAGAGTAAGAAAATGCATTTTCAGCAGGCCATACTTTTGTGTTACATGGATAAAGACCTCAAAGCATTCCTTTCAGAAATGCACAATACCCTTAAAGTGGTGGGGGGAGTGGGAGGATTAGAACAGCTTAAATACATGAACAGATGAGGAAAGTTCATTATATGCCTCTCAGCTATTTAGCCTTAGCTAATTTTGATGACCTGGTTAATTAATTGATAAGGATAAAATATTAGGTACACAAATTTTCTTAAACTTACAGTATTTTTTAAGCTACAAGGAAATCATTACAGGGTATGGAATTTTCCATACTTTTTATAAAGTTGCCCAAAGTGCTAAGTATACTTTAACAGGTTTTAAGCTTAATGAAAAAAAAGTTTTAAAAGCTTAAAAAATTATATAGTTTGAGAGGAGATCAGTGGGTGTCAGGGGTTAGAGAACAGGGAAAGGGTATGAATGGAAGCTATAATGCAGTAGCACAAGGGAGATCTCTGTGGTGATGGAACAACTCTGTATCTTACATGAAACAACATATGTGACAAGTGAAACAGAACCACACACATGTGCTTGTGTGCACATTTGTACATACAAGTGTATGTAAAACCGGTGAAACCTGAATAAGTTATGTAAATTGTCCCAATGTCAATTTCCTGGTTTTGATACAGAACTATAGATAAGATGTTACCAGTGGGGGAAACTGGAGGGAGGGTACACAAATTTTTGTGAATCTATAATTACTTCAAAATGAGAAAGTTACAAAATATAGTCTTTTCTGAAGAAAGAGTAAATGATATAACAAAGTTTAGTTTTTCATTATTAATATGCCTCTATGTACAAAGTATATCTTCCATAAACATGAAAATGTCTAAAATGTTTTCCTCTGATTATTTTATTTATCATGTAGTTTTATAACTTTGGCCAAACTACAATCATAACTAATGTTTGTTTCTCTTAAACTTATGATTTGAATTGAATTTTATTCTATTAATAATTACTAGCCACCATTCAGGTTGGTACAAAGAGAAAATCCAAACTTTGGTAGAGCCAATCAGATCTGATCTTAAAATGCCATACAATAAGTATATGACACATATTAGATGGTAAATATTAAAATTATTAAAGAATTTGTAGAATTACATATAATTTTCTAACAAAGTAATTTATATTTTTAAGATAAAAAATGTATTTCAAACAAGATTTACCTTGTCCTTGAAGATGAGATATATCCAGACCCTCTTTTAGGCGGATAACTACTACTCCATATTGTATATCAAAGGCGTCACTGTAACAAGAAAAAAACAAAAAAAAATTCTTTTAAATCACAAAAATTTCTGTCTCTCTCCTCTATAAAATGAAGGCAATAGTAGATGATCTCTAAATTTACTTTCAGCTTTAAGTATCTGATTCTTATAATATGCTTTAAAAATTACAGTGACATCCATATTTTCTCCAGATTCACTGGAGAAAAAATTAATAGACATGTTAACCTTCCTCTGCTGTACTGTGAAAGATCTAATTAACTATTAGAGAAGAAATAACTACAAGTATTTTAAAAAATAGTTAATGAAGTAATTGAATCAAAATCAATTTCCTTAAAGAAAATCCAGTGAATATAGCTCTTAGTCTACTTCAGACTAAAATAGCTAAATGTTTTTGCTATAAGGTATAGAAATTTCTATAATGTATATAATTTCTTTAAGCTATAGAAGTTGATTTGCAGTTTCAGACCCTCCATACTGTTAATATATACATAGTAAATAAAGTATACCTCAACTGTTCAAGGTATTTAAAATCACAACCAGAACATAAGTGTCACAAGATAAAAGAGTAAGCAGTATCACTGCTTTAAAATAGCCATCAATGTCTATGGTTCCAGAAACCAGAGAGCAATATTTTACCTATCTTTAAACTGCTGCTTGACATATAATACTTGGATTAATACTTGACTCTCAGAGCAAACATTCACTTCAGTTCCTAAAAGATCAGTGTCAGAAAAGACTCCTTTCTTTCAGCGCTCCCATTATGACAAACTACAACTAATAATGAATGAATTATTTGCAAAAATGTCACTTTTTCTATTTTCTAGGATAATTACTCCATCTCACTGGTCTTACGTCTTCAAAGAAAAAAAGCATGCTCTTTGGCTCAAAGCCCACATGATGTAGTCTTTCTTTCACAGTCTCCTTCTTTCCCTAATCCCCATGCGTACAAAGTACAGACTACAGAATTAGAAAGGGAGAGTGAAGTGCTGTTTACGAAAAAGTTAACAAACCCAAAGCCAAAGACCAGTCACAACCTCTGACAAACCAGCAGAGCTTGAATTTTACTAAAAACCATTTAACAATTACTTGGGAAATCTTAAGTATCGTATATTTTACTAATGAATATAAAGAGATTTATGAAAGTAAAGTATGAGATCTGGTTACTTCCACAAAGATGTTTCAAGGTAGCTATGAAAACAAAAGCATTATATGTGATACAGGCAAATAATTATATGGTTCTACCAATAGATACAACAGGAGCTCCAGGAAGGGAAATAACTCCAGTGAGTTAAGGATAAACAGATAAAAATTCACAGAGAAGTAGGATTTGAATCTGGTACTAGAGTTATTTTGCCAAATATAAATTTTTTTTAAATGACAATTTTTATAAAGAAATACTTTATAATGAGTGAACAGTTCTATTTCAGCAGCATCTGTGACAAGAAAAAGACTACTCTTCAAGTATGATGTACTAAGAGGGAATCCTTATCCTCTATAAAACAGTGTGAATGAGATAAAGAGATTTGCTAAATAAATACTAGGAATACTAGAAAAGGTACTTTTCAAGATTAAAAACAAAATATGACAAAATAGAAATTTTATTCTTTTTATTAAATAACTCACTCCCAAAACACCTTTGTAATAGATTAAACAGATACGTATCCAAAAATAACATGGATAGATTCAAATCAGAAAGACAAAGTAACCAAAGGGTAAGAACTCATTAGACAACCTGTAAGAAGGAAATTAAAGTGAAGTAAATCAAAACTATGCTGTCTTATAAACATCATTGGAAATACCACTGAAAAGTGAATAGTAAACGCAGAACTTAATACTTCAAGGGGGTGGAAAAGCAAACATGTAAGTGCATTTTAAAAAAAGAAATGTAAATAACTTCCAAATGATTATTTTCATTCTATGCTTCTACTAGAAGAGACTATATGAGAAACAGACTTCAAAAACCAGTGCAAGCTTTCAAAATTAATATTTTCTGAATCAACTAAGTTACTGAATTAAAAGGATACTTACTTAAAAAAAAAAAAGGATACTTACTGAAATAAGTTTATATACATATCCATATCCCTCATATCTGCTTGCAACCAGTCTTTCTTAAATCCAAGGACAAGTGTGTTTGGTTTCATACGCCCAAGACCAGCAGCCTAAAACACAGAAAAAATACAACTTTAAAGATATGCCACTCACAAAATGCTTTTTAAATGACAATATCCTCCTAATGGACAGCCTCTAAACATTTTTATTTTTAACGTGTTTTTATAAATTTATTTATTTTATTTATTTTTGGCTGTGTTGAGTCTTCGTTGCTACGCATGGGCTTTCTCTAGTTGCAGTGAGCGGGGGCTACTCTTCATTGGGGTGCGGGGGCTTCTCACTGCTGTGGCTTCTCTTGTTGCGGAGCATGGGCTCTAGGCGCGTGGGTTTTCGTAGTTGTGGCTCGTGGGCTCTAGAGCGTAGGCTCAGTAGTTGTGGCGCATGGGTTTAGTTGCTCCACGGCATGTAGGATCTCCCCAGACCAGGGATCAAACCAGTGTCCCCTGCATTAGCAGGTGGATTCTTAACCACTGTGCCACCAGGGAAGTCCCTAAACATAAAATTGTGTACCCTTATCAGCAAAAATAGTTGAGCATCCAATGCATGTTTATAAATTATACATACATTAATTATATTACTTATGATTAAACATACACAAAAATAGAAGATAAACACCTGAAAAGTTCTAAATGTATATTTTGTACTTTTATGATTTATCAGAATTTTCATTTTTAGGAAGGGAAAGATGATGGAATATACTTAACCTTTCATAAAAATCATAACAATACAGTGGTATTCCCAGTTACATATTTTGCCATTAAAACCTAGAAGCAGAAGTCCAAATTGAATACATGCGTTGTTGGCTACAGTTCAGAATTCCATCAGTTTTTCTTGCAACTTCATGTAGAGTTGCAATTCAATATGCTTATACAAATATGCTCCCAGATCCAATTAATTTCCTTTGTAATTTTTTAAAAATTAATTAATTTTTGTCTGCATTGTATCTTTGTTGCTCACATGGGCTTTAGTTGCAGCGAGTGGGGGCTACTCTTCATTGTGGTGCGCAGGCTTCTCACTGCAGTGGCTTCTCTTGTTGCGGAGTGTGGGCTCTAGGCGCGCGGGCTTCAGTAGTTGTGGCACGCGGGCTAAGTAGTTGTGGCTTGCGGGATCTAGAGCACAGGCTCAGTAGTTGTGGCACATGGGCTTAGTTGCTCTGCGGCATGTGTAATCTTCCCGGACCAGGGCTTGAACCTACGTCTCCTGCACTGGCAGGTGGATTCTTAACCAGTGCGCCACCAGGGAAGTCCTCTTTCATAATATTTTAAAACACACTAAAAATTCTATTCCCAAGGTTGGCTACTCACATAAGATTTTTTTTTATGGTAAAAGGTAAATAAAACAGTTTGCCATTTTAGCCATTTTAACATGTACAATTCAATGGCATTAATTACATTCACAATGTTGTACAACCAACCCCACTATCTGTTTCCAAAAGTTTCTCATCACCTTAAACAGAAATTCTGTAAACACTAAGTAATAACTACCCGTTCTTTCCTCCCTCCAGGCCCTGGTAACACCTAATCTACTTTTGTCTCTACGAGTTTGCTTATCCTAGATATTTCCTATAAATGGAATCACACAATATTTGTCCCTTGTGTCTGGCTTATTTCATTTAGCATAATGTCTTCCAGGTTCATCCATGTTACAGCATCTATTAGAACTTCTTTCCTTTTTATGGCTGAATAATATTTCATTCTATGTGTATACTACATTTTGTCTATCCATTCATCTGTTGACACATGCTTAGGTTGTTTCTATCTTTTGGCTACTGTGAATAATGCTGCAACAAACACTGGCCTACAAATATCTGTGTGACTCCCAGCTTTTAATTTCTTTGGGTATATGCCTAGGAGTAGACTTGCTGGATATACAGTAATTCCTTGTTTAGACTTTTGAGGAACTACTAAGCTGTCTCCCACAGCAGCTGCATCATTTCACACTCCCACCAGCAATGCAAAGGTTCCAATTTCTCCACATCCTCAGCAACACTTGTTAGTTCCTGTTTGTTTGTTTACTTAATTACACACATGCTAGTAGTGTAAAATGGTATCTCACTGTAGCTTTGATTTGCATTGCTCTAGTGACTAATGATACTGAACATTTTTTCATGTGCTTATTAGTTATCTTTATTTCTTTGGAGAAATGTTTATTCAAGTTATTAGCAAATTTTTTAATTGGGTTGTCTGTCTTTTTGTTGCTGCTTTAGGAATTCTATGTATATTTTGGATATTAAACCTTATCAGATATATGATGTAAAAAGATTTTCTTCCATTCTGTAGATTGTCTTTTCATTTTCTTGATAATGTCCTTAGATGCACAGAAGTTTTTAATTGTGAAGTTGAATTTGTTTACTTATTTGTTTTGTTGCTTGTGCTTTTGGTGCCATATCTAAGAATCCATTGCCAAATTCAAGGTCATGAAGATCTACTTCTATGTTTTCTTTAAAGAGCTTTATGGTTTTAGCCCTTATATTTAGATCTTAGATCCATTTTGAATTAATATTTTATGTGCCATGAGGTCACACTTAAGTTTTTATAAGTGATATACTTAAAT
Source organism: Stenella coeruleoalba (assembly GCF_951394435.1). Lineage (NCBI taxonomy): Eukaryota > Metazoa > Chordata > Mammalia > Artiodactyla > Delphinidae > Stenella > Stenella coeruleoalba. The sequence continues at coordinate 105,664,859 of NC_137148.1, read as the reverse complement.
CATTTTTTGTTAAACTTACCAAGTGCTGACCATGTGCCAGACACTGTTGTAAAGACTGCATAATTAGGGAACAAAAGAAATAAGCCTAACCATGTAAAGTTTACATTCATTTTCAAAATGTTCTATCCATGCACAAGTTTCTTTCAAGAAATAAGAATTTTTTTTCCACTCTACTATAAACAATGCTTTGCCCTCAGGAGACAGATAAAGAATATTTTTTATTTAAAAAACTGTCATATAGCAAGGTAGCCACTAACCACACAACATAATTTTGATATTTTTGGGGTTTTTTGGTAAAAGAAAACCAAGAAATATCTTCAAGTTTTATTGTTTTTTAATGAAGTAAGCTACAAGATGACCAGCAACTTCTTGATGGTACAAAATACTGTGAGAGTTACTCTGTTTCTCATCACAAACTTTGGTTACAACCTTATTATAATTAAAAGGTTTTATTTTTATAAAATTGACAGTAACATTCAGAGGTACTCTGTGCACTTCTGTTTTCAACTTCATTATCGTAATAACTTTCCCTTGAATGAGTAAAGAAATTTCACATCTATCAGTCATCCTAAATCCTTTGTAAATTCTAATCGAAGTACCTATTCAGTTAGAAGTAATGTTTTCAGTTTCCATAAAACATCATGTGTTTTAAAGAAATAACATTACTGAAAATATGTCTTCTCTGGAACATATTCCTTTTGGCTCACAGAAAATCAGTTCTTCATGGACTTCCATAATTGAAACTGATATAGCAAAATGCAGTCATCTGAAGCTTATTACAAATAGCTTCGGTTTCAATCAAAACATTCTCACCGTGTTGTTTTTTTGAATCGTTAGCAATGTTTTCTGTGAATCTTCCACCAGAACTTGCTGACAAGAAAGGCATTTAGTTTGTTACAATATTTTTCTGTGTATCATCATAACCATTTTTACTGTAGCAGAAAGAACAACTCTTTCCCCAATAGTATGTGGCTTTTTATTTCTGTCATGACTATTAAGTAAAAACATTTCCAAACATCATGGTTATCTAATTTAGTTAAGTACTGCCATGAGATTCATATTTAAGAATTACTAACAAAAAATGAAGGAAACAACAGCAAAGATCAATAAAACTAAAAGCTGGTTGTTTGAGAAGATAAACGAAATTGATAAACCATTAGCCAGACTCATCAAGAAAAACAGGGAGAAGACTCAATAGAACTAGAAATGAAAAAGGAAAATAACAACTGACACTGCAGAAATACAAAGGATCATGAGAGATTACTACAAGCAACTATATGCCAATAAAATGGACAACCTGGAAGAAATGGACAAATTCTTAGAAAGGTACAACCTTCCAAGACTGAACCAGGAAGAAACAGAAAATATGAACAGACCAATCACAAGCACTGAAATTGAAACTGTGATTAAAAATCTTCCAACAGGGCTTCCCTGGTAGCGCAGTGGTTGAGAGTCCGCCTGGCGATGCAGGGGACACAGGTTCATGCCCCGGTCCGGGAAGATCCCACATGCCGCGGAGTGGCTGGGCCTGTAAGCCATGGCTGCTGGGCCTGCGCGTCCGGAGCCTGTGCTCCGCAATGGGAGAGGCCGCAACAGTGAGAGGTCCGCGTACCGAAAAAAAAAAAAATCTTCCAACAAACAAAAGCCCAGGACCAGATAGCTACACAGGCGAATTCTATCAAATATTTAGAGAAAGCTAAAACCTCTCCTTCTCAAACTCTTGCAAAATATAGCAGAGGGAGAAACACTCCCAAACTCATTCTACGAGGCCACCATCACCCTGATAACAAAACCAGACAAAGATGTCACAAAGAAAGAAAACTACAGGCCAATATCACGGATGAACATAGATGTAAAAATCCTCAACAAAATACTAGCAAACAGAATCTGACAGCACAATAAAAGGATCATACACCATGATCAAGTGGGATTTATCCCAGGAATGCAAGGATTCTTCAATATATGCAAATCGATGTGATACACCATATTAACAAATTGAAGGATAAAAACCCTATAATCATCTCAATAGATGGAGAAAAAGCTTTCAACAAAATTCAACACCCATTTATGATAAAAACCCTCCAGAAAGTAAGCATAGAGGGAACTTACCTCAACATAATAAAGGCCATATATGACAAACCCTCAGCTAACACTGTTCTCAATGGTGAAAAACTGAAACCATTTCCTCTAAGATCAGGAACAAGACAAGGTTGTCCACTCTTACCACTATTATTCAACACAGCTTTGGAAGTTTTAGCCACAGCAATCAGAAAAGAAAAAGAAATAAAAGGAATCCAAATCGAAAAAGAAGTAGTAAACTGTCAGTGTTTGCAAAGGACATGATACTATACATAGAGAATCCTAAAGATGCTACCAGAAACTACTAGAACTAATCAATGAATTTGGTAAAGTAGCAGAATACAAAATTAATGCACAGAAATCTCTAGCATTCCTATACACTAATGATGAAAAATCTGAAAGAGAAATTAAGGAAACACTCCCATTTACCACTGCAACAAAAAGAATAAAATACCTAGGAATAAACTTACCTAAGAAGACAAAAGACCTATATGCAGAAAACTATAAGACACTGATGAAAGAAATTAAAGACAAGACAAACAGATGGAGAGATATACCATGTTTTTGGATTGGAAGAATCAACATTGTGAAAATGACTCTACTACCCAAAGCAATCTACAGATTCAATGCAATCCCTATCAAGCTACCACTGGCATTTTTCACAGACTAGAACAAAAAAACTGCACAATTTGTATGGAAACAGAAAAGACCCCGAATAGCCAAAGCAATCTTGAGAAAGAAAAATGGAGCTGGAGGAATCAGGCTCCCTGACTTCAGAATATACTACAAAGCTACAGTAATCAAGGCAGTATGGTACTGGCACAAAAACAGAAATACAGGTCAATGGAACAGGATAGAAAGCCCAGAGAAAAACCCACGCACATACGGTCACCTTATTTTTGATAAAGGAGGCAAGAACATACAGTGGAGAAAAGACAGCCTCTTCAGTAAGTGCTGTTGGGGAAACTGTACAGCCTCATGTAAAAGAATGAAATTAGAACACTCCCTAACACCATACACAAAAATAAACTCAAAATGGATTAAAGACCTAAATGTAAGGCCAGACACTATCAAACTCTTAGAGGAAAACATAGGCAGAACACTCTATGACATAAATCACAACAGGATCCTTTTCGACCAACCTCCTAGAGAAATGGAAATAAAAACAAAAATAAACAAATGGGATCTAATGAAACTTAAAAGCTTTTGCACAGCAAAGGAAACCATAAACAAGACGGAAAGACAACCCTCAGAATGGGAGAAAATATTTGCAAATGAAGCAACTGACAAAGGATTAATCTCCAAAATTTACAAGCAGCTCATGCAGCTCCATATCAAAAAAACAAAATACCCAATCCAAAAACGGGCAGAAGACCTAAATAGACATTTCTCCAAAGAAGATATACAGATCGCCAACAAACACATGAAAGGATGCTCAACATCACTAACCATTAGAGAAATGCAAATCAAAACTACAATGAGATATCATCTCACACCGGTCAGAATGGCTATCATCAAAAAATCTAGAAACAATAAATGCTGGAGAGGGTGTGGAGAAAAGGGAACCCTCCTGCACTGTTAGTGGGAATGTAAATTGATACAGATACAGCCACTATGGAGAACAGTATGGAGGTTCCTTAAAAAACTAAAAATAGAACTACCATATGTCCCAGCAATCCCACTACTAGGCACATACCCTGAGAAAACCATAATTCAGAAAGAGTCAAGTACCACAATATTCATTGCAGCTCTAATTCCAATAGCCAGGATGTGGAAGCTACCTAAGTGTCCATCGACAGATGAATGGATAAAGATGTGGCACATATATACAATGGAATATTACTCAGCCATAAAAAGAAACGAAATTGAGTTATTTGTAGTGAGGTGGATGGACCTAGAGACTGTCATATAGAGTGAAGTATGTCAGAAAGAGAAAAACAAATACCATATGCTAACACATATATATGGAATCAAAAAAAAATGGTTCTAAAGAACCTAGGGGCAGGACAGAAATAAAGACACAGATGTAGAGAATGGACCTGATGACACAGGGAGGGGGAAGGGTAAGCTGGGGTGAAGTGAGAGAGTGGCATGGACATATATACACTACCAAATGTAAAAGAGATAGCTAGTGGGAAGCAGCCGCATAGCACAGGGAGATCAGCTTGGTGCTTTGTGACCACCTAGAGGGGTGGGATAGGGAGGGTGGGAGGGAGACGCAAGAGGGAGGAGATATGGGGATATATGTATATGTGTAACTAATTCACTTTGTTATAAAGCAGAAACTAACACACCATTGTAAAGCAATTATACTCCAATAAAGATGTTAAAAAAAAAGAAATTGCTTTAGCATATTATGCTAAATCCATTAAAAATAGTCATTAAATGTTTCATTAATTAAAGAATGTTGTTGACAATGGAAATGTATAATAAAATATTGGCTGAAAAAAAGCATCACTGAACAAAAATGCAGAGTTTTGGCTTCATATTCTAGATGGTTAGTTTTTAAAGGTTGAGCTAATAGTGATGGCTTTAAATTATCCTTAGTTAATATCATGGCATTAAATATATGTGTGTATATATATTTGGAAAGGGGCTACAGGACTTGGGTATAATTTATATTTTAAATATTATTGGCAATGTTATTTCGGTCTACATTTTTTTTAGAAAATTAAAAAAAAATTGCTGTTTACCTCAAAATGTGGCTAATGAAGAAGAGGAAAGGTTTCAGAAACACTCAGCATATATTACAGGATAATTCTAGACTAGCTTTGCTCAGGAAAAAAGGTAGTTTTAGCTACACTAAGACTAAATGAGATCTGCTTGATTTAAAAGGCATCATGATGTAATCTGAACTTTTTGTAAAAACAAGAGTTTTTTCTAATTTAAAATGAATGTTTAAAATTGGATTGACAATCAAGTGGCTCCTGCCTTAAAAAAAAAAAAAGAAAAAGAAAACAAAAGAAAAGAAAAATCCATTTAAACAAAGAAGTTAGCAGTGTTAATGTCTTACTGCCAAAGGGCTCCATAAGCAAGTTATTGACAAGACTACCTCTCCTTAAAACAGTGAATCTCTAAATAAATGCTTATAACTAATAACTAGACAAATGAAGGGACAAAGAAATGAAAAGTCAGAATGTATAGTAAAACAAACCCATCTAAAACAGCACCGCTAGAACTATAAAATAAGTCACTGTATAAAGAAATCAATGTACAAAAAACTATTTTGACAAAGATTATAAACCTCTAACAGACATAAAGGCATTTTCCACTTTATGTAACAGGTTTCGAGAAGGTTCGAAGGAAAGAGAAGTACACTCAGTGGCAACTTACACTAAAATTTCAGTGATTAGTTCTAAAGAGGCAATTCACCTATCTGTAAGGATATTTTAAACAGTTCCTCAGACAGCTCTGCCACTGGAATAAACCATCTCCTGGGCATCTTTGTAAAGGGAATAGCACTTGCCAGGTTTATAGGGCAGTCTCAAAATGACACTGTTCTATGTATGCTCCCTTTGCCCCACACTGGTGAAACTGTCATGACCCACAGGGGTGAGTATGTTAGGTAGAGCAGAATGATAAGGAGGATGGTTCCTAACTCTTGGCCAATTTACGATATCATCATTTATACCACAGAAACCCTCGAGGGCAGTGGCTCTCAAAGTGTAGTGCCTGGACTGGACCAGCAGCAGCAGCGTGATCACCGGGAAACTTGTTAGAAATGCAAATTCTTGGGCCTCACCCTAGACCTACTGAATCACTGTAAAGATGCGGCCCAGCAGTCTGTGTTTTAGCAAGTCCACCACGTGATTCTGATGCAGGCTGAAGTTAAGAACCATTGCTGTAAGTAAATATTTTCATTTCCTTCATAACATTTATTAAATACATAGAGTAGTTATCAAAGTATTCCTATAAACTGCACAAAAGCAAGCAAGATTTACCCACTAGAAACAACCTTATGACCAGGGGTGGAATTCCGTTTGAAATATTTATATATTTCACATACAAAAGCGAATAAAGTAATAAATAATCATGTATCCACCACTCAGCTTAAGAAAACAAATTTCACAAATATCAAGTACCCAACGTATCCTTTTCAAGATCTTGTATTTTTACTATATATTCCATTATCTAGGCATATATACGTATGAATTTTTAAGTTACATATTTTTAAAAATTTACATCATCTTCATATTACTCATGTTCTTATTTTAACTTGCTATTTTCCTTAACATTTCTGTCTGAGGTTTATCCTCATTGATATGTATAGTACCTTTTCACCACTATATGGAATTCCACTGCATGATTATGCCACAATTTTCAATAATGTGATTAATGGCTGCTGAAGTTACTTTAATTTCCTTTTCACTGTAAGAAATGATAGTGCTATGAAACTTCACATAGCCTTCTTCACATGTGTAAAATTTCTCTGTGGTATACACTTAAGAATGGAATGTCTCAGGATATCTGCACTTTTCAAAGACGCAGAATACTGCCAGGTTGCTGTTCCAAGTGATTGTCCAGTCTACATTTACTACAGCAGTGCAAAGATTTCCAAGTGCTCTACACCATTTCTAACACTTGGTATTGGCAGACCTGATTCTGATCAATCTGACGGGTATGGAATAAAGCTGTACTGCGGTTTTAATTTTTACTTCTGTCATTTAGGTTTCCTCTTCTTTGCATGTCTATTGCTATTCTTTTTTTCTCTTATAGATTTAGTATTTCTTTATATATTGTGCACCACATTCTTTTGCTGGTAACATTATCTTCTTTAGGTCTGTGGCTTCATTTTTTGTTTTCATGCTTTCTTTAGAAGCACAGTTTTATAAATGTTAACTAAAAAATAATTGGTTTCTTCTTCATAATTCAACTTTTTGTGTCTCATTTAAAAACTTCTTCCCTAGTCCAAGATCATAAAATTATTCTCTATTTTCTTCTAAAAGCTTACAAATTTTGCCTTTCATGTTTACGTCTTTAATCTATCTGGAAATGTTTTGTTGTTTGGTTTATAAGGATGTGTTATATATATTTTTCACATAAATTATCAATTATCCCAGCTCATCTTTTCAATGTCACCTCTGTCATGTATTAAATTTCCTATATGAGTGGCTCTATTTCTACTCAGTTGAATTGTCTGTCTCTACTTCAATACCACAATGTCTTAATCACAATAGTTTTATGCTAATAAGCCTTTATATCTGGCAAAGCAATCCCACTCCCACCCCTTATTATTCCTGAGGATAGCCTATGCTATTCTTAACCAAGTGCTTGTCAAGTTTTAAAAAACACAAAACAGAAAGGGCCCAGTGACAGCACTGAGTCCCCCACCTCTAACAAAGCAGCTCCACAATCGACACAGTCAATGCGCTTTTGCTTAAGCTTTCTTTTGAAGAAAGAGGTTCCTATAAAAATAAGTTGGCAAACACTGTCTCCCTACAACCTTTAAGGGTTGAAGAAACTGAGTTTCTGAGAAGTTAAATAACTTGATTGGTCCGAAATCCATAATAAGGAAGTAGCAGTGCTAGCATTTAAACCTAGGACTGATTCCAAATCCCACATTCTGGTTACTAGGACACACACAAAACCGAAAGAGAAGTCTAAGTTTAGCACCAGTAAAATAATAGTGAGAAATATAGTAGGGAATTAGAATTTTTAAAAAATTAAATAAGGACTGCCATTACTTAAAACAACAGGGAGTGAATGGGAACTATCTTAGGAAAAGGACAGAAATAGGCTAAGATAATTCACAAAGAGGTTCTTCACTGTCAGCCAACAGCACAGTATTTCTGTAACTCTCAAATTATACAAACTGTAATATTCTACTTCAGTAAAGATATTTTAAAGATTTATGATTTTTATTAATGTGAATAATGAAACCTGGAATAAACAAGTTTTTGAAAGCTTACACAAAACTAAAATACTGTCATTTGAAAGATGTAACAAATTTACCTGCATCAAATGTTGTGCACCCTCTCTCAAATCATCTGCATGTACTGGAGCATAAAAAGCCTTCGTTTTGTTTTTAATAAGCCATCGCTGATATTTGGCTTGATCAATGGACATCTCTTTCATAGCTTGTCTTCGAGGGCCCTTTAAGGTAAAAATATTAATAATGTCTTTAACTGAAAGGTAATCTATTCCCCCTTTATAAAAATCCTCCTGTTATCTTGGTTTAAACAAGGTGTCTAAACATGGCGGTGGGGGAGAAGGGAAGTATAATGATAGCTTTTCATTTTCCTGTCAGTGAATTCTTTCCAATAAAGATTATGAAAAAACAGTGTTGATGGAACAAAGACACAGAGGGTGCCAGTAGAAGGAAGAAGAGGAGAGGAATAAACACAGACTTGGAAAACTAAATGTTTTGATACTATTAAATGAAAGAAATTATAAATTATTGAAAATGGAGAAGAGATTACACAGAGAAAAATAAGAGCCTTCTGTTTTTCTATGGAAAGTTTCCCATCTTATTTTTTGTTTGTCTCAAATGTCTGAGTTGTTAATTCTCAGAAACCTAGAAGTATCATTACAAGTCAAAGTGAGCTATATAAATACGTTTTTTCTTTGTACTTGTTAAACGATGAAATGACACAAGAAAGGCTTTTTTAACTTGCCATTCTATTTTGATCCTTGTAAGCAACACATAAAATGTGTTACACGTTTTACCTAAAATGTATTTTTAAAAAATCTAAAAATAAGATTAAAAGTATACCCTAATTATACATGAATAAGACAAGGAAAAGTACAATTTATCTTTCCTAGTAGAAGAATTTCCCCTTTGTAATTTCTTATGCTCAAGACCCCAACCTGAATTGATCTAAGATAAACTGTGAAACTCCACAGGTCCTGAGTGGAGTCAGTGTCTCAGTGTGTTCTTCCACTACCCCCCCCCCACATGCACGCACATGCACACTCACACGCACGTGCATGCACACTCACTTTGCTACTATACAAGTAGAAGATCAACTCTAGCAGGGGCTGGGACGTAGGGCATATAACACACATTTCTAGCACCAAAATAAAATGAACAGTAGAGCCTGGGAGATAAGTTAATCTGGCAAATACTCCAATTTCTTATGCTGAAAAGGTGATCCATCATCTAGTAATTGTTTTCAATAGCCAGGATGCCAAAAACAAAAAACTACTTTTGGATGACCGTCTACCCCTATTTTAAATAATTTCCTTGCTCATGAATAAAACTAAAATGAATGAGCAATTAAAGTGCTTGAATTTGGAAATTCAGCATTCACTCTACTCTTCTTACATATCAGATACTAGATATCTACCATGATTTGTCCACCTCCTCCAGCCTCTTTTTTTTCCTGGTAAGTATATGTTCCCAGTATTCTCAGGACTTTATGAGATTTATCAGCAAGCAAAAACACATACTGAATTCCATTTAGGTTCCTTAGTTATTGGGAAGTAATTTTTCTTAGCAAAGCAATATAGTTGCTAAGACCTACTCAAATTATTTCAAATCTAGAAAGCTCCACAAATTACATACACAGAGTGAAAAATGTTTTAATATAGAAAACAAAACTAGTACTTACCACATGTACATGACCACAGATCATCAAACCAACATTTTTTGTGAAATCATGAACAAGATGAAGTAAAGCTGGGCGTGAGTTTGGAGCACCTGTCATAACAAGACACTGTGGCCTAATTTAAGATTAAAAAGAAAGAGAAGTTTAGGGTTTTGATAACATGGACATGATTTTAAGTCACTTCTCTAAGAATATATTACTACACTAGCCACTCCTTTATGCAACTGTCCTCAAGACAGGCCACAAGATTCTCACAGAAGATGACATAACTAGGGTTCCTTGGTACATGAGAAATGCAGAAAAACAAAACCTTCTTTGAACAACCATCATACCAAATGTCCTAAATTAATAGGTAATATTATACATCAAGATTCTGGGAGGCACTACAGAAAGAAATGACCATGCTGGTTAAAAACATGTAACAACTTTTCATCTTACAAAGGAAATAAATATTCCAGTTCTTTCACAGAGTCCACAAAACTTCCTGAGAGCATGGCCTTGCCTTCATGTAAAAAACAGGTCACTTTCCTTCTTAGCTTGATCACATCATACTTACTTCTACTTTGTAATATCAGCCCTCCCTAATCTAGTTTAATTTTAATGACGTCATATGAGTAAAACCACCTGTGGTGAAGAAAAGGTTTCTATTTGAACTAAAAGTTTTAATACTAATTAATTATGATGAAAGCCAAAATTGAATTCAGTTGCCTTTGCAAACACAAGACAGTGGCAAGACTTTCATGGGTTTTTTTTTTTTTTTTTTTTTTGCAGTACGCGGGCCTCTCACTGTTGTGGCCTCTCCCGTCGTGGAGCACAGGCTCCAGATGCACAGGCTCAGCGGCCATGGCTCAAGGGCCCAGCTGCTCCGCGGCATGTGGGATCTTCCCGGACCGGGGCACGAACCCACGTCCCCTGCATCGGCAGGCGGACTCTCAACCACTGCGCCACCAGGGAAGCCCTTTCATGTATTTTTAACTCTTGATTTTTGTTGACGAGAAATAAAAATCAACCTTGTTTGAGGAAAAAAAATTCAGGTATCCATGTTATGAATTCAAACAGATTCAGAAAAAATTTTTTTTAAAAAAATTTTGATTATTTTTTTTTAAATTAAGTTTTATTGGAGTATAGTTGCTTCACAATGTTGTTAGCTTCTACTGCACAGCAAAATGAATCACAACAATGTGTATAATTAAAACAAACTTTAACAAAAAGCAAATAGACTAAAAATTCTGACTTACCTACTAAATTGTTAGGGTAGTTCCTAACTATACTTATAAAATAAGCAGGAAAACCTGAATAAAGACCTAAAAATGGTACTAACTCATTCAGAATTTTAGCAAGCTATGTGAAAAGCCAGTTCTGCTTGGGGGAATTGCTTTGGGGCAATCAAATATGAAGTCCTCCTCTAAGGCCCAGACTGCTAGTAGTCCAGTCTCTCCACCTGAGCTTCAGCAGGCTACATGGCTCCCCAGCTAAACACTGCATTTCCTAGCCTTCCTAGCAGCTAAAAGTGGCCCTATGACTGATTTCCAGCCCGTATGATGTCCCTAATTCCTTGTCCTGTCCTTTAAAAATGAAGCTGGCCACCCTCCATACTTTTTTCCCCTTTCCTGTAAGCTAGGCCGTGGTGGAGGGGGGGTGATGTCTTTGACCACATGGACAGAAAAACACATCCTAGGGAATGGCAGACTGACAGATAAAAGGAATGTGGAACTTGAATAACCAAGTGCAGCCAATCTACTTACCAGCCATGAATATCCAGCTCCCTCTGGACTATCACATAACACTGATATCTATCTTGTTTAGCCACTTTAGTTTTTCAGCTTTTTGTTATAGTAGTTTAACCTATTACTAATATAACCTATTACTGAGGGAAATGAACTTGTAGTCCCTATCTTTACTATCAATAGATAGTAAACACACCACACAAAGGCATAATTTGGGTGTAATTTTATCATTCTAAAGAAAGGTATAGAACAAAATATATTAGGGATTATTTCTAGTAACAATGACAGAGTATGAACATCTGCCTTCATCTTTACTCCCTCCTTAAAAATCTCCATAGTATGATGGGATTTTTTAAGTCACCAAAAATATGGAGAACAGGACAGGACACAATAGCATTGAATTTTGAAAGCCAGAAAGCAGATGGAAGAAAAATAAAGGATTTGACAAATCAGGAAAAGGCTAAATTACAAATGAGCATAAGAGAAAACTATGAAGCCATCTGATTTTACACCTAAGAACCATCAAAATGCCTAGGACTTAGAGGCAATAGATGTCTTTGGAAATGGCAGGGGCAATATGTTAAAGAAACTAAAATAAGAAGGACTGATTTAAAGTTTGCATAAGAAGCACCTAGATGAACCCAAATCATTTCCATCACTATGATGGGCAACTGTCCCTGTCCCTCTCCAATCCTGTTAGGCTAGGGCTTATTTGCTAGAGAGACCTCTGGTCTGGGAGCATAAGCATATGTCCCAGATCTCTGGTCTGAGGGCATAAGCAGCTACTTTAAGTAGGGGAGTTAGGAGAACATTTACTATATGCTGAACCCTGAGATCTCTGAGCTGCCTTCCCACTTGGCTCTCAGAACTCTGGTAGCCAGAACTTTATCAACAAGCAGAAGATTAAAAGATTCTTTTCTGAGAAATCTAATCAGATCAAAATAGAAAACCTTTAAGATGACTTAAATTTCTTAAAGAACCAGCAAAGCCACATTAATCTACATCAAGGGCTTCACTGACAAGCCCCAGCCACCAATGCAGAACTTCCCTGGCCCAGGATCACAGATACTTCAGACAATGCTAAATCTAAGAACCCAAATTAAAGAGGCAGGAAATAGTGAGAAAGACTATTTCTCACTATTCAAGGAAATAGAAACTGTGAAGCGAAGAAAACAAAATCTTCTGGCAAATTTGGTGAACGCTGAGATACTGATAAATAGAAATTTAAACAGGAAAAAAAATTTATTGCCTACACAGAAAACAAAAAGCCTGTACAGGGAAAAAAAAGCAATCATAATTTACTACATGGCTGGGCTCTTGAATCATGCTTAAAATGTCAGAATATAAATATCAAGTCTAATATAATCAAAATAATGACATAAAAAATACCCTGGGATGGTGGGGTAAAGGGAAGGGTGCACATGTGTGGTGGGCATACATGGATGAAAGAAATCAGCAGATAACGCCTTAAGTTAAAACTCAAACAATACAACAAGACAAACCCTCTTTTTGGGAATATGAAGTAAATATTACACGATTCAGTTAAAAGTGGTTGCCTGTGGCATGAGAGAAACAGGGATTTGAGAAGTGGGGCAATTGCTAATTTTCATGACAAACCTAAGTTTTTCCTCTTTAAACTATGTTCATGTATAATTCTGATAAAAATTTTAAAACACTTTAGAATAAAATTTTTTTAAAATTTCCCCATTACTGTAATAAGCCAAAGCAACAGTTTTTTATTAATGGCAAATTAACTCTGACTCTTGGTCATACTCTCAGTTCTGGAATACAACTTTTTACGTAAAGGAATGATTTCTATTTTCTGCCATATTTGGCATCGACTAGTCAAAATGTTCAAAATGTACTGCATTTAAAGTTTTCCTCCCAGGGCTCTCATTTCTTTTTCTTTTTCCAGTTTCTCTCTACTCCTAAGCTGAAGATCTGTGGTCTCTGGAAAACTTTCATTCTAGAAGAAAGTTGCGGGCAGGGCGGGGGGAAGAACCCAAAGAGTTAACAAAAAGATATACAAAGATGTTTCTTCCTGGGGGAAATTTGGTAGAGCACTTCTTTTCTGGCACATATCCACTCTGGAAGTTTTCTTTAAAAAAGAGTTTGCCTTTTGATTTACTGAAACAAGGAATTTATTTCTGTGATTACTGTGCAGAAGCCAGTGAGAAGTGATTACTCATGACTGTGGAAAGTCACCTGTTCAGAACCAGGCTTACATGAACAGTATGAGAATGGCTGTCTAATGATCTATTGTCTAAAAATGACAAGCCTACTTATAGCTTGGTATAAGTAATAATCTACAATTTCTAAGAATCTATATAAATAAACAATACTCCTGGATTTACAACAGTGCTTTAGTAACTGAATCTCATCAATTATTAGAAGCATGTTAAATTAAGGAATAGTTTTTAAAATGATAACTGATAAACTATTATAAGATAAAAAATAAAGTAATTTATTGAAGAAAGTAAGAAATACTCTTCACTCTAAGGCATTGATTCTTTATCACTAAAACTGGTTTCCAGTACCACAATGAGAATGAAGCCACTAACATGAAAATATTTACTGACTTAGTAAAATTGCAAAAAGGGAATTTTTATGAATTTCATCCTCAGTAGTTATATAACTACTGAGGCCACAGAGGGGGAAAAAAAGTTTACTTTATGATACCTACTATTTAAAAGTTTTCAAATGAGAGACCTCCAAAACTTTCACAACATTTTTGCAGGGTAGATGATAATTTATCTCTTTGTAAAATTTTGATAACAAGAAACCTCAATCTTGTTTTTGAATAAACTGCTCAAATCAAACCAAAACAAGAAATAATACCCTATGCTTTTAGAGAAATTTCCATGAAATATCAGCATATGAAAATGTTACTGAACAATAAAGGAAGAACTGATTGCCACCTAAGACAAAATGTTTCTGTTACCTTATGACTTACCTGAAGTTTTTCACATGATCTTCCACTCCAGAAAGACGTATCGAATGCTGCAGTGCATTCAGGTAAGTCAGGGCTTGTGTGGAGGATCCCCAGTTCACATCTGTGGGAAGACAGTATTCATGCAGCAGCTTAATACCGGTTGTAACAAGTCATCAATAACAAGTACTTTCACATTTAAAAAGTCAATTGCTAAAATAAACTATTGTACTCAGGACTTTCAATAGTTCAAGTTCATGGCATGAAATTAAGACAATGCCAATCTGAACTACAATTACATTTAAAAAAAAAGTACAACTTAGAAAAGACTGGGATGATAGGGCTGCAGACATGCTGTGCATGCAACTCAAAATGAGCCTTTTACAAATAAAGAAAACATTTAAAAATTACTGCTTATATAGCCAAAGGTCTAAAAGGAAAGAGGCAGATCTATGATTGTTATAAAGTACTATTTATAGTACTGAACAGTTTAAGTTATTTGAACAGGCAAATTTTACCTCTTACTGAATAAACAAACAGTCTGGACACAAATGATGATTTTAGACATCTGTTACTTTAGAGACTTAATACGCATATTAGAGAAATAATTGTTTCTGAGATGATTAAAACAGTATCTTCTTTGTCCATTTCATTTCTAAAGCCACCATTCTAATCCAAAACTTCATTCTCTCATACTTGGATTACAAAATGTAATTACCTGGTTTTTTGTAGGTAACATAAATGTAAAGTCCAAGAACTATCACATATGTTAGCAGTGCAGCCCACCAGTTAATGACAAACATCACAATGCAACAAAGAATTGCTCCAAGTAGTGATATCCACATGTTGTAGTATTTGAAGGCAGGGCGCCATCCTAACAATAACAAACAAAATAGATAAATAAAAGTCACTTGGATACCTCATCTGCTTTAGACAGTGGTACATACGTATGCACAAAATAAATTTCTCTGCGGCTGCTACACTAAAAGGTCTTTAAATGTGAACTATAAGGCTAATTATAACAGTGAAGTCATAGACCATTACTGATCACAACATCATGATTCCTGACAGCCATGAAGTGGGCACATCTATTTATGTCCACATTACCCTATCTTACTAGTTTCTGTATTCAAAAAATTCCCTACCAAAAAAGTATAAATCGGCCTACCCCAGCGAATGCTAAAAACTAGAGAAGATTAAAACATTAGGTTTCAAATTGAGTCCTTAATAGTGCGGTTTTATTTTCTGTGTTTTAGCAGGAGACACATCTATATCCTAATGAATGTATAAAACAATTCAAACTGTTCTTCAGAATCATTAAAAAAGTAATCTACTTGCTAGAAAAACTGTGAGTTGACTATAGAATCATACCTTCCCATTTGGGGAAGTATTTATGAATTAATAAGCTCACTCGAAAAACTGTTGAAGACCGTGTTTTAAAATTTTCATTCATAGGTAATTCCAGAGCCCAAAATACTATTTTTAAATCATTTCAATAAAACTTATATTCTTTTCTAAAATTAAACTTTTAAATTTTGAGATAACTGCAGATTCACACAAAGTTGTAAGAAATAATACACAGAGATTCCGGACACCCTTTACCTAGTTACTCCCAATGATAACATCTTGCAAAATGATATCACGATATCACAACTAAAATATTAATACAGTCAAGATAAGGAAAAGTCCAACACAAGGATCCCTTGTGTTGCCCTTTTATAGCCACACCCGTACCCACCTCTAAAATTTATATTCTTAAAGTAAAAACTGAAGCTAAGGTGTTTGTGTCCTAAGTTCCCATACGTTATCTTTCCTTTTCTGAGAAACTTTTAGACCCTTAGAAGGAACAGTGCTTTTGTTCCTTATTTCCTTCTCTGATGTCCAACTGCTATCATGGTTTATAACAAAACCCATAAAAAATGTATATGGAGTAATTTTTCAGTTGATAAAGACCCCTTATATTAGAACTCCACAGAACTCATTGTGTTAAAAATATTCCTGGATAGGTTAACTATATCATAATAATGTTCTTGGAACTGAAATAGCAATCAGCTGAATAAAATAATAAAAGCAGAAAAAAGCAAAGTAATTCTTTCACAGTGTCAGAATTTAAAATTAATGCTATTTTAAATTCTTTGAAGACAAGAAACAGGCATTATTTACCAATAAACTTCATGATAAAGAGATCTTTGAAGACTCAGTTTGACTCAACTATAAAGGCAGAGTGAAGCACTCGTGAGCTAATTCTCCACATGCCATCTTTTAAAATGTGTTAAAGTTTTGTTTTCTTGGGCTTCCCTAGTGGCGCAGTGGTTAAGAATCCGCCTGCCAATGCAGGGGACACGGGTTCGAGCCCTGGTCCAGGAAGATCTCATATGCTGTGGAGCAACTAAGCCTGTGCGCCACCACTACTGAGCCTGCGCTCTAGAGCAAGCGAGCTACAACTACTGAGCCCACGTGCTACAACTGCTGAAGCCTGCGTGCCTAGAGCCCATGCTCCGGAACAAGAGAAGCCACTGCAATGAGAAGCTCATGTACCCCAATGAAGAGTAGGCCCTGCTCGCTGCAACTAGAGAAAGCAACAAAGACCCAACACAGCCAAAAATAAATAAATAAAATAAATAAATTTATATATAAAAAAAGTTTCATTTTCTCTAAAATTAGACATTACCACATTTACAGAACTTTTAAAAAAACATAAAGTCACCTGGAGATTTTGCAAGTGATGCATGAAATACTGAAAAATTGATCAACGCATATGATGCAAGGAAGAAGTTAGAGATAATTGGAGCAATAACATTCAGTTCAGCTGCAAAAGAAACATGAAGCATATTTAACTGACATATTAGACCTTTTTTTAACTCTTCAAAACTATGAATTATTTCAAACCTGTAGATAACAGCATAATGAATACTCCTACATCCACAAACCAGATTTAATGAATTTTGCCATATATACTTCATATACTTTAATTTTCAGAAATCATACCTTATGTACACAGTAGAAGTCCCCTTTATACCTCAACTCATCAAAGTTGGAATATTCTTTCCAATGACATTTCGTTTTACTACACACATACATGGTCCATAAGCATTGTGTAGCACTCTTCTGGGTGTTTTAAAAGTTAACGTAAATTATATCATACTATATTATCATTCTGTAATTTGTTATTTTTACATTTATTATATTTGAGATTCATCCATATTAATATATGAAAACCAAGTTTATTCATTTTTTTACTGCTGAATATTATTCTGCAGTTTCACTCTTCTGTTGATAGGTACTCAGGTTGCTTCCATTTATCACTATTATAATTAATGACACTAAGAATATTCTTATATATGTGCATTTCTATAGGGTAAAAACCCCTAAAAAGAACTGTTGGGTCACAGGACACTTAACCAAATACATTCTTAAATATCACATGAGAGTTAGTTTCCAGTAGTATAATCAGACTTTTAATAAAAGTCCAAAGTCTTCTTGAGCAGTGAAAGACCCATTAGCTTCCTTACGATCAGAGGCAACAGTACCAAAAAGTAGATCGGCGGAGGTTCTACCTTCATGAAAGACACTGGAATCCTTTTCCTTACGCTATTATCATATTTGTTTTAGGGACAAGAACCTAAGAGTTCCCTCTAGCCCTAATGGAGAATTAGTGATGGTAAGAATTTTAGCAAATATTTAACAAGCACTATTATTTGCATTATTTTCTAAACACTCTTTCCTTTGATCAAAAAGAAACTAACTTAGTATTGCAGGCAAAGTAACAGTTTGTTTATAATTTAACAATTCAGTGTTGACAGCTGATACTATAAATGCACCAACATCTACATTAGTGTACATTTATAGACTAACCAATTAAGATGAATCCAAGTGCGATTAAGAATGTTAAGATGTAGCCACGAAGAGGTT
The DNA here is from genome assembly GCF_951394435.1 of Stenella coeruleoalba. Classification (NCBI taxonomy): domain Eukaryota; kingdom Metazoa; phylum Chordata; class Mammalia; order Artiodactyla; family Delphinidae; genus Stenella; species Stenella coeruleoalba. The sequence continues at coordinate 105,646,665 of NC_137148.1, read as the reverse complement.
CATTATTTTTCCCATAACCTTTAGCAAACATCTGGAAAGCTGGGTAGATGTTGTCCTTACATAAGGCCTAATGAAGAAATGTAAACATTAAAATGAAATATATCGAAATAAGACATACAGATCTGCTTACAGTTACAATAGGTTAATCAGGAATGGAACCCAAGTTTCTAATTCTTGGTCCTCTTTCTTTCCCCTCACGCTGCTTCACCTACAAACTGTAAAGGAGATTCAAACATTTCTAGCATCAGAAAGACAGGAGGTTTAGAATACACTGAAGTTTTTATCCATTTTATTCCACCCCAGGTTGAAATTCTTATATGAATAAAGAGCCAAAGGAGCAGGCATACACATAGAAGAAATGTGGAACCTTGAGAAGTATGACAGACGTGTGACCTATTTTAAGAAAACCAAGTCCAAATCCTAGACTCAAAACAAATGAAAATCCTAATTATAAAACATAATCACCTTTCTTAAAACAATACTGAAAATAATTTTAGTAAATATTCTACACCTCTACTGTACTAACTAGCTACAATAAAAAATTAAGAACAAACAAAAAGAACAAAGGAAATTAACAAAGCTGCAGAATCGATATCTCATTTGTTTTAGTAATAAAAAGTATTTTCTATCCAGTATCAGCCATTTATTTAATGCTCATTAAAGGGAAACAATGTCTATCATACTTATTATTTATATCCTGAGTACCTAACATAATGCATAGCACGTATTAGACATTCAGATATTCATAAAATTAAACATTAATGTTGGCATTATGCTAATAGGAATAAGATACTTTAATTCTTTTGATTTATGGTCTTGGACTATACTTTTTATCCTTGGTAAGACATTATGAAAATTTATGCTAACAGTATGTCCATAAAGCAAAAATTCATCACCACTTCCAGAAAGACAACTCAAAACTTACACCCTGAGAGTAGATATAGGCCAAGTGTTTATATATACACATCCACATTCATATGCATAAAATTAAATATGCTACTCTGGATATATGTGTTTGTATATGTCATATAAATATCAATACATGGGCTTGATAGAAGTAAACAAATAATTTAAAAATATTAAAAATCCCATATTTAAATATATTACCTTAACTGCCCCTTTAATAAAATTTGTAACATGAAAATACTTACCTGAAATATTTTGGGCGCACTCACAAGGGATGCTAATGCAGAAGAAAGAGTGGCTGAAAAGATACCTGCAGAAATTAGTGGTGCAAAGCCTGACACCATGCTCATTACCTTAAAAAAGTGACAAAAATGGAAAAATAAGTCTTACATAAAATTCAAAAAAGAACACAACACTTCATCTTTATTATTCCTATGAAGAACACTAATAGTAATTCTGGGAGAAATCTGATAAAAATAACAATAGTAAACAGTAATAATGGTTACGTGCGTACAAACTTCTGAAACTGATTTACCACCAGCCCTAAATGTAAAAAAACTTTTTATTTTGTAAAATGTCAAAGGCACACACAATGGCAGAAGAACATACTAAACTACAAAGTATCCATCGCTCAGTTTCAACAGGGCCAATCTTTTCATTATTGTGAATTAAACCCCAGATCTCATTTCATGCATAAGTTTTTGTGTGTACCTCTAATGCGTAAAAACCTTTAAAAACTGTAACTCCAGGGCTTCCCTGGTGGCGCAGTGGTTGAGAGTCCGCCTGCCAATGCAGGGGACACGGGTTTGTGCCCCGGTTCGGTAGGATCCCACATGCTGCGGAGCGGCTGGGCCCGTGAGCCATGGCTGCTGAGCCTGCGCGTCCGGAGCCTGTGCTCCGCAACGGGAGAGGCCACAGCAGTGAGGGGCCCGCATACCGCAAAAACAAAAAACAAACAAAAACTGTAACTACAAAGTCACTGTCACAGCTTATAAACTGGGTAATTCCTTAACAGCATCAAATACCCAATCACATTCAAAATCCCCAAATTATTCCTCTTTTCTTGCTTTTTAAAAGTTTGTTCAAATCAGGATCCACAAAAGGATTACATTTACATTTGGTTGATATGTCTCTTAAGTCTTTTTCAATCTACAGGCTCACCCTTTCCTTTACATTTTATGATTTTTATGTCATTTCTCCTAGAGAAACCCCACGCTCTGGATTTTGCCGACAAGCTCCACTGCCTTGTTTAACTTGTTCCTCTCACCTCTATTTCTAGTCAACTGGTAGGTAGGTAGATCTAGACAAGTTGATCAGACTGAGGTACAAGTTTTCTGGCAAGAATATTCCAAGGTGGTTTGATATACTTCTGTCAGGAAGGTTGTTTCCTTTTTTTAATGTTAAGATAGTAGATTGGTATTGTGGTTATGTTTTTTGTTTGTCTTTAAAGAGTACTTATTAAAGCCAAAAGTAGAAATATCCAGCTGAAAGGATCTAACTCCAGGATTTGCCTCTAAATAATCTAGGAAGTGGGGAGTCATAAATAAAACAAAATTAGCCATGCGCTGATAACTGATGAACTTGGAAAATGTGTATGTTAGGTACATTATATTGCTTTCTCTATCTTTGTACATGTTCAAACATTTCCCTATGATGAAGTTTAAAAAAAATGGATCACTAACTTAGACAATGAGAAGGCAATCAAATAAATCCAAACAGAGGAGCACAATACAAAATAAATTGCCTGGACTCTTCAAAATGTCAACATCCTGAAAGGTTAAAACAGGCAGGCTGGAAACTCCTCTAGATTAAAGAATTTTAAAGTAACTAAAGGCCATGTGTGACACCAGATTGAATCCTGGATCTGAGAAAAATTGATCTGGGACATTACTGGAAGAAGAGAGGAAGTATGAATATGGAATATATATTTAGACAACAGTATTTCATCAACACTGAATTACTTGGGTGGGAAATTTTACCGTGCTTGTACAGAATGTTTTAAATATTTCAATCTGATTGTCATGTGATGTCTATAATTTATTCTCATTATGTTTGAGGAGAAAAATACTATACATATATATATATATATAAAGATAAGGCAAATGGGGCAAAATATAAACTACTAGTAAATACAAATGAAGGGTAGGTACACAGGTTTTCATTGCACTGTTCCTTGTGAACCTTTGAAATCTGTCAAAGTATTAAATTGATTCCTAAGAGTTGTTTAATGGATTCAGGTACTGTCAACTTGATCTATGCATTATAAATTTTACCAGTAGTGAATGATGATCAACATCTAGATTCATTACTTCATTAGTGGAGATTTACCTTTCATTTATATTGACCAAGAACATGCCAACTGAGACCAAGGAGATAAGGAAATCAGGTTTTAGGCTGTTTACTATACACTTGCCTATAATTTAATATTAAGTCTGATGTAAAACTAGCTCTGGGCACAATCCCTGGCCATAATACCTAAGTCTGGTTTCATGTATACATAAACCACCTTGTTTCACTTAAATGTCTCTCCCTGCATCTTTCAGAAGATTTAGGTTTAAACCTGAAGAACATATTTAAGAGTTTTAAGAAACATTAGCATTGACTTCTCTGACTTCTCTGAGAAAAGAAAAAAGATGATTTTCTATTCAGCCTTTTAATACCAATTTAGTAGTTACATACACATGATACATTTTTCATAATCACTATTTTTACACAGTTATTATTTAATGCTAGATTATCTAGCATTGCCAAATCTGTCCTTAGGGAAGGAGATTATAAAGGATAGATAAGGTGGACCAAGATAAAAATAAGCAGACTTGATTTCTGTTATATATACTTCTCAGATAATACAAAATTCCATGTCTGTCTGTAATGCCTTCAAAGTTAAGTAAGTACAAAGGCAGGAGGTAAATGAAGAAAAAAGGGGAGAAAAAAGAATATGATACATTGATAGATTAAGCCAAAACTGACACCAGCAACATTACATATAACCATAACATTTCACCTTTCATGTTTTGAGGAAAAGATTCATTTTCTTTTCTTCCATCATCTCTGAATTAAGATAAATAATGCTCCATGCTTAGCATCTAGAAACTATGCTTCCATGATTTGCCAAGTTTCCTGTTTTCTAGTTATACATTTATCCAATAACCTTTGTGTTTCCCACCATTTTATGGTAAAATATGAGTAGCAAGTAAATGAAATTATTCAAATAATAGTAACATCAGTGTTATCAAAAATACATAGTGGGAACAAAGATGAAAAACAAAAGATGGTCTGGTCTTTAATAAGGGGGGGGAAAAGACAAACGTCTAATAAAAAGTAAAAAAAAAAAAGTGGCAATAAAACGAATGGTGACATTTTGTGTGGGGAATGTGTGTGTGTTGACGATTTAGGGTCCAAAAAAATGTTCATGGAACTGGGTTTGAAGAGCAGACAGATTTGGACATATAAAAAGAAAAAGCCAGTGCATTCCAAGCAGAGTGAAGCAACAAATAAAGCAACAGAGTAGGGTAAGCGTGTGCATGTATACATATACAAACACGTAATGACTGGAGTTCAGTCTGGATAGAAGCAGTGGGACTTAAGTTTGGGTATGAAAGGCTCTGAAGGAGCAAAGAAGCTCACATTTTGTTTATTAAGCAGTGGTGAGTCAAAGGTTTCAGAGGACATTAAAATGTAGAAATATAAGAAACATAAAACTAAAGAAAATTAAACATTTAAGAAAAATAAAGTGACCCTATTATATATGCATATATTTATCAACTATATGCAAAACAGTATTATATAGTGTGCCTTTGTATAGATTTCATGATGGAGTCTCCACTTACATGCTCCTCAGTTACGTTCTATTCACCATTCTTCATTTTCCAAGTGACAAGCAATTGATAATTTTACAGGATTTTCTTTCCATTCTGTATCGCTTTACAAAGTATTTTTTTTTAATTTACTTAAATTGGAAAAGCAACTTTATGTACACCAAATTCTCACACTTTGCTTGAATGAGTCCATACTTAGACTTGATAAAGACAACACACTTCTGTATTTCAAGGCAACAACACAGAAATCTGATTGGCATTTTCAGTCACTGGGCAGAGACCAACATCTGTGCCTTTCATACACAGTATCAATGTCCGAATTGGCCTGAATAATTAGCTGGACATGAATACTTTCTTTCATTCCTACGATTTTGCCTAGTCTTATGACTAGAAAAAACAAACTTCTATTACATAATTGCGTTCAATATTTTTAACCACTGAAAGTGCAGTAAATTGCTTGAAACTATACAAAAGAAAATACAAATAATGGCATTAAATATTTAAGTTATAAAATTTTAATGTAAAATACATAGATTCTACATAAAATGTCTATATAATGTTCTACAATACATTAAATCCTCAACTATTCTGTTTATTATGTTTACACATTACTGGAGAAACACTAGGAAGCGAAATTTTTATTTTCCACTTTGAATTAGCAGTACCATCTATTCTATAAATTTACCACAGAATATTTTGTTTTAATCTCCTGAATTTACACCTTTATGTTCTTTTGTTTCTAGCATCCTGAGGCTTATCAAGCAACTCTCAAAATATCCTCCAAATTTTAGTGATTCCTTTTCCTCTTCTATCTAAAACCCATAAATTTTATAAAAATTTCATTTTGCTTTCAGTATCTTACAGAGGTAATAATAAAACTGATATTCTCCAAATACTTGAGCAGTAATACTAATCTTCACACAGTTCATACGTTTAATAGTTCACAAACTTTCAAGCATCCATTAATAATTTTATTAATCTGTTGTTCAATAGTGGTTTAACACAGCATCACTATATGATAGCCAGATCTAATGAAATAAAACTACTGATACTAATCAATACTTTTTTAAAAGGGCATTCATATATAAAGCAATTATGGAGAAACCTCAAATTGGAAAACTGAACTCATTTCAATTAGTATGGGTTTAAATTGCTCAAAATAAAAATGAAATACTTAGATGTAAGTCTAACAAAATATGTACAGGATTGATATTCTGAAAACTACATAATACTTATGAAAGAAGTTAAAGAAGATCTAAATAAATGGAGAAACGTAAGTGTTCATGGGTTGGAACACTCAACATAGTAAATCTATCAATCCTCCCCAAATTCATGTACAAGTTTAATGCAGTTCCTATCAAAATTCCAACAAGACTTTTTTGTAGATAAACATAGATTATTCTAAAATTTATTTGGAAAAGCAAAGGGACTAAAATAGCTAAAACAATTTTGAAAAAGAATAAAGTAGGAGGAATCAAGCTACCCGATTTTAAGACTTAAAACCAACTATAGTAATCAAGAAAGTATGGCATTGGTGGAGGGATAGACACAAAGATCAATGGAACACAACAGAGAATCCAAAAATAGATCCAGCACATATGACCATGTGTGAGATGTTTTCTTGCTTTCTGAAACAGTATACTGTATATATGTACTATATATTATACCCTATGATAAAAGTGTTGCCCTCTGGGGCCCTTTTGCCTCTGAACAGGCTCAGATTTCATTCTTTCATATTTTTCTGTTTTCACAATTAGTTGCGTACAGTCTTTATCGATATCTGGGTATAAAGTAACAACAATCCTCCCTTCTAAGTTTTTGCTATACTCTGAATGGTCAGAGTTGATAGCAGTCTGACCTCTAGATGAACACAGAATGTCTGTATAATATAAATTTGATGCTCACCTGGAAGTTGTTCATTAGGCCATAGGAACAAGGATAGCTTTCACAAGATGAAAAGTCAAAGTTAAATTTGCAGGCTGCAGAAGTACAGTTTGTTAGCTCTGTTACAATAGTGTCATTAACGTTCCCCGTAGCATCCCGAACAACACAAGAACCTGAAGCACAAGTGACAATGAGGACAAAAAATCAAACTAATGCTTACATTCATTTCAAAATTATATACACCCATAAAGAAATTACAGTGCTGACTGTATATACTTGCTTATTACAGCATACATTGTATTTACAATTAAGGAAGGTTTACCTGGAACAGAATTTGGAAAGCATCATGGTCCTCAGTATTAAGAATTATTTGGAATAACGTACGATGTACAACTAACAGTAATGACCATTCCTTAGAGTTCATATATTCTTACTTTTGAAGCACTTTAACAATGCTTTCTCATCATATATGATGTAAAAATCACAGGCATTACAACAAAAACTAAACAATAAAACAAAAATTAAGTTTTGAAAGGAAGAGTTTTTTTAATGACTAGACAGTCTGTATACAGTTCTTCATACTTAAATTTCTTCTTTGGACTTTCAGAGCAGTGTTTGCAAAACCATCTCCTTAAAGGTACTCCTGAAACCACTGGAGGTTGAGGGCAGAACAGAGAGAGCCCTATCTAACCTTAAAGCAGCTATACTTTTATAGTTCATATTTTGATGTTCTCCATCAGAATTGTCTGGGGAAAAAAGGTTCCACTGCTTGAGCTAGTTACACAATTACTAGTGTATAGGTGATCTTTACTGACTCCGCTACTGAATATCAGGGAGAAAGGGCTACTCCTGTTGCCCTAGTGTAAACAGAATGAAATGAGTACAAGGGCAAGCATTATTGGAGCGTCAGGTAAAAACAGAAATGTTTTCCTGCAATAACAAATTATTTCCCATGAAACATAATCAGTTATATCATTTTTTTAATTAAAAGTAAATTTTCTAGCTTATGTATAATGTATATAAACAGCAGTCCCCAATTTTTTTGGCACCAGGGACTGGGTTCGTGTCAGACAATTTTTCCATGGATGGGGTGGGGATGGTGGGGGGTGGGGTGGGGTGGTGGTGGATGGTTCAGGCAGTAATGCGTGCGATGGGGAGTGGAAGATGAAGCTTCGCTCATTCACATGCCACTCCCCTCCTGCTGAGCAGCCTGGTTCCTAATGGGCCGCGGACCAGTACCGGTCTGCAACCCGGGGGCTGGGGATCCCTGTATACAAGCATGCTAGAAACTTTTAGGGGAATACAAAAATATTTTGCTAATAAGCTTATAAATGTAATTCATTTTCTTTTTTCAAAATGAATTTCAGGAATTTCTGTATGCATTGCAATGATAAATGTAATCGAGTTACTTTTTCAAATGTTAACATAGCCCACCATGATAATATTATTAGCATTTCTAACTCTTGTTTAATAAAATTTCAAAATTACATTTATGCAAATTAGCAGCTCAGTTTGTAAAAACAGTTCTGTCATTACTTCCCAACACATGACTGAATATATGGCAAAAATAAAAATTTTCTTACTCAAATACATGGAAAATTTATATTCTGTAGTCAATGAATTTGGAGTTTGTAATTCTTCTGATTAGTACTAGACTAAGATTTATTCTTGTAGTATGCTTAAAATTTTTACTGTAAAACCTGAATTTTAGAATTTAGATATTAAAGACAATGCTTACATTTTAAAAACATGTTTTCCAGGTAAACTATGTACTTTCATGAATGTGTACTAAATTCAAGACAAGACAGTATCTACAGTCAATGTATGCAAATTATATGTAAAATCAGTAGTTACTAAATTTTTTTCTGTACTCTGTTTCAGTTAAGAACCTCCTATTACAAATAGCCTTTTAAAATTATTTATTTATTTGCTTATAAATAAATAAAACACCAAAACCCTCTTTGCCATGAAAACAGTTTTTTAAAGGAAGTGCCATTATCATATGGTTGGTAACAAAATCTCTGACCTTTGACTTCCTTATCTATAAAGATTTAGAGACTGGCTGATCACTTAAGTCCTTTCTTCAAGTTCTAAAATGTTATGATTCCATGAATGTATTAAAGTGGCTTAAAACCATTTTCATTAATTTAATAACACTTTTCATTCAATTCCTGTGCATTGAAATTAGGTTTTATGGTAAAAAATGCCAGGTATTTCTTAATAGCCTTGAAACAATCTTCATACAACAAGATTACATAAAAATATAAAATAACCATCATAAACAAAAATATTCCAAAATTTGTAACGCTCAGAAAGTAAAATGCATTTACTTCTACATATGAATTACATTTTCTGTAAATATATCTCAGTGAAATTTAAGAATCTGCAGATAAGATTTTACATAACTTTCTAGCTTACTAATTAATAGAAATCCTAAAGGAAAAACCTTAGAGCATTTAGTGACTTAGATAATGTCTACAGAATCACCGCTAGTTTACTTAAGTATTTTTGAAAATACAAAACTTAGAATCTTTTTATTGAACTATTTCTTAATTTAAAAGTTAGAAATATAATGTCATGAAAATGAATCTTTATAGTATGTACATCATTAAATTTCTGAAACACATAACAAATGTAAGGTTATTTACCTACAGATACTGCAATTCCTATGTAAACCACCGTAGTAATTAAAATGGCTAAGAGTGTTCCTTTGGGTATGGCTGACTGAGGATCCTAGAAGACAAGAACATTTTTTAAGTCTACCTTTAAAAATAAATATAGGTATATCACTTTTTGTATAAAATTGATACAGCATTATTAAAATACTTACTGCGAGATCACCTGAGATATTTGCTCCAGCCAGAATACCAGTTGCGGCAGGAAAAAAGATGGCAAACACAGAAAAAAAGTTCTCTTCCTCTCGAAAATCTGGCCCAAAGTTCTCATTAAATATTTCAGCTGTAGAGAACAAAATATTTTTGGCAATTAATGGATAGCAGATTAGACCATGATAATTTAGGTTAAGAATAAGTGTTTATCTAAGACCCCTGACTTTTCTTCAGCTCAAGTAACTGGTAAATTCTTGAATTATTTCCTAATTCAAGTATGTATTGGTGTTTCTCTTTTCTTATATGAGGGAAATGGTTTACATTCAAAATGATTTGACCTGGTTCATGCCCCGCTATTTTTTATACCTTACTAATTATGTTTCAAGCACCTCTAACTTGATTGTTATCTCTCCAAGAGGTCAAAGAAGCAAGAAAGCAGGCAGAAGAACAAAAGGGACATAAAACAAACCTGGAACCACATTTTTCCTTACATCCAGCTTATATTCTATCTATCTGTACAGCTTTCTCTATTTCCTAGTGGTGACTTGTTTGACTTTTGAGGCTATTCATCTGGCATCCAGATAATTTGTAGCTAAGACAAACCAGGTAAAGGTCCTTTCCATTTCAACAATAATGAAAGCTTCAACTAGTCCTGCTGTTTCCATCTATTCTGACAGGCCCTGACACTGAAACAACCAATTAACGGTCATCCATCCATCCATCCAATATTTGCATATACACCACGTGCCAGGTCCTGTACTGGAACCATCCAGTATCTCAAAGTACTGAGAGATCCAACAGCAACAAGCTACCTTCATGGAACTTAAGAGTATCAATGAGGAGCTACAAAACAAGTTAAAAAGGTCACTGCAAATAGCAGTAAATGTACGGATGGAAACAGGGTGTTGTGATAAATAATGAAAGAGAGACAAACTAATTCAATGTGGTTACAGAAGGCTAAAGAGATACAACTAAGGAGCTAACACTTAAGCTGAGACTTTAATGAGCAGGAATCAGCCATGTGATGTTCCAGGAGAAAGAGTACACCAGGAATAACCAACAACATGTAGAAAGGCGCTGAGGCAGGAAAAAAGTTTACCTCTTTTGGAGAACTAAAGATGCAAAGCCCTCACAGTAAGGGGGAGATGAAATGAGATGGAAGGGATCAGCAGGGGTGAGATTATGCAAAATTTTAATTTTATAGGAGTTTAGATTTTGTCCTACGCCAAGGTGGGCGTAGAACCACACAACTGACATGATGCTTATGTGGATGCTGCATGGACAGTGGACTGAAAGCATCAGCATCTGAAGCAGGGAGACCAATTAGGAGGTACTGCAGTGGTTCAATCTAGTGATGGGAGAATAATGTACTGATTAGAGAAGGATTAGTAAGTAAGAGGGCAAGTAGAAAACACTGAAATCCTGGTTTCTTTCACTTACTAGGATGGAGAGGTCTGAGAACGGTTAGGTAGGAGGGACATCAAATAAACAATTGAATGTGTACCTATATCTGGAGTTTAAAGGAGAGATGCAGGAATAGAAATATGTGAATCTCTTGAGAGCATTTTGAGCCATGAGAAAAGATATTGCCAAAGGAAAGAATACAGTTAGAAGATGCAGGACAACACTCTGTGCAACTCTGACATTTAGAGGATGGAAAGAAGAGAAGGGGTAACAGGAGTAATAGATATAGTGACCAGTGAATTAGGTAGAAAAGAACTCACTAGAACACAGTGACTGACATCAAATAAAACAAGAAAAGTGTTTCAAGGAGAATGGGACAACTAAATATAATGTTGCTGAGAGTCAGAAGACTAAAAAACTGCACGCTGTACCTAGCAACATGTTATTGTGACCATGACAGACAGAAGCCAGTTAATAGGGGTTGAGAATGAATGAAATAAGACCATTTGGTGAAAGTAACATGGGGAATAAGTTACACACAGTCTCAAAGTATCTCTCCACAAACTACTTATTAATTACAAAGAAGAAAGTGGCAACCTAACAACAGATAAAACTCTCAGGTAGCACTTTCACCAAGTCATTAAATTTAACACCATCAGTGATGGGGAAAACTGACATCATGTGAGTCTCCTGATGTGAGACTCTGAAGACACACTCTTCATGTAGTGTTCTTGGCAAAAGTAAACAAGTGAATCTATGGAAATCAAACAAAACCAACTGGAGGGACTTTCTAAAAAAACAAATGGTCTGTACTCTTGAAGAATGTCAATGTAGGGAAAGAAAAATAAAAGGCTGTGGGGCGGACCAAGAGGATGTGGAAATCATGTATCCGCACAACTAGGGGACCTACCAGGCACCAGTGGGGGACCATGGACACAAAAGGGGATGGGAGGAACCCCCAGTGACCGGCTTGCGGGATCTTGGTTCCCAGGCTGGAGGTCAGGCCTGAGCTCCTGTGGTGGGAGCTCTGAGTCCAAACCACTGGACTAACAGAGAACCTACGATCCCAGGCAATATTAATTAGAGTGAGGCTTCCCAGAGGTCCTAATCTCAGCACCAAGACCCAGCTCCATCCAACTGTCTGCAAACTCCAGTGCTGGATGCCTTAGGCCAAACAACCAGTAAGACAAGAATACAGCCCCACCCATCAAAAAAAAAAAAAAAAAGAAAGAAACGACAAAAAAATATGTTACATATGAAGGAGCAAGGTAAAAACCTACAAAACCAAATAAATGAAGACGAAATAGGCAACCTACCTGAAAAAAGAATTCAGAGTAATGATAGTAAAGATGACCCCAAATCTCGGAAACAGAATGGAGAAAATACAAGAAACACTTAACAAGGATCTAGAAGAACTAAAGAGCAAACAAACAATGATGAACAACACAATAACTGAAATTAAAAGTACAATACAAAGTACTCTAGAAGGAATCAATAGAATAACTGAGGCAGAAGAACAGATAAGTGAGCTGGAAGATAAAATGGTGGAAATAACTGCCAGGGAGCAGAAAAAAGAATGAAAAGAATTAAGGACAGTCTCAGAGGCCTCTGGGACAACATTAAACACAGCAACATTCAAATTATAGGGGTCCCAGAAGAAGAAGAGAAAAAGAAAGGGTCTGAGAAAATATTTGAAGAGATTATAGTCGAAAACTTCCCTAACATGGGAAAGGAAATAGTCAATCAAGTCCAGGAAGCACAGAGAGTCCCATACAGGATAAACCCAAAGAGAAACATGCCAAGACACATATTAATCAAACTATCAAAAATTAACTACAAAGAAAATATATTAAAAGCATCAAGGGAAAGCAACAAATAACACACAAGGGAATCCACATAAGGTTAACAGCTGATCTTTCAGCAGAAACTCTGCAAGCCAGAAGGGACTGGCAGGACATATTTAAAGTGATGAAAGGGAAAAACCTACAAACAAGAATACTCTACCCAGCAAGGATCTCATTCAGATTCGATGAAGAAATTAAAACCTTTACAGACAAGCAAAAGTTAACAGAATTCAGCACCACCAAACCAGATTTACAACAAATGCTAAAGGAACTTTTCTAGGCAGGAAACACAAGAGAAGGAAAGGACCTACAAAAACAAAACCAAAGCAATTAAGAAATGGTAATAGGAACCTACATATTGATAATTACCTTAAATGTAAAAGGATTGAATGCTCCAACCAAAAGACACAGACTGGCTGAATGGATACAAAAACAAGACCCATATATATGCTGTCTACAAGAGACCCACTTCAGACCTGGGGAAACATACAGACTGAAAGTGAGGGGATAGAAAAAGATATTCCATGCAAATGGAAATCAAAAGAAAGCTAGAGTAGTAATTCTCATATCAGACAAAATAGACTTTAAAATAAAGCCTATTACAAGAGACAAAGAAGGACACTACATAATGATCAAGGGATCAATCCAAGAAGAAGATATAACAATTGTAAATATTTATGCACCCGATATAGGAGCACCTCAATACGTAAGGCAAATGCCAACAGCCATAAAAGGGGAAATTGACAGTAACACAATCCTAGTAGGGCACTTTAACACACCCCACTTTCACCAGTGGGCTGATCATCCAAAATGAAAATAAAAAAGCAAACACAAGTTTTAAATGAGACATTAAACAAGATGGACTTAATTGATATTTATAGGACATTCCATCCCAAAACAACAGAATACACTTTCTTCTCAAGAGCTCATGAAACATTCTCCAGGATAGACCATATCTTGGGTCATAAATCAAGCCTTGGTAAATTTAATAAAATTGAAATCATATCAAGTATCTTTTCTGACCACAACGCTATAAGACGAGATATCAACTGCAGGAAAAAAAAAACTGTTAAAAATACAAACACATGGAGGCTAAACAGTACACTACCAAGAGATCACTGAAGAAATCAAAGAGAAAACCAAAAAACTACCTAAAAACAAATGACAATGAAAACATGACAATGCAAAATGTATGAGATGCAGCAAAAGCAGTTCTAAGAGGGAAGTTTATAGCAATACAATCCTACCTCAGGAAACAAGACACATCTCAAACAACCTAACCTCACATTTAAAGCAGTTAGAGAAAGAAGAACAAAAAAATCCCAAAGGTAGCAGACGGAAAGAAATCATAAAGATCAGATCAGAAATAAATGAAAAAGAAATGAAGGACACAATAGCAAAGATCAATAAAACTAAAAGCTGGTTCTTCGAGAAGATAAACAAAATTGATAAACCATTAGCCAGACTCATCAGGAAAAAAAGGGAGAAGACTCAAATCAACAGAACTAGAAATGAAAATGGAAAAGTAACAACTGACACTGCAGAAATACAACGGATCATGAGAGATTACTACAAGCAACTATATGCCAATAAAATGGACAACCTGAAAGAAATGGATAAATTCTTAGAAATGCACAACCTGCCAAGACTGAACCTGGAAGAAAGAAAATATGAACAGACCAATCACAAGCACTGAAATTAAGACTGTGATTAAAAATCTTCCAACAAACAAAGGCCCAGGACCAGATGGCTTCACAGGTGAATTCTATCAAACGTTAAAAGAAGAGCTAACACCTATCCTTCTCAAACTCTTCCAAAATACAGCAGAAGAACACTCCCAAGCTCATTCTACAAGGCCACCATCACCCTGATACCAAAACCAGACAAAGATGTCACAAAGAAAAAGATCTACAGGCCAATATCACTGATGAACATAGATGCAAAAATCCTCAAAAAAATACTAGCAAACAGAATCCAACAGCACATTAAAAGGATCATACACCATGATCAAGTAGGGTTTCTCCCAGGAATGCAAGGATTCTTCAATATATGCAAATCAATCAATGTGATATACCATATTAACAAATTGAAGGATAAAAACCATATGATCATCTAAATAGATGCAGAAAAAGCTTTCGACAAATTCAACACCTATTTATGATAAAAACTCTGCAGAATGTAAGCACAGAGGGAACTTATCTCAACATAATAAAGGCTACACATGACAAACCCACAGCCAACATCGTTCTCAATGGTGAAAAATTGAAACCATTTCCTCTAAGATCAGGAACAAGACAAGGCTGCCGACTCTCACCACTATTATTCAACATAGATTTTCCAAATCTATGTTGAGTAATCTTGTTCCTGATAATAATTTTAGCCACAGCAATCAGAGACAAAAAAGAAATAAACGGAATCCAAATTGGAAAAGAAGAAGGAAAAGTGTGACTGCTCGCAGATGACATGATACTATACCTAGAGAATTGTAAAGATGCTACCAGAAAAGCACCAGATCTAATCAATGAATTTGTAGAGTAGCAGGATACAAAATTAATGTACAGAAATCTCTTGCATTCCTATACACTAATGATGAAGAATCTGAAAGAGAAATTAAGGAAACACTCCCAGTTACCATTGCAACCAAAAGAATAAAATACCTAGGAATAAATCTACCTAGGGAGAAAAAAGACATGTATGCATAAAACAATAAGACACTGATGAAAGAAATTAAAGATAATACAAACAGATAGAGAGGTATACCATGTTCTTGGATTGGAAGAATCAACATTGTGAAAATGACTCTACTACCCAAAGCAATCTACAGATTCAATGCAATCCCTATCAAACTAACAATAGCATTTTTCACAGTACTAGAACAAAAAACTTCACAATTTGTATGGAAACACAGAAGACCCAGAACAGCCAAAGCAATCTTGAGAAAGAAAAATGGAGCTGGAGGAATCAGGCTCCCTGACTTCAGAATACACTACAAAACTGACTTCAGAATATACTACAAAACTACAGTAATCAAGACAGTATGGTACTGGCATAAAAAGAGAAATATAGATCAATGGAACAGGATAGAAAGCCCAGAGATAAACCCATGCACATATGGTCACCTTATATTTGAAAAAGGAGGCAAGAATATTCAATGGAGAAAAGACAGCCTCTTCAATAAGTGGTGCAGGGAAAACTGGACAGCTACATGTAAAATAATGAAATTAGAATACTCCCTAATACCATACACAAAAATAAACTCAAAATGGATTAAGGGGCTTCCCTGGTGGCGCAGTGGTTGAGAGTCCGCCTGCCAATGCGCGGGACGCAGGTTCGTGCCCCGGTCCGGGAGGATCCCACATGCTGCGGAGCGACTGGGTCCGTGAGCCATGGCCGCTGGGCCTGTGGGTCCGGAGCCTGTGCTCCGCAGCGGGAGAGGCCACAGCAGTGAGAGGCCCGCATACCGCAAAAAAAAAAAAAATGGATTAAAGACCTAAATGTAAGGCCAGACACTATCAGACTCTTAGAGGAAAACATAGGCAGAACACTCTATGACATAAATCACAACAAGATCCTTTTTCATCTATCTCCTAGAGAAATGGAAATAAAAACAAAAATAAACAAATGGGACCTAGAAACTTAAAAGCTTTTGCACAGCAAAGGAAACCGTAAACAACACTAAAAGACAACCCTCAGAATGGGAGAAAATATTTGCAAATGAAGCAACTGACAAAGGATTAATCTCCAAAATTTACAAGCAGCTCATGCAGCTCCATATCAAAAAAACAAACAACCCAATCCAAAAATGGGCAGAAGACCTAAATAGACATTTCTCCAAAGAAGATATACAGATTGCCAACAAACACATGAAAGGAGACTCAATATCACTAATCATTACAGAAATGTAAATCAAAACTACAATGAGATATCACGTCACACTAGTCAGAATGGCCATCATCTAAAAATCTACAAACAATATATGCTGGAGAGAGTGTGGAGAAAATGGAACCCTCTTGCACTGTTGGTGGGAATATAAATTGATACAGCCACCATGGAGAACAGTATGGAGGTTCCTTAAAAAACTAAAAATAGAACTACCATATGACCCAGCAATCCCACTACTGGGCATATACCCTGAGAAAACCATAATTCAGAAAGAGTCATGTACCACAATGTTCATTGCAGCTCTATTTACAATAGCCAGGACATGGAAGCAACCTAAGTGTCCATCGATAGATGAATGGATAAAGAAGATGTGGCACATATATACAACGGAATATTACTCAGCCATAAAAAGAAACGAAATTGAGATATTTGTAGTGAGGTGGATGGACCTAGAATCTGTCACACAGAGTGAAGTAAGTCAGAATGAGAAAAACAAGTACCGTATGCTAACACATATATATGGAATCTAAAAAAAAAAAAAAAAAATGGTTCTGATGAACCTAGTGGCAGGACAGGAATAAAGATGAAGACGTAGAGAATGGACTTGAGGACACAGGGAGGGGGATGGGTAAGCTGGGACGAAGTGAGAGAGTAGCATGGACATATACACACTACCAAATGTAAAATAGATAGCTAGTGTAAAGCAGCTGCATAGCACAGGGAGATCAGCTCGGTGCTTTGTGACCACCTAGAAGGGTGGGATTAGGAGGTGGGGAGGGAGGCACAAGAGGGAGGGGATATGGGGATATATGTATGCATATAGCTGATTCACTTTGTTATACAGCAGAAACTAACATAACATTGTAAAGCAATTATACTCCAAAAAAGCTGTTAAAAAAATAAATAAAAAATAAAAGGCTAAGGCACTGTTTCAGATTAAAGGGGACTGAAGATTATGTAAAGAACTAGTTTTAAAAAAAGGAGATTGAAGAGGCATGACAAGTGAATGCAATACAGGATCATGGACTGGATCCTGGAACAGGGAATAAAAAGTCTGTACATAATCTTTGTACAAACAGTTGGAGGGACTTCCCTGGTGGTGCAGTGGTTAAGACTGTGCTTCCAATGCAGAGGGCCAGGTTTCGATCCCTGGTCAGGGAGGTAGATCCCACATGCATGCCGCAACTAAGAGTTCACATGCCACAACTAAGGAGCCTGCCTGCCGCAACTAAGACCCGGCACAACCAAATAAGAAAAAAAGAAAGAAAGGAAGAAAGAAAGAGTTGGAAAAATTTGTACATGAAAAATGTTATATATAACATTATGCCAAAGTTAAACCTCCTGAACTGTCCTTTTCCTTAGTAGATGCACACTTAAGTATTTATAGGTAAGAAGTCATGATTTCTGCAACTTCTCTCAAAAGGTTTAGCAATCATAGTAATAACAATTAGATATATGAGTGATAAAATAAATGTGGCAAAAAAGAACATAAAAGTGTAAATTTTTTTGTGAATGTAGGTAAAGGGTGCAAGGAATTCATTTATTTTTTTATAAATTTATTTATTTTTATTTATTTGTTTTTTGGCTGCGTTGGGTCTTCGTTGCTGCACGTGGGCTCTCTCTAGTTGCGGCAAGAGGGACTACTCTTTATTGCGGTGCGCGGGTTTCTCATTGGCTTCTTTTTGTTGTGGAGCACGGGCTCTAGGCACACAGGCTTCAGTAGTTGTGGCTCGCGGGCTCTAGAGCGCTGGCTCAGTAGTTGTGGCGCACAGGTTTAGTTGCTCCTCGGCATGTGGGATCTTCCTGGACCAGGGATCGAACCCTGTGCCCAGAGATTGTCAGGCAGACTCTTAACCACTGAACCACCAGGGAAGCCTCCAAGGAATTTATTGTATTAATTTTTCAAGTTGTCTGTGAGTTTCAATTTTTTTTGAAATAACAAGCAATAAATGGGAGGTAAGGATTTGAGAAATTTGTCTGTGAAAGGGGCCTGGAAAGTAAGGTGGTAACTGGAGGAGAATAAAAGACCAGAGGTAGTATTTTCAAGAATGGGAATTACTAGAGCAAGTATGTAAGGTTATACAGAGCTGACAGTTTTGATGCAGGGAAGCAAGTAAATTACCAAAGGATAAATGCCTTTGAGAAAGTAAATGAAATGGGATCTAGATCACAGCAGAGGCACCAGTCTTTGGCAAAAGGGAGATATTTCTCATATCAAAAAGGAAAAAGGAGAAAATGAATATCCCTATTAGGTAGTCATTTGAACTGACAAGTTTATTAACATAACCTGTTCACTGCAGACACTACCTTAATAAAAGGAAGGCCAAGCAGTATCAACTGCTAAAAAGGAAAAGTCATATTCCAAAGTATATTTAAATTTATTTACCTCAGATTGAGATAAGCCCAGATGTGCTATTTGAATACAATATAAATTATTACTATACTAGATAAGGATGGATCTGAAAAAAAGGAAATGAAAAATATGGCCTAGCAGATATTTACAGATATTTTTAAATCAATTAAAGCCATAAACAGAAAATACATATTAGGAATCTTTTTAGAAGTAACCATCTACTATAATTTTAGAAATAAAGGTGGCAAAAACGAATGTTCAAAAGTCTATAATGTAAAAAAAATTTAAGTAAAAAACACATTCATAATTAGAAGAAATGTCACAAATACAATTTATGAGAGAACGAAATACAGAAAATTATCTAACTAATAATACTAACCTTCACTTCTGGCATGCCTAAAAGACACCTCTTCCCCTAATTCAGGAAATCATGATTAGACATTTAGTGCCTGGTTTCAGAAGTAGGCATAAGCGCTAGTAACCAGAACAGACATCACACTATCTATCAACTCAGGATGAGTAGGTAAAATTATTGCAGGCAGGTGTTCTTGCTTAAGGTAAGCACCTTGAAACAACTCTTATGTGAAAACTGCCCAACCAAGTCAGTGTCAGACATAGGCCAAACAAGCGCGACTCATATATGTTCCAAGGATGGTGTGGTGTTACCAGGTGGCAATTAGATTAAGGAGCTTACACCAGAAGGTAAATCAACTAGGTCTCTAGGATCCAAAATTTAGTCAACTAATTTTTTTCCAGTAAGACTTTCTGAAGGAAGAAGTGCATTGATTTATTGTACATTCTGCATCTTTTCACAAATCTGTATGCATAGCTCTGGGCTAAACAACTCAGGAGAAGTGAAGCTAGGCTTTTCCTTCTAAGGCTTCAAAACAAGGAGTTTTTGTCAATTTAAGACAGACACACCTATTACCCTAAGTGATAAGCACCTCTGATGCTACTGCAACTATTCTTTCTGGCTTTCATTCTACCTTGCAGAGATAGGTTCAGAACGGCTGCTCAGTGGAGGGAGTGGGGAGAAGAGGAGATGCAGAAAGACACTTTAGGAAACAATAAGTGACAAGTAAATTTCACCTGTAGTGAAAATTAGATGCAGACTGAAAGAGGGTATGGAAGATAAAAACTGGAAAATTCTCACACAATTAATAATGTAAACTGTAGAAAAACTTAGGTTGCAATTATACCAAGAAACTAATATTTCTAGTTGCTTTCACAGTCTTAGGCACTTTTAGATTATTGTGTTTAAATACAACTAAAAGAATGAAAAAGTGATGTTAGAACAAAACTTACAATTTCAGTAACAAATTCTCCAAATGAGAAGAGAACAAAAGCACTTTTCCTCAATAGCACTGATTTCTCTACATTCTATCACCTTTTGTTGCTAGTAATCAGAAATGAAAGATGTAAATAAAAGTGATTTTTTTTACTCCAATTACACAACAAACATAGAGGAACCAAACTAAACTGGAAAGTCAATTACTGTTAGTCACTACACCAAACTCAATTACATTACAAACTATGTAAAATGTACTAAATTTATTTAACACTGGAATGCTGTAATATGCACCTTTAAAAAAAATTCTATCTTTCTTACTTACACTTATAACCAAAGAAACCTTTGGGTTTCTTGCTCTCCAATGGGATAAATGTTCCTATGATGAAATCAGCAATAGCAAGTAGTAGAATCACCAAAAGCACAATCTGAGCCTGAAATTTTAAACGTGAAAAATCAAAATCAAATATATCATGTCTATACATTAATTCAGTTCGACTAGAATATAACTTCCATGAGGGAAAGCTTCTGTCTTATTTCCCTGGTGCCTCACACAATGCCAAGCACAAAGCAGGTGCTTAATAAATTTTTGTTAAATGAACAATCTTTAAAGAACTATCCAAAATGAATAGCAAAAGTAGGATCAGGCCATATATTTCTGAAATGAATTAAAGATGTGCATGTCCTGTTAACAAATAACAGAAACTTTAAAAATATAGGAAAAAAATCACAGTACTTATATTACCTTTACTAAATCCCTCTGACATACCCCATAATTCTTTTTTTTCCTACATACTCTGATTACCTCTTAAAATGACTGTTATCTCCAAATCCTCACTACGTCGCCAAATAGAAAATGATCTTATACGTGAACTTCTTTGAAAATGGCCACTTAGGAACCTTCAAAATCTGAAAATATTACTACACCTTAGAACATTCCTAAAACACAAGGTCTAAAAGTTTGTACATTCAACATTTACAAATGTTCCAATGATATCACTACTTACTTTTGCCTCCCACTCCATTCCAGCTACTGAGATACCTAAAAGGATTACCACTGTAATGGCTCCAATAATTCGGATATCATTGATTTCATCTATCATAAGTATGGAATGTTCCTACAAAAAGAAAATAATAGGATGAGCAGTATTAGTTAGTTCAGATAAATTCTTCAATTCTCTTTGAAAGTTTTAGAACTATCACAGTGCCTCACATGCAGAAGTTGAATAAATGCCTACTTAAGGAATGAATAGAGAGACCTAGGGAAAAGGAATGAATTACTGTTTACTATTAAGGTGTCATTCAAGCAGCTGAAGACATCAAAAGTATGATCAAATTATTAACGCTGCTGTATTTTATACAGACTCAAATATGAAAAAGAATTGCTAACAAGTAAGGAAAAAAATCCTAATATGACTAGGTAGTACTAATAGGATTTTTTAAAGTTACAAAGCAGAAATATATTTTGCATTCATTGTGGTTAGTGAGCTCATTCTTTTAATGGTCTCTTATGTTGCATAAGGAAAAGAGATGAACACACTATCATGCTGCTGTCCAAATCACACCAATCCGTTCTAAGAGCAAAATTACTTGTGGCTAAATATCAATGACATCAAAAACATATACTAAATTAAACAATGAATGAATATGAATTCTTAATGATTACACCGCTTTCTCACTTCCTTTGCTTTGTCTCTTTGGCCTACACAACTAAGGTCAATGCCAATGCAAGAGTCAGTCCTTTCAGATGTCACACTTCCTAACATACCATGTACTACAGTAGATGAACAGTTACAACCTAACATGACAACTATATGTGTCACTCAAGGTTCCTCTCATTTAATAATACTGAATCCTATTTCACTTGTACTGCTTTAACTACACACATACTAATTACTCTTTTCAAACAAGTTCTCAACTCCAGAGCAATATTATCAACCACTTTCTGGCCAGCTCTATTTAGATATACTACTTAGATATACCAAATTAGACATCCAAAACGAAAATGTTCTGCATCCTCTCTCACAGTAAATGGCATTACCATCCGTCTAAATCTTCCTTTCTCTTTCTCTAATTTCCCACATCTCATTCATCAAGTCCACTTACTCAACTTTTTAAAAATCTCTCAAATACACCCACATCTCTCCAGCCTCACTGGTCACTGGTTTAATATTAGCCACCATCTCCTCTCAGGACAGCTACAACAACCTTTTAAATGGTCTCCATCTCCAGATGTGATCCCTCAAATACATTCTTTATACTGTGGTCAGATATTTCTTTAGGCCCCAAATCTGATTATCATGGATCCGCAACTCCAGTCAAGGTAAGATTCAAATTTAAGAGCAAATAAAACCCTTCCTGGCATGATTCTTTTTTCTCCCTCTCATCTATCTCTTGCCTCTTAGTGCTCCAGCCATACTGAAATATTCTGTTTTTCTTTTTTAATATATCATACTCTACTCCTTCTAGATCTGTTTCCTTTTCTTCCCTATTCCCCTCATACCATACTTTACCTCTCCTATCTGCCTGCTAATGGCTAGACTCCCTTCCTTGGAAAACCCTGCCTTGACACTCCTCTGACACCCCACTCCTGGATGGTATACTAAGTGATCCCCCTCGTGTTGCCACGGCCCCCTACAGTTAGCCATTTCTGACACTCTATAATAAATTTTTTTGTCTATCTCCCATACTAAACGTCTTGAAAGGCGAGTTTCATGTTCCTTGCTGCTTTCCTAGTATCATATATGGTAAGTGGCACATAAACCCTCAATAAAGATTTGGGAAACAAATGACTGGAAAAAGGCGAATTACCTTAAGCAACTCCACCACAGTTTCGGCAAATCCAACCACATACATAGCAACTGCAACAGCATTGGCAAAAGCGAAGATCAGGCCAATCGCACCGCCAAATTCTGGCCCTAGACTTCTAGATATTAAATAATATGCTCCTCCTAAAGAAAAGGAAAAAAAACACGCCAAAAGTACTAATGTTAGAATTTTAAATGTCAATCCTTTTAATTATACAAGACTTCACAAAGCACATGCCACCAGTCAACACAGCAGTTAAACTCATAGGCAAGTGGGTGAGCATATTTTTAGGAAGAAACACCCAGAAAGAATTCTTTACAACCCACTTCATTCATAACAGTTCTGAATATCCAGAGAATTCTCCTCATGTTAAATATAAAATCATCCTGCTATTTAAATATCTTTCTCTTCTAAAACTTAGATTAAAATGGGTAACAGCCTCTTCCTCATATTCAGAGACACCAAGATCATTTCCCAATGATTTTCTAAGTAGTAGTTTTAATCTTAATGTAACATTTAAATTCACAATCGACATGATTCCAGTTACTTAAATTAGTGTGGTAATTTGCTGGTAACGTGAATACTAAGGCAAAAAAGAAAGTATCAGAAGAAACTTAAAGGATAGCACATACTGGCACCCTTAACAGATATATTAATAGTTTGTATTCTAATAAATCCTGCCTAAATGGCAGAGTAGACAAAGACATTAAATAAGCTGTCATGAAGCAAGTATTTTTCTAACTTGAAAAACAAATCAGTAGGATGATTTTGAGTCAGTCTAGTCTTAGTTGAAGTCACTAAGAGCTCTCCTTGTTGGACACTGAAGAAGTATTTATTCTTAAGACCATATAATGAAATGCCATTAAACAGCTTAATATTTATTTCTACTGCTTTCCCAGTATAATGAAGACAAACGCAACAACAGATTCTACAATTTAATAAAGTACTAAATGTACAAACTTTATTTTGGAAATATCTGTAATAGGTTTTGTAGTTAATTTTTATCAAGTTTCTCAAAATATTATATACTTTAAACCTGTCCAACAAAACTACCTTAGTAATTCACTTTACTAATTAATAATTTTTATCATCTTGAAAATTCTGAAGAAAAAGAATTGCAACCTGACCATTTAGTATTAGTCTCACTTTATTTATGAGATGAAATGACTTAAAAATTTCCCCCAAATCTTTCTGAACACTAAAAATTCTAATGGACTTATATAATGACAAGTTTAATTAATCACAAGGAAAATCCCTGGAATATAATTAATCACAGCCTGCATTTAACAAACATGTTTTCAAAATTCATGTAAATTATTTCATTTAATCCCAATACCAATAATGAATTAAGAGAAGTATTACCTATCCCGATTTTATAGATAAGAAAATTAAGTCACAATAAAAGGTTAATTGAAATCAGTCAACCATTCACATGCTTCAGTAGTTGACAATACAAACTTTAGAATGAGAAATATCACCAAGAGAGCCTATAAATCATGGAATTCATTTGTTATGTGTTTAAAGTTTTGATTTTATGAAATTTCAAATCTTTCTATTACTAAAAATATATATATCTTCTTTTTAAAATTTATTTATTTAATTTTATTTTGGCTGCATTGGGCCTTTGTTGCCGTGCACAGGCTTTTCTCTAGTTGCCGCGAGCACGGGCTACTCTTCATTGTGGTACGGGGGCTTCTCATCGTGGTGGCTTCTCTTGTTGCGGAGCATGGGCTCTAGGCACGCAGGCTTCAGTAGCTGTGGCACGCGGGCTCAGTAGTTGTGGCTCGTGGACTCTAGAGTGCGGGCTCAGTAGTTGTGGTGCACGGGCTTAGCTGCTCTGCGGCATGTGGGATCTTCCCGGACCAGGGCTCAAACCCATGTCCCCTGCATTGGCAGGCGGATTCTTAACCACTGCACCACCAGGGAAGCCCCCCAAAAATATCTATCTTAAGGGGCATTTAACATGGGTAAAGATAATGGGAAGGGAAATATGAATATTCTTTATATGAATAAAGATAATCGGAAGGGAAATGAATATAAGTAACAAATTCTGACATTTCAGAACTATTTAAAAATCTTCTTCCAATTGGGATACCTAAACTTAAAACCTAGGACCCAGTTTCATTACTTTTTAAAAGATTTTTATTTTTTTTAAGAAAAAGTTACATATGAAGACTATAAAAGCATCTGCTTATCGTCCTATACTTTAAATTCCTGATGAAAAGCAAAAGTACTCTGCCCTATTTCTTCTCACTTCCATTCCTGCATCCTAGAGGTAACCAGTTTTAAGAGCAGCTTTCTCCCCCTTTTTTTCCTTAGCAACAAAATAGATAGCATAAAAGATCTACTACTCTGAAAAACTGGTCTATTTACTAATCAGCATAGAGTGGCATCTTAAATTAAAATTTTTATTAAATTTAAATTTTATTAAATTTTTAACTTAATTCTAGCAAGTACAATTGACTCTCGCATGACACAGGTTTGCACTGTGCAGGTCCACTTATACGTGGATGTTTTTCAACAAATATAGTGAAAAACTTTTTGGAGATTTGCGACAATTTGAAAAAACTCACAGACGAATCACACAGCATAGAAATATTGAAAAGATTAAGACAAGGTTATGTATGTCATGAATGCATAAAATATATGTGGATACCAGTCTATCCTTACATAGGTATGAGTTGAGTGATATTTAATATAAAATTAATGTGTTAATTTTCTTAGTGTTTTATGTAACTTTGCTCTCAGAGAATTAATTACCGTTCAGTATGTGCCGTATTTCCCCTCACCCCTTCTAATTAGAGAAACTGACTATCATCACAGATAAATGTTTTTTTAAAATGTTACAATGTTAACAATACTGTATTATGAATATGACTGTACTGCTATATGCCATAAAAATTGTACAATGATTCACTCAGTGTATAGGCTAGGCTATCCTGACACAATCGTATCATTATACTGGGTTACAATAAAGCAATCATATTGCTGCCTCTTTGTTATCAATGTATGAATTGTTATACCTGTAAGTAAATACAAATTTCTTTTTCCACATTAGCCTCTTTTTAATGTTTTTTTAATTTCTCATATTTAAAAAAAATTTTTTGTTGGAGGATAGCTGATTTACAATCTTGTGTTAGTTTCAGGTGTACAGCAAAGTGAATCTTTTCATATTTATCTCTAGTGTTAGTAATATGTGTAACATACACTACACAGTGTTTTGTATTATATAAGACAATATTGATGTAGGCAGTGACAGATGATACATCTTGCAAACAGATGATATAAAACATATGGGATCAGTACAGTACTGTAAATGTACCTTTTCCTCCCTAGGATTTTCTTAATAACATTTTATTTTCTCTAGCTTACTTTATTGTAAGAATGCAGTATATAATACATATATACAAAATATGTGTTAATTGATGGTTTATGTTATGTGCAAGACTTCTGGTCAACAGTCTATTAGTTAAGTTTTGGGGGACTTCAAAGTTATACATGGATTTTCGACTGAACAGGGGTCATCAGCACCTCTAACCTATGTGTTGTTCAAGGGACAACTATACTATTACCATTCCCATTTACATATACGAAAATTAAAGCTTAGAGAAGTTAAATAACTTGACCAAGGTCATGCAAGTAGTAAGGGAAGAAGTAGGCTTAAACTCAGGTCTCTCTGACTTGTGTGCTTACTTGGTACAGTAGGTATAATTAAATTAGCCTTTTTATTATCATTGAATAAGCTGAAGAGTATGAAAAAAATTATGATGAATTAAGAGGCAACAATAGAAAAAATAACTATTTTATTTACAAAAAATCTACTGCTCAAGCAAACACGGGAAGTCAATATGGAAAAAATACCCTCATGGACTCTCATAATTTGGCCATAAAATGCCTTGTCTCCTGAGTGTAGAAGACATCAATGAGTCAGGTACGAGAGATACTTAAGTAATGACAATACTATATACACTGGGTTCCATTATTACTACACATTGATCTGGGGACACATGCCCCTGAAGCTCTCACTAGATTTCAAATCAACAACCAAAACACTGACTAGGTTAATCAAGAGCCATATGATTACTGGCCATAAAGTAAGTCACTATAAATTTCAAAGAATTGAAATGAGACAGTATTACTGACCACAACAGTGTTAAATTAAATGTATAGACTTCCCCTAACTATTTCTAAATTATGCAACACACTTTTAAGTAACCCACTAGTAAAAGAATAAACCACAGGGAAATTAAAAAGCATTTTGAATTGAATGATAATGAAAAGAAAACATATCAAAATTAGTGGGATATATCTAAAACAGGAATTACAGGGAAATTTATAGTTTTAAATTCTTATATTAAAAAATGATACTTCAATTAAAAATAAATAAATAAATAAGGTGAAATCAATGATCTAAGCTTCTACGTTAAGAAAGCAGAAGTAAGTAAACCTAAAGTATAAAAAAATAATAAAGGGTTAAAACCACTGATGCAGAAAACAATAAAGAAAAATCAATAAGGCCAAAATAGGCAAACTCCTTGAAAAACCTGCCAAAACTATAACAAGAACAGTAAACTGAAATAATCCTATAGCTATCAAAGAAATTAAATTTGTAATACACACACACACACACACACACACACACACACACACACAACCATAGGCACAGGTAGCTCCATTGTTGAGGAAGAAATAAGATCAATTTTACAAAAACTGTTTCAGAAAACTGAGGATGAAGGAATACTAGCCAACACCCCTTATGAGTTTAGCATAATCCTAACGCCAAAACCTGACAAAGTTTATTACAAAAAAAAGAAAATTTTAGACAAATATTCCTCATGATCATAGATTAAAAAATCTTTAACAAAATGTTAGCAAGTAAAAAGTAGCAGAAAGCATAATATCTTTGACCAAATATATCTTTGATCTTTGTGGGGTTTATGCCACAAATGCTAGGTTATTAAGATTCAAAATATCATATAATTTGTGATAATAACAGAATAAGAGAAGAAACCCATATAACCATTTCAACAGATGTAGAAAAAATCATGACAAAATTCAACATCCATTCATAATAAACAGTCAGCAATTCAGAAATAGACCTGTCTCAATCTGACAAATGACATCTTCCAAAACTCCATAGTTAACATCTTAATAGTGATATATTGAACTCAATCCCTCTAAAACTGGGAACAGGCAAGGATGTTTATTCTCACCACTTCTATTCACCATGGTATTGGAGGTCCTACCTAATTGAACAGTGTGAAAAAAGAGAGGGAGAGAAAGAGGGAGAGAGGAAAATACTAAAGATTGGAAAGAAAGAGTATAAACCATCTCTATTCACAGATGACATGACTGTTTATGTTTAGCAAAGTCACAGAATAGAGAACCAAGATATGAAAGTCTATTGCATTTCTATACACAATCATAAAAAAATTGGAAAATGAAATTTACAAATACCATTTACCAGATGAAAAACATGACTGATGGGTAAATTTAACAAAACATGCAAGACTTGTATACTGAAAATATACAACATTACTGAGAGAACCAAAGACCTAAATAAATGGACAGATATAGCATGTTTAGAGATTGGAAGATTCAATATTGTTAACATGACCATTCTTCCCAAAAAGATTTTTTAAGAGTGAAATTCCAAAGCCCCACCAAGGTTTTTTGTTTTTGTAGAAATTGATATTGCTAATTCAAAAATTTATATGGAAATACAAAGAACCTAGAAGAGCCAAAACAATTTTGAAAAAGAACAGAGTTGAAAGACTTAGGACATATAAAGCTAAGCAATCAAAACAGGGTAGTCTTAGAATAACTGGCATAAGAGAATAAACAAACAAATCAGTGGAACAGGATACAATACGGACAATACACAGAAAACTGATCTTTCAACAACAGTACCAAAACTAATTCAACATGGAATAGATAGTTGGTTGACAAATGGTGCTGGAAGAAGTGGCTATCTATATGGGGGGATAAGAGTAGGGGAGAGAAGAACAATCTCTGTCTCACATAATGTGAGGCTATTCATAGTTAAGAATCTAAAAATAAACCATAAAGATTCTAAGGGAAAACATAGGGAAATATCATCATGACCTTGGGATAAGCAAAGATTTCAAGACAGAACAATAAAAGCACTAGTCAATAAATTAAATAGACAGATAAATAAATCTGAGAATCTGGGCTTCCTCAAAATGGTAAACGTTTCCTCTTCAAAAGACATGATTTAGAAAACGATAAAAAAAGTCACACACTAGGAAAAATATACACAATACATGTTAGACATAAGACTTGTATCCAGAAGATATTTTTAAAAATTCCTCCAAATCAGAAACAAAAAGATAACCCACTTTAAAAACTGGCCAAAGATATGAAAATATTACAAGGTAAGATATACAAGTGGTCACAAGCACATGAAAAGATGCTTATCATCATCATCATTAATCATCAGGGAAATGCAGTGGCGGTAAGACACTATTAAACCTCCATAAACACAGCTATAATTAGAAAGCTGTAACAAGTGTTGGCAAGAATGTGGAAAAACTGGTAGTCTCATATATTGCTGATGGGAGTATAAAATGGTACGACCACTGTAGAAAATCACTTGGCAGTTTCTTATAAATGAAAAGTATACCTACCCCATGAATCAAGAAGTCATTCCTAGGTAGTGTCCCAAAATGAACAAAAACATACAAAACCACAAAGACTTGTACAAGAATGTTCATGTCAGCTTATTCATAATAACC
Organism: Stenella coeruleoalba; assembly: GCF_951394435.1. Lineage (NCBI taxonomy): Eukaryota > Metazoa > Chordata > Mammalia > Artiodactyla > Delphinidae > Stenella > Stenella coeruleoalba. The sequence goes on along the minus strand of NC_137148.1, from coordinate 105,616,895 downwards.
TCATACTAAAAAATAGCCCAAATGTCCATCAATAGGCACTAAATAAACACATTTTTTACTATTACAAATTTTATAGTGATAAAATGGAATACTACACAGTAACAAAAATGAACAAACTACTAAAATGGATATATTCCAAAGACATTATGTTAGGTGAAAGAGATGAGACATAAAAAGAGTACCTTCTGTATAATCCAGCCTGGGCTACCAGTGAGGATCTGATTGTCAAGAAACTTTCCAGTGTGATGGAAATATTCCATGTTTTGATTGAGCTAGATGTTACGCAGGTTTACATGCTTATGAAAACTCACAGAACTGTAAACTTAAAATCTGTGCATTTCACTACATGTGAATTTTACTTCAATAATGCTTATTTAATAAGCTATAAATCAACTGTCAACAACTAACATTTTTTAAATTGTACCATAGTCAAAATGAGATAGCAGGAAGTAATCATATATGTTAGACTTCAAAGGAGATTTCTGGAAAGGGGCATTATCAGATACAGCTTTCACGAATACTCACAACAACTGACTTCAACTCAAACTACATAGAACCTTTAAAGTAATATGCACAAAGATAAAAAACCCAAACAACTATACGCAGGAAGGTAGGAGCAGTATTTATTAAATTTTGACCAGGCACTCTGGATGTTTGTCTAATAACTATGCCACAAAACAGACATTTCTTAAACCACATGTGGCTCTTAAAAGTTCTCATCACAAAGAAAAAAAAATTTTTCCCTTTGGTATCTATAACAGATGATGGATGTTCACTAAACAATGTGGTAATTATTAAAATATATATAAGTCAAGTTATTTTATGCCCTATTAAACTTGTACAGTGTTGTATGTCAATTATATCTCAATAAAAATAAAAATAAATCACACATGGCTCAATTAGCACCATATGGCTCTATGTGCTAAGGTGGACTAAATGTTTCATATTAATGTGAAAAATATTTGAATTTTTAGAAACACTAACAAACCTGTTCAACTCCAAGTTAATTTCTTTTGGACTATTTAATCTTCATTTATTGTAACTAATGCTCACTCTTAGACAAAAGTTGGACAACAAATCTTACTGTCCATTGTGATGCTGAAAAATCACAGCAAGCATGTGGTCTAGGACATCCTCAGTGACTCAAGGTTGTGGGTAACAATCTCTGAACAAAACCAAACTTTGACACACATTTTCTATCAAAATGAATTTCTTTCAAAGAGTAGCTTGAAGGCCATTCAATTTAAAGTACAAACTACAACTACGAGGTAGAAAAATAAACACATTTAAAATTTAATAAAGTCTGAAAGGTAATAAGCTCCAGTTTTAAACAGTTTTGTGAAGTGACAATGTGATGGTTAATTTTATGTGTCAATCTGGCTGGGCCCTAGAGCCCAGATATGTGGTCAAACATTATTCTAGATGTTTCTGTGAGGGTGCTGGGCTGAGATTTACATATAAATTGATGGACTATGAGTAAAGCAGATTGCCCTCCATAATTTGTGTGAGCCTCATTCAATCAGCTGAAGGCCTAAATAGAACGAAGACAGACATCCCCTCTCCAACAAAAGAGAATTCTATAGTAGATAAGCCTTCACATGTGAACTCAGGCCATTCCTGGATATTCAGCCTGATGGCCTTCAGATTAAACTGCAGCATCCCCTCATTCCTGAGTCCTCAGACTGCTGGTTCACTCTTGAATATTTTGGGCTTCCCAGCCTCTGCAATCACATGACTCAACTCCTTCCAATTATTCTTTCTACCTAGTACACTTCCTATTGGTTCTGTTTCTCTGGAGAACCCAGACTAATACATACATGATACAAGGTAAAATGCAAATCATACCAAAAAAGGTCTTGTATACAAAATATATAAAGAACTCAAAGCTCAATAGTAGGAAACCACAATAAAATAAACTCAATAAATACCCTCCAAAACACTGGGCAAAAGATTTGAGTATAGAAAGAAAACTATTCAGCAATTACTCTTCAGAGTTCATCTGGTATGATTAGCAAATACTCCAGAATCCTTTATTTGTCAGAGCAGTAAGCTACCTACTTCTGTACACTCACTTAACGGTTTATTCAAAGACACCTTGTATAAAATTCTGAGGAACAACTTTAGGAATGCTATAGGGTGATGATGGATCCAAATAGATTCAACATCCATTTTAGTTATTGTTCTAGGAAATATATCCTAATACCCTGGTTAACAAATACACAACAAGGAATCTGCCTGTTAACATTCAGTAAATTTCCTCTATTCCGTTGCCATTATGAAGCCATACAGGAAAAGGCGAAGTGACAAACATGTAATCTTCAGACCATAATTCGGTACTATGTTATCATTGTGACTGATCACTTGAATACGTTAAACTTTAAAATCAAAGACATGTAGCTCTAATTCTGCAGCAGACAATTTGGGAACCAAGTTAAAGTATTTTTAATCATTAAAGACTGGCAAAATTGAAAGGTCACCAAATGAGTCAAAGAGAAAACCCAAGCCAAATTATTTTACAATTACTTGCCAGATTCACGTTTGAGTTACTTGTGGTGCATAAGTAGTGCTTTACTGAACTGAAAACACAATGTTTATGTTTAAGTCCAATAACTCATAAGTTATAGAACTGCTTTTATTCTTTTTTTTTTTTTTTTTTTTTTGGCCATGCGGCATCTTAATTTCCCCAACCAGGAATCGAACCAGTGGAAGTAAGGAGTCCTAACCAGTGGACTGCCAGGGAAGTCCCAACTGTTATAGAACTGCTTTTTACAGCTTCTTCAAACATTTCACTGATCTGAAAAACTACAATTTGAAATAATTTAGCAATAAAAGGAAAGAACTACAGAGCTGAAATCTAATTTACAACTCCTTGGTTGGTAATGATAGGAACTGATAAAGTTATACAATGGGCTAAACAAAAAAGTCTGACGATCAATGATAATCTGATTTTTTACCAATACAGAGAGTACTTTCTGTCACTTACAAGATGTGAAAAATGTTAGTGTTTCCTCACTTCCAATGGTTTGGTTTTACCTATATACAAAAGTGAGGAGGTCAATTATTTCAGAGAGAAGGAAAAGATACCAGTATGTGAAGGTAATTCTGACATATCGCAGACATTTTTAAAAGATTTACCAGTAGAGTTTGCATAAAATTAATTTTGTTTAAAAAAAAGGCTGTTTCATTTTTGCATAATGCAACATCAATGTTGTATGACATCAGACAATGTATTTCAAAGACCATGGTACCATGCCTAGCAGTTAGATCTCAAAAAATAACTGTCACTATTATCTGAACATAAGCTCCAAGAAAATAGGGTCTTGTCTGGCTTGCACTGTTACAAACCCAGTGCCTGACACAAAGTGCTCAACAATTATCTGTTGATTGACTGAAATACAAGGAATATAAAAATTTGATCTTAGTCACTTATGCAGATTTCTACTGACTTTAGATTCTCAGAACTGCCCATCACAAATTTGATGTAGCCTGGGCTTTTATGTGAAAGTGTACTGACCTCTGCTTTTAATACTCCAAACCAGAAAGTGGTTGAAGAACTGTTCCCTTCTATTGCTCAGTTCACATAATACACTATAATCCACAAGCAGAATTTACATTTCCATCTTATAAAAGGTTGCCTGTGGTTGTCTTCTATTTCACAGATGAGTTGATATTCAGAGGTTAATTATCTGAGAACAGAAGAGACTCTGGTCTGTGAAATCTAGGAAATGCAGACCTGAGTGACAGTGGCTGCTGGCCAGCGCCATCTAAGTTGCAGAACCTGTTGCACACGGTCCAAGGAAATTCTGTAAAATCCAAGATCTCAAGGACACTGGGAGGACTTGCAGAACAGGAAAGAGCTCTGGGCTCCCAGGTGCAACAATCTGTAGAGCCTGAATATGTGTGCTAGGGCAGGGAGTATGCCAGTGACTCCATCAGCTAGTTGCTGGTGCTAGTTTTATTCTGTAGAGGCAGAGGGCCTAGGGGATGGTTCTCTAACCTGCCACCAGTAGCTTTAAATAGCAACCTCCCATATTACTATAGTCTAATCAAGACTGAAACTCAGAATCTTGTATTTTCTAAGTTTTTACTTTTTTTCCCAGAAACCCTGAATATTTCCATATTATTTTTATCCTAGACTTCATAATTGGACACTATTACATTTGTTCACAAGTTGACAGTTAATTTATATTTTTAAAAAAACTACACTTTTTGGGCTTCCCTGGTGGCGCAGTGGTTGAGAATCTGCCTACCAATGCAGGGGACACGGGTTTGAGCCCTGGTCTGGGAAAATCCCATATGCCGCGGAGCAACTGGGCCCGTGAGCCACAATTACTGAGCCTGCGCATCTGGAGCCTGTGCTCCGCAACAAGAGAGGCCACAATAGTGAGAGGCCCGCGCACAGCGATGAAGAGTGGCCCCCACTTGCCACAACTAGAGAAAGCCCTCGCACAGAAACGAAGACCCAACACAACCATAAATAAATAAAATTTAAAAAAAAACAAAAAACAAAAAAAACTACACTTTTCTAGATTGGTACCTGTTTAATCTCTAAAATGTACTGTTAAAGCCAACGTTAAGGCTATTTAGTAACATTAACTAGCTGTGGCATAAATCACACAACACTAGGAAAAGTACACATTTCACACACTTACATGGAGTTGGAAGTACATATACCTCACAAAACAAGAATAAAATATTATTCAGTGTTAATATAAAAATACATGTCATAATTCAGTTAAGAGTCAAGATAAATAAAATTAAAATGTCAAGCACTACCTCAAAATAGTTCTTTATATTAATAACTACGCACTCAAGTTTACAAAAGGGCTCTTAAGACAGAAATTAGTAAAGAGAGCAGCCACAACCTCTCAGCAATATTTTGAGTAAAATACTTCCTTGTTAATGCCCTTAATAGTCAACTTTCAGTCCACAGAAAATTAAGATGGGTCTCCAGACATCTCTGTTCCCGTAGTATCCCTCCATTTCTCCTATCTAAGTCTTTGTACCCTGACCCTCCAGATAGCTCTAGCTCTACTGCTCTCCTCTTACGCAGCCCTTTCAAGGAAGGAAGTCAAATAAAGTCCTCAGTGGTTGGGCTAGAGGGCATCCAATGCAGGCACCCTTGGTCCCATATTACTAAAAGATAAAAAGCTTATTGTGAAGAACAGCAAATAAACTGCATCTATACATTAAGTCTCTTAAAGTTTGTTTTAAACCATAATTCCCTCTCTCTGTTTTTTGCTCCTTGTAAAGTTTTATTGAACAAGGATTCCTTGTTCCAGAGAGATTCCTAGTCTGGCATTTGCTGTCGTCATCCTACAGTGTCATTTAGTAAGTTCCTCTCTCCCCTGAATACTCTATGCTTCCTGAAGCTATAGGCATGATGTGATTCATATTCGATATTTCACAGGTAGTCTTATTAAGTAAAGCATTTACAAAGTTGAAATATTCCCTTTTCTTCTTCACTTATTTTGTAGAAAAATTACCCAAACGATAAATCTCTTATCAATTTTTTGCTTACAGTGAGTTCAGGTAAGGAGTTTTCACTCAGAAAACTTGATTCACACTAGATTCTTTATCAATTTTCAAAATAAGTTTTAGTTCTCTAGCATTCTTCAAAGGTGAAAATGACATTTTTGTGTGTGTGTGATGTCTGTGAACCTAGGGATTTTATGTTCTCATTTAAATCAGTTACTATTAGTAGTAGTATTGCTGTTCTATCCAAATTTAAGTCAGTGTTAGTTTCTTCAAGTTGGCTCCTTGGTCCTTTTGACATGAAACAAAGTAGGCTTTGTTACCTTCTTTACTTTTTGATGTGGAAAGATGTCTAGACTTCTCTAGTACATTTCCTATCCAGATCTGGAATCAATGCTTTCTCCAAGGTTCCCTGGTTCCTTTGAATGGAAATACACAATGTGGGCACTCAGGGTGTTCACTGATACTGGGCTGGTCATTTGTTACAGGTGATATTTGTGGACAGAGCTAAGAAATATATACTTTTGGGATAAAATGTATGAGTCATACTGATACTTTCAATTTAGAACCATGAATACAGAATACAATGTAATCTCACCAGTTTTATACCTATATCTACTTTCTCCCTTGTGGAAATACCGTTTTTCCAAGAAACCAAAATAAATCCTGTTAGGGATCTCCAAGTCTACAAAGCAGATGGAGAGAAGACACAGGGGTTTACATTTATTGCAAGAATCTCCAGGAACTTTCACTGCAGACGATGCAGCTCATTTATTATTCTATAAAGGATTAGCCAGCTTTCTAACATCACTAACTGATCTAAGGGAAAAATGAATGCCTTCTAGCAAAGCTTCAAAGCATTTGGTCACTTCTTTAAATTAATGGCTTTCTCTTTTTCTATAGGTTTCAATATTTCAGCAAATGTATTTACTTTGTCATTTATGAACAAACGATAACAGAAGAATTCCAAATTGTATAATCCAATTTTTTTTTCTCTATAGTTAGTTACTCTCTGTGAACTATCATTTTGAGGGAACTCAGGCAAAACTGCAACAACATATGGTACTTTGCTGGGACACATCTTCATGCACTCCATATTCTCATACTTCCTTGGTGTCCAGGACAGAAAACTAGATACAAGTCTCTGAGGTATTCATAAAAATATATGAAAACTACTGGTAGTATTGAAACATGAAATGGCTTTTTAGTCACAATGCAGGAAAATCTATACTTTCCTTAAGTTTGCACTCACACAGAGAACAGAATGGGGTTTGTGCTGACAGTGGGTCCATGCCCCACTCCCCTTGAGGCTTACAACCTAGATTTGAAGGGCTGAAGACAAGGAGAAATTTTATGATGATTTGCTGATCCTCTCAAATACCTAACACAGCATCCCATTTCTCCCCCTATGTCCATTCCCCAATAGCAGCAGAATGAAATGAAGCATGGGGCACCCAGTTACATAAGAAACCAAGAATCTCTCAGCACTGTCTGATCAGTCGTTGGACATAACCACATCTTGGACCCCAATTTGCTCAACCCGGATTCACGTACATATAAAACTTCAGCCAGCAGTGATACATGCTCAGCACAGTCATAACTACAGATGTGAGCTACCAGCTTCCCTTAGGGCCATAGTGATCTGAATTCTCTGGTATGTAAAAAAATATGAAGACTGGGGAAAAATGAAAAGCTCAATCCGGTTCTCTCTTTCTCCAAGTACTAACGCAGAAAAAGCAGAAATTGCATGTATATAATGTCAAATACAGATCTGCAAAATAGTTGAGGCAGATGGAACAGGTAGATTCTTTTCTCACTTGATCTGCTATGATGAATTTACAGAAGCTGGTATACATTTTCTCTTCTTTCCCTTAGGATCTTCCCCTCACTCCAGCTGAATGATGAGTTTTTGTTTGGAAAATGGATTTCTTTTCTTCTTGTTCTCAGGGGTCCCAAGGCCATTCTCCTGGTGTCCTGGGTGTTCTCCCTGGGAAGAGTAAAACCTCACAAGGCAGGTCTTGTGGGCTCCAATAAAATAGGCCTCAGGGTACCCAGAGAAGAGAGCTAGAGTTGAGGGCATGGATTCAGCGTCCCAGGTGTAACTCACACAAGCTATTAGACCATGAGGACAGAACTCTGCCTAAGTTTCCTTCAGTGGGGAGGAATGAGGTTACACCTGTACAATACTGACCAAATGCAGGATGCACACCACTGATCCAAGGGCTGAAGCCTGGGAGAAGGCAACAAGGGGTGCCTTGGTGGAGAAGAAAGCCAGTTAGAAGCTCCATTCTTGTTACCAAACACACTGACCAATCTGAAGCATACATGTTTGTGTATGGATCAACTTAAAATTTTATATTCAAAATATTAGTTAAAAAGTACTTGACAGCAACTTTCTTGCCTATATAGAACCTGATATGTTGCTTCTTTAAGGTAAAAAATAACTAGAGATATTTTAAAATCTCAATTTATTTAGTGTCAGTAATCCAATGCTGATGATGTAAAAAGACTGAATTTACCTCCTCGTACAAATCCATTAGTAGCTATTGCCGAAGTAGACAATCCTGTGATAGTTGTCACAACAGTGGCCATTATTATTACAAGGACTGACAGACCTTTAGCGAAAAAGAAAAGAGACTTGAGAATACTTACACTCTCATTTAAACCTGCCACATCTAGAACTGGTTAGTCTAAGTATACTGAATTTACATTACAACCTATAAATTATCTTACTTTTATCTCATATTAGATCAAATCAGAATTATGAAAAAAGTGACATTAAGACAACAGTCTGATACAAAGGAGAACATACTGTAGAATGATTCCAACTGCTTGAATTTTATGAGGTTCAGACTACACATGCACACAGCCCTTTCCCTATTCATTCTCAAATGAATCAAGCAGTATGTCACTTCACTTACCTATTCCAGCTTGACCCACAATCCATGACAATCTAATAAAGAGCATTACTCCCCAAATGTTTAACATACATCGTACCTAGAAAAAGAGGCCAAGTCACAGATGAAAAGTAATTAAATACACAGTAAATGCTAAACTAGCCAATAGTAGGATAACATACATTTTAAACTATAGAAGGTCCTTTCAAATCTCTTATCCCACCCTTAAACAGTTTTTTTTAAAGAGCTTTATTGAGAGCTTAAATGTGAGCTAATTAAAGTATAATGTAATATACGAGTATATGTGTATGTATGTACTTTATACACACACATTTATCTGAAGCAGCAGAAGCAAAAGAACAAGAAAGGCACAAGGAATATTTTAAGACTTCAGCCCTAAAAAAAGGAGCTTATGTTCCCCCTTATCAATGCAAGTCAGTTTTTTACTTATTCTTTTATAACGTCTTCACTTCATGATTTCTACAGCGGATTTAAGTATTATGTAATATCTGTCAACACAAAATGCCAACTGTTCACACATCTTTCGAAAACCTACTCTTTGTAAGACAGCATCCTCAATTTATTTTTACTTTTATTTATTATGCTCGTACATAGAATACAGCCTTCCAAAATAGTAAAATCTAAGAATAGGCAAACAACACAACTCAGAGCTTAAAATACACTCTACTGATGAGACAATAAAATCACTACTAGAACTGGTATTTTTCCCTCTACTTCTCCCCTAAATGTCAATACAACTCTATATTAGTGCTTCCAAAGTCCCAATGAGACTCTCTACTCCAGTCAGATCCTTAGTGCCTATTCAAACACAGAAAAAGAAAGTAAATCTGAACCTTAATCACCTAAACCTGTCTACTGAAGTGATCTCAACACTTATGTCTCCTTTATTCTGTTGCTTGTTAACATCTATACATTTCTCTTCAAAAGACAATACAGTAGCAGGAAAGGAAGCAGGCACATTTCAGCTATATTACCTGCCCAGCTTTCTTGATTGCGTTGCTCTCATCAATTTAATAGCTTCATACTTAATTTTTGAAAAGTGACAATATGTGAGATTCAGAAGAGGTTATAAAATATAACTTAGAAGTAATCAAATATAATTTGATTAAATTAATAAATATATTTACTTCACTGAATTTAATACCCACAAGGAAAGGAGGTGCAAGTATTCATTTGGTCCTCCATAACAATCAGATAAAACCGTTTAAAAAAGAGAAAGCATTATCTCGAGAATGATGATATTAGGAAGATTGTATAATAAACAGAAATGTGTAACTCTAAAATTAAGTCTATAGGTACATACTAGCACACCCTTGATCCAGCCAAACTTCACAACTCCTTTACTTTCCGCGGTATATGTGACCACAGCCTCTCGGGTTGGTGTACTTTCTTCCCCGTTTGCAAAGCCATCCTCAAAAGGTTCCTGGTTATAAGAGGAAATGCGAATTATGCTTAAGAATTATTTAAAATTTAAAATCACCTGATAAAAACAAACATCACTAAATACACTTAGTGTATTTACAAGAATCAAGGGTTTCTGAATATTTTACCTAAGGACTGAGTTTTAAAAATTTAATTATCATGAAACCCATTTTAATAATTTAAACTTTTAATTACATTTTGGTGGTATCTGGAGAACACAAAGAATACTATTTGCTAAGTATAGGCTAACCAGGTCAGTCAATTCAGACCTTGTCTCTCCAGCCACAACTTTATATTGCCTGGATGTCACCCTTCCCCTATCTGGACTTTCAGTGTTAACAGTATAAAACTCCTCTTCGTCACCAGTGAACAGTTTTCCCTTTATAGTCTCTGACAGCGGGACTCCGTGGATCCCAAGATTCACCCCTAACTCCTGCCTTTACTCACTCCTGAGTCCAGTCACTCAGCACTCTTCATTCTCTCCTTTCTAATTTTTCTCAGATTCAGACGTGAACTGGTTGACACAATGCATTTTCACTAGTGTTTCCTTCTAAGGCTTTTATGTTTCATGTCTGATTCTATAATTCTTAGTTTTTCTTCTTTATATTCTCTCTTTCCTTCTCTCCATGGCTCTCAACTTTTGTTCAGTCCCAACACACCCAAGGCACATGACAAACTTCCAAACCAGTGGCAGTGCCTTAAACAGATCATGAAGGGTGGAAGGGTGTTGGGAAATAGAAAATGTTCTAGATCTAGAATCCTGTCCCTAACACTAGCCCCATAGTTCTTCCTCTACCCATATCTCAACAGCAGGGAACAAAGTACAGCTATATTTCAAACATTCAGTCTTTAAATGAAAAAGAGCCAACTAAATTAATTATCATTTAATCCTGAACACTGTGATCTAGATTTCCTACAATACTTTTTTAAGAAATCATTTTCAGTGGTTATACCCTCTACTGAATTCTGAATATAATTTTTTTCATAGAAATGAGCTGCAGCAAGTTCTGTGTTACAACAGAGAAAAAACTATGTAATAATCCAAACTTCCTTTTTTTCTTTGACTTCTGTTAACCAAGTAGACTCATTTAATTCCCTTAATGCATTATTGCTATATGGCCTTTCAAAGTGCTATCAACCTAGATCAGCTCTTATATTCCATATTTTTATAATGTACCTACTGCAAATTCTGAGATTTTTAAGCAAAAGAAGAAACAGTATAATAAGTTAGATGCAGTAATTTCTTTAAGTATATTTTTTTTGAAATTATTTTACCTAGGCTCTTTTAAATAATCAAATTTTAAACTAATCTCCACGTTTACGCTAAAAGACATAGCTATAACTTCAACTACATGAAATACATGGAAAATAACTCATTTTAAGATTACTAAGAACTTAAAAATGAACTTTAATGTTGACTAATTCTGATAGCTCACAAACTTTTAAAAACAGATCCTAAGAGAAATAAATCATCATAATTTCCCTTACAGCACAGTTTCATAACTACTGTCTACTGTATCAAATGATTATTGTACTTTAAAAAGGATGCCCCAGGCTTATGGCATATAAGACACTTCATAAAAATTCTGTAATCACCCCAATCTTCTATACTTTTTTAAACCGCCTTACTGAGCTCTTATTCACATACTCACCCATTTAAAGTGCATATTTCAATGATTTTTAGTATATTCACAAAGTTGTACAATTATCACCACAGTCAATTTTAGAACATTTCCATCATCCCAAAAGAAGCTCCACACCCGTGAGCAGTCACTCTCCATTTCCCCTTTTCTGAAGCTCCTGGCAGTTACTTACTGACTTTCTATCTCTATGGATTTGCTCTTCTGATATTTCATATAAATGGAATAATGCAATCATACACATGTGGCCTTTGTGTGCGGCTTCTTTTCCTTAGCATAACGTTTTCAAGGTTCATCCACGTTATAGTACATATCACTCTTTTTTATTGCCAAATAATATTCTGTTGTATGGATATACCCCATTTTAAAATCTGTTCATCAGCTGATGAACATTTGGGCCTATTCTACATTTTAGCTATTATGAATAATGCTGCCGTGAATATCTGTGCACAAGTTTTTGTGTAGACATGTGTTCTTCATTTACCTTGGGTATATACCTAGAAGAATTTCTGGGCCATGAAATACTTTTTGCAATGACTATTTCTGGTTGTCTTTCCCACCTCTTCTTTTGTATCAGTCTGCAGACTGTCACTCCTCATTTTAGTCCATGTGTCTATTTTTATCCCTCTTTCGTGCTTAGAATTTGGTATAAACATGGAAACCAGTAATAGGTAAACGTGTGAGAAATACGTACAAACAGGAAAAAATGTAATCGGGGCCTGTGTAGCTCAGCAACCCACTTTGGCTTTACGTCCACTGTTGTTTATGTTCTATACAGTAGGACATCACTGATGAATTCCCCCAACGCTGCCCCCAAAAAAGAAAAAAAAGAGAATTGATGGCTCAACTGTTCAATTATTCAAATAAAGCCAGAACAAAAATGTTTGCCTATTAACTCAATCAACTTTAAAGTAGACAGAAGTTCCTTAGATTTCACTCTAGGATATTTGGTGCTCTTCAGTTATAAAATAACATAAAATATTATATAACCTGCAAGTATTACAGGAAAATATAATGCCTATAATAATACACAAGAAAATACAATGCCTATAATTATACACAGAGAGATATTTCTATTCCCATCTCTATTAAAAGAAAACTAAAGATGTGTGTACTTAATAGGTTACTTTCTCCAAGGCTAAATTCTGATGTGCATGTCTTTTTAATAATTCAGAAGCAGGCAGGCGTCTTAATATTTTTGCTGTATTTATTAGAATTCCACCTGAAAATTGAAGATCTAGCAATAATTATACCGTTTCCACAATACTATGAACAACTATATTCAAAAAACACCGTAAGATTTTTCTGCATGTATAACATATTTTAAAACAAAAATGAATCCAAATAAAATTTAAGTTTAACTTCCTTATCATGTTCCAATAGCTCTATTTTAAAAAGTGTTATTAATCTTTAAAATACAATTCAAAAATTAAAATGAATTGAGTATGTTATTTTTTATATTTCAATCAACAGATTTAAGTTAAATAAAATTGGGTTTATATTTATTTCCTGAAATAACAGGAAACCAAGGTAGAATACATTTTGTTTCTATAAATACATTAGTTTCAGAGAAATAAGGAAATTGTTGAGTATGGCGTTTTATCTACACACACACACACAAAATATTGTATATAAATCTTATTACCAGGAAAATTTCACATATACAATTATGAACTATAAATTATACTGATAGAAAAGTACATAAATAAAATCTTCAATCTACCTACCATTTTCAGAGAAATGAAGGCTTTGTGTTTTTTACTGTTTTTCACATAATGAATACAATGTCAAAAATAACAACATGATTTTTTGGATAACACCGTATTAAATGAGGTGGAACAAACTAATTTAAATTTATTTGGGGAAATAATCTTTCAAAAAGTAGCACTGTAAATCTGAGTCTACAAAGCAAGGATTAAGACTGGGCATGAGGGACTTCGCTGGTGGTGCAGTAGTTAAGAATCAGCCTGCCAATGCAGGGGACACGGGTTCGAGCCCTGGTACGGGAAGATCCCACATGCCGCGGAGCAACTAAGCCCATGCACCACAACTACTTAGCCTGCACTCTAAAGGCTCATGAGCCACAACTACTGAAGCCCACGTGCATAGAGCCCGGGATCCGCAACAAGAGAAGCCACCACAATGAGAAGCCCGTGCACTGCAACGAAGAGTAGCCCTCGCTCGCCGCAACTAGAGAAAGCCCGTGCACAGCAACAAAGACCCAAAGCAGCCAAAAATAAATTAAAAAAAAAAAAAAAGACTGGGCATGAGAACAAGAGTGGGGAAGAGAGGAAGAGACAGAGGAAACAATGGAAAACACAGAGAGGTAGACCCTCAGTAACTGGAAGGATTTCTTAATTTGAGGAGCCATGAAACACAGAGTTCCACCAGGCTGTTAAAAAATTCATGACTGGAAATTAGGAGAGGGGCCAGGGATAAAGAGCTAGTGGGTGAAGCTATGGAAAAAGAATGAAAAGAGAAACTTTGGGAAAGAAAACCTGAGTAGCTGAGCATTTTTCTGAGAATACAGAAAACATAAGAATGAAAGGGAACTCTGGTTTCCATGGTCATTTATTTCTTTGCAGGGAGTAGAGAAAAGGAGAATTTCTGCACTGTGGATACTCTCCCTTGTATATTCAAATTTCTACCTCAACTTGATCATTCTTTGTCCTCTAACCATAGTTATCTTTTTGCTGCACACCACACACCCCACCTCCAAATGTCCAGCCAAACGTGCTGAAATACTACCCCACGTTCATCAATGCACACCAACCTGGCTTCACCATGCCACAACACTGGAATAGTTTTAAGACATCCAAGGACTTCTCTGGTACCAAATCTAATAAATCTAATGTACAGTTTTTAGTCCCTGTCTCAAAGGACTTTTGAAACAGCTCATGATACTGTTGACAACTCCCTCTTTCTTCAAACTTCTTTTGAAATACCACACTCTCTTAGCCTCTTCCACCCAGCAGTTAAATGGTAAGAGTCCTTTCAATACTTGGTCTTAGACCCATCTCTTTTTTTCAGTCTGTTTCTCCTATGGTCATCTCACCAGACCTGTAGCTTTAAACACCATCTGTATGTGATAAGTAATAAGTGACGGCTCCCATACTTTTCCAGATCAGACCTCCCCTCTCAATATCAGCCCTGTGTGTAAAATACTGATGTTGCCACTTTTATAGTTCATTACTTTTACTACTCCAATTCTTACCAAATAAGAAAAAAGAAATTGTCAGTGTACTACAAACAACTTTCCTCTAAATGAAAAGGAGAGGGAAACAGTTTCTCTTTTTTGGATTAGTTTTTAATTCTTAAAGGTTTCAGTGGACACTTAAATATCAAAAAAGGTATCTGATCAGAAAGATAGTACGTTCTAGACTCACAGATTTAGAGAACGAACTTATGGTTACCCATGGGGGTGGGGGGGAAGGGGAGGGGGGAGGGATGGATTGGAAGTGTGGGAGTGACTTGTACACCCTGCTATATTTAAAACAGATAACCAACAAGGACCTACTGTATAGCACAAGGAACACAGCTCAATATTCTGTAGTAACATAGATGGGAAACGAATTTGAAAAGAATAGATACATGTATAACTGGATCACTGTGCTATATGCCTGAAACTAACACAACATTGTTAATCAACTATGCTCCAATATAAAAATTTCTTAAATAAAATTAAAAAAAAACTTTCCATCAAAGAAATTCTTAATAATTAAAATCCTTTATAATGTAAATTGATTTTAGATTTATTCTGCAATACACATCTTAAAATTTTAGTTTTTCAGTTTCCAATATCCAAAAATTAACTTGTTTTGAATTCACTAATTTAAATTACCCTTTACATATCAAAGGTCATAACTCACACTCTGCTTGACCTAAAAAAAAAATACAACTGAACACAAAGGCTAGGCTTACTGATGATTTCTCAGTAAAAAAATTCTTAAAAAAAATCAAGCTATCGTTTCTTCCCTAACACCAGAATTTTCTTCAGTATTTTAGAGACAACCTAGGATGAAGGCAGATTTTTTAAAGTGATGAACAATAAAGCTTTAGGAAAAAATACTTATCCAAGCTTTTAGAAAATTACAATTAGAAACCTTAACACTGCTTTCACTGGCTCTGTAACCGAGTGCAGTATTGTCTTCTGTGTACATCCTCATCATGGGCACACCAACACACTTTTCATTGATAAATGCTTTAGGTACACATTACACTAAAGTGTCAGTTATTTTCTTTCTTCAGACATCCCAGTTACTAAGTCCACAAGACTTTCATCTCAAGTATACAAGGTAGTGTAGATGGTCTCTGCGACATCACTGAACAAGGATGTTAATACCCATGAAAGATGATTGTGCAGTGCTCAGAATGATTTATGATCATGTTTTGTCCAAAGTTGAATAAAGGTGCTTATCATTGTACAAAGAAAAATCAAGACTGTCTAGACAGTGCAACTTTTGAATACAGTTAGAATAAAACACATTTCTGGCAAAGCCTATTACCAAATATATTCATTTTTATACAAATTTATTCTCTTTTTTATAGTTAAACTGGTAAAGACTTGGCAAAAGTATCTTAGCTCAGCAATTTCAGGCCATAGTAGGCAAAAGACAGTAACCTACATAATTTTTTTAAAATTTGGAAGGAGGGGAAAATGTTTGGGTTTTTATTTTGTCTTACTGGTGTTTCAAAGAACAACTGAGCAAAGCTGTACCAAACTATCTCTTTAGGTCTATGGCTGCTACAATATTGTTTCCAGGTAGACTTAAGGGTGCTCAAATATGGACACTTTTTGAAGAGGGAAATGTACCAGTCCCTTAAAGTAACTTCTGATATTTTTCGGTTACCTGAAGATTCTACAGTTGCAAAAAGCAGTTTCTGAGCATAAACCACAACTACATCCTTTCACTCATTCATTAAACAAATATTTATTAATCAGTTTTATCAAGAACCACACTAGGGACTTTTCAGCCCTCCCAGAGTTGATATTTTTATAGTAGAGGCTAAAGATCATGGGTAGGTTTTCTATCTTCTATCCAGGGCATTTTCTACTATACCAAGAAGCCTCTATTAATTGTTTAATCCAGTTAAAAAAAAAACAAAAAACGGTTGATGCTTCTTTTCAAGTCACAGCCTCTCTGTGACAGTCTCCTAATCTGTAAAATGGAGATAATAATCCCTGACCACCTGTACCATTTCCTTGGAGTCTCAAGACTGTAAATAAAGATCAATGTGTTACAGCCACATAAAGCAGCTGAGGTTTCTTGGGCTTGACTATCAAGCCAACTGATACAGCTTGATTATAATACAGCAATTTAAGTTTCAGTGCCATGTTAGAAATGTAAAAGTGTGACCCACAGTTACACACTTCAAAAGGCTTAGTAGGAAAATTATTCCTAGATGGCCTGGCTTTTCAATGCCCAGCCACTTCTCAACAAGAACAAGATTACACACTCAGTTGACCCTATCAGAGCAAAGGCAGCATTTTCTTTTCCCTGAGGCTGTACATGCTCTCAGCGCCCAGTCAGTGTTGCTCCTGCGGCACCTGCTGGGAAGCTCAAACCCAAATATATTCATTTTTTATGAATGTTATAAAAAGGTCCTCCATGTTAATACGGAGGACCAAAACCCATGCCAGTGAGCACCCCTTAACTCCTCTTGCAACTAAGGGTCCTCCTCCTTTTGTCCCCACACTGCATCTCTGAAATATATCTTGCATTAAATCTTGATCATGTTTTATGGATCCATTATGAATCCATGCTTCTGTGTTAAGGTTCATTTATTTAGAGAAACAAAATTTTCTTTTTTTATTTTCTTTTTTTTTCTTTTTGGCTGTGTTGAGTCTTTGTTGCTGCGTGTGAGCTTTCTCTAGTTGTGGCGGGCAGGGGCTACTCTTCGTTGTGGTGCACTGGCTTCTCACTGTGGTGACTTCTCTTGTTGCGGAGCACGGGCTCTAGGCACGCAGGCTCAGTACTTGTGGCTCGTGGGCTCTTGAGTGCAGCCTCAGTAGTTGTGGCGCACGGGCTCAGCTGCTCCGTGGCATGTGGGATCTTCCCGGACCAGGGCTTGAACCTGTGTCCCCTGCATTGGCAGGCACCGGGGAAGTCCATAGGGAAACAAAATTTTCTATTAGCATTATCTCTGCAACTAGAAAGTGGTTATTAAACTAATACATTAACTTACATAGTTAATGTGAGGATTGGGTAAGATAAGGTATTCGTTTACATAAAAAAAAAAAGCTAAAATTATTGAAGATGAAGAAAGCTGCAAAGGAATAAAGATAGGATATGAGATGGCTTTATTTTTTCAATATAACAAAACTATATGTATTGGCTAATCATTTTCTGGCTGCCACAAAATATGCATCAAACAACCATTTACCCTGCCAAATGAAGACTAGGGAACTACACTGCATCCTAGCATTTTGATCTATGAAATAAAATTTGGATCCCAATTACAACTGATGTTACTTTTTACACAGTAAATCAACCTTACCAAATAATCTTAAGCAACAGAAAAAAAAAAAACTACCTCAACTGGAAAACAACATTGTGGGGGGCAGACATATACCTTATAAAATTTTGCATGCATTTAACAACTACTTATTTAGAAGATGTTATGTACAGGGTAGTAGCTATGGTAGAAATAAGAGAAATTTTTAAATATACAGAACTGTCTACCCTCATTCAAATTATCTGATTTCAAATTATTCTGGCAGACCATATCATCTAAATGCTAAAAACTTCTGTTAATTACAACTACCAAAAAGGTCAGAAGTTCAACATGAAGGGTGATCACACATAAATAGAACTGAAACAATAATCCATTCCAGAAGTTTTAAATTCTCCCCAATTAATATTTGTACTAAATGAAAAACAAGATGGAAAAGCGTATTTAGCAGTGTAACAATCTGCCTCTTCCATCTTTTTCTGAGCAATTCTCTTACTATTTCCTATAACTACAAACACACTTGGAAAATATAACAGGGAAAAGGATGACTTTTTTTCTCCATGACTTTTAAAGAGTTTGACTCTGGATAAGAATTGATTTATAGGTTAGGCAATAATTTGGTTTTGCATATTTGGGGTAAGGTGAACCCTGGCATAGAATCCAACCCAATTCAAGTTTATTGTGATATACACCAGATTTTTTGTTCTAAGTAATATTGCAAGATACATCAAAATAGTAGTTTTTCTACTGTCAAGAAACAAAAGTTTCATACAAAATACAGTTGTACATAATCTAGGTTTGGCTATCCATTACTCATGGGGTAAAATAAGAATTCGTAGTATAGGAGACCCTCATAATCTCTCCGGCTTCCTTTAATTACAGCCAACATTTACTGAAATACTACTGTGTTCCAGACACTTCCCTAAATGCTTTCACACCCTATTTCCCTGAACTGGCACATCTTTGAGAGACAGATCTAATCTCCACTTAACAAATGTGGGAACAGTCTTTTGACAGGTTAACTTACTCCAAACCGTGTAGCTATTAATGTGGCAATGCAGAGAATCTTCTAAATGGTAGAATTCCACATATTACAGGGAGCCAAGGTGAATTATTTAAAGTTACCTATTTTGGACAAGGAGACATTAGACAAAGCGCCCAACTTAAGAAACTGTCCTGCTCAAACTTCCCAATTCCTCAGCTATTTTCGCTCTTTACCTTGCTTCATCCTTCCCTCCTTCCTCTGCTTCCAAACCTACAGAAGCTAAGGATTTCTGACACAGTTCTCATAAAAATGACAGCAGAAGTTCTGCGCTGTGTATGACACCAGAGGGTATTTTTAAAAATTTCTTTGCTCTTTGTAGAAATTCCCCCAGGGTCTACAGTGTGTGCGAAACTCTTTGCCCTACAGGACTGTTACAGACAGCTGGATCAGACCTCCTACGGAGGAGAAAAAATTGCTAGTGTACAGATATAACCCACCTGGAAGGCACGTAAAATGTTTAATATGAAATTGTGTCCTAAATAGAGTTATACGAGTTATTTAACTTTAGGAGCTTATTTGGAGGCTATGGTGGTAGACAGGGTAGTTAGACCAATAAATCGTTCAGTTTCTATGTTACCTAGAATTTTCTTTTTCCAATTAAAAACCGACATTAGCAGCGCAAGCTAGCAACTCCTTCTGATCAAATGCTCTTGGTCTTACTAGGTTCCTTCTTCCCGTACATGCTTTAACATTGCAACCTCTTCACCCCTGGGTCCACTTACACATCCATGCCCTTTCAGGAAGCCTTGAAAAAGAAAATTATCCACACAGAATCCTTGAGATTTGTCATCAATGTTTTATTACCACACATAGTAAGATTTGACATGATTAAAGAAAAAGTAAATATTAGTCTGTTTTAGAAGTCTCTGTATTTTTCCAGTCATACACCACTTTATTATTTCTATTAATTTTCCT
This sequence comes from Stenella coeruleoalba, assembly GCF_951394435.1. Taxonomy (NCBI): domain Eukaryota; kingdom Metazoa; phylum Chordata; class Mammalia; order Artiodactyla; family Delphinidae; genus Stenella; species Stenella coeruleoalba. The sequence goes on along the minus strand of NC_137148.1, from coordinate 105,597,027 downwards.
TGAAGTTTTTTATACACCTTCAAAATCCTATCCTTTAAGTTAGAAAATTTCTGAGAGTTCTATCAAATATTTAATTTGATATAATACTGTTTTATTGCTGAAATGTTGATTTTAAAGTATTTTCTCCTGGGGGACTTTTTGCCTGCTATTCCCTGTCTTTAACACACTTTGAATATGGCTGGCTCCTTCTCAAACTTTAGGTCTTAGCTCAAGTGTAGCCTCCTTCCCAGACCACCCAACATATAGTTTCTTCTCAGCAGTGCCCCTTTTTTCTTCTTCATAGCATATATCACACCCAGTAATTATTTTTTTTATTTACTCAGCTCTTGTAATATATGTACCTACCTCCACTCCTTCAATGTGTATTAAAATGGAAGGTCCACAAGGGTACAGACCTCTCCCTGTCATTTTTAATCAAAGACATAGTGAATGAATATTGAGTCTTTATGGGCAATCCTTGTTTTCCAAATAATGTCCTGAAATAGTAACAAGTAAAATTTTAAGCGTCTGCTCCTGAGTCAGATCCAAGTTCAAAATCTAGCTCTGCTATCACTAGCTATGTGAACTCTGGCAAATTGTTTAACACCTCTGGCCCTCAGTTTCCACATCTGTAAAATGGAGATAATATTACCTATCCCATAGTGTTTGAGAAGATAAAGTGAGAAAATATGATTGTATAGAACACAAAAACTCTCATACACTGCTGGTGGGAATATAAATTGGTACACAACTTTGGAAAAGAAGTTTGGGCATTATCTTCTTAAGCTGAAAAAAATGCATACCTTTTAACCCAGCAATTCTAATCCTAGATATATCCCTATAGATAAACAACACTTAAATGAAGTAGGACACTTATATTAAAATGTTCATATCAGCATTGCTAAAAACTGCGAAGGACCAGAAACAGTCGCAAGCATCCACAACTACAGAATTGTAGCATTTCATATAATGGAAGATAATTAGCAATACAAATGAATGAATGAAAAATACACACAAACATAACAGTGAGCAAAAGATGACAGATAAAAAAGCACTGTATGATTCCACATAAAGTTTTAAAGCAGGCAAAACTAGACTAATGGTCTTCCAGAATACATAAAGGTGACAAAAACCAACAAACAAAATACCAAGACCCAGACCCAAATAAATGATCACCATTAAGTCAGGACAGTGGCTACTTTTGGCACAGGGAGATCAGTATGGGGTGCACAGAGGGTTTCTGGAGTGCCAGCAATGTTCTATTCCTTGATCTGGGTGGTGATCACTTGATTAAGTTATGCATTTAGTCTTTACATTTTTTTTCTCTGCTATATACCACCATTCTAAAAAGACCTTTAGGGCCTCCCTGGTGGCGCAGTGGTTAAGAATATGCCTGCCACTGCAGGGGACACGGGTTCGAGCCCTGGTCCAGGACGATCCCACATGCTGCACAGCAACTAAGCCCATGAGCCACAACTACTGAGCCTGTGCTCTGGAGCCCACAAGCCACAACTACTGAAGCCGTGTGCCTAGAGCCCAAGCTCCACAACAAGAAACGCCACTGCAATGAGAAGCCTGCGCACCACAACAAAGAGTAGCCCCCGCTCGCTGCAACTGGAGAAAGCCCACGCAGTAACAAAGACCCAACACAGCCAAAAATAAAATAAAAATTTAAAAATAAATAAATAAATAAAGCAATGGGCAAAATGTCTAAAAAAATAAAATAAAAAGACTTTTAAAAGATTAAAAAACAAAATGTATTAACTGCTTGGTACATTGTCTGACATTAACAGGGTAAGTGGTTGATAAATTTTGGCTATTATTATAAACAACAAATAAGTGATTATTTCAACTGCCCATGGGGTGAGTTTAAATAACTGGATGTTGAACAAATACACAAAAATAAGTACTGCAAAACATTATTAATCTAGACTCTACTACACTGCTTCCTATAATACTGGCAGTTTAAGATTACCTCTAGAAGAATAAACAAAAACACTGACCTATATATAGAAATGTGGCATCTCCATTCTGAATGGTGGTAAAAGATTTATTACCTACACCATCAAGAGGTCAATAGGATATAGTGTGAAGAACCTGGCTTTGAGGACCAATGATCACACTACTAGAAATCTTTTGTAACTTCTCTAGTGCTAAAAATGTGTTTAATAAATGAAAGCTTCCTCCCTGTGCTGTTTTCTTTGGTGGCAACTGATAAGCACATCATAGCAACACTAGCTAGGGTTAATATTAAATTGCACAGTAGGAGAACAGAAGCATAACTTGTGGGCCTAGCTTTATTTAAGCAAATTAAATCACTGTTACTGACACTCAGAGGAGTGGGGAATCTTCATTTCAGGGCACAGTTAGTATAAAAGAATTCACTGCTTTCTTTACAAGCAGCATATTATTGATTTAAAAAAAAAAACCAAAATTACACTTCAAAAAAGTTAAAGTTCACCAAAAAATGGTATTTAAATCCTAAAAACAAACTTCTGAACTAAAGTATCCATCAAGATACTTTAGATAAAAATTTCTCATATAGTTTAATAGCATCTTCTTAATACCAAAGTAAGCTAAAGTGTTAAATTAATATTATGAAACAAAGCCAAATCACTAACTAAAAATGGACGCATACATATGCAAATTTAGATGCCAAAGTGGCTGGGCTTATTCTAACCGTTTTTTTCTTTAAGTACTAGCCAATTATATCACCCCAAAGCTACCAACATTTCCTATCCGTGCTGTCGGTGATTGGTGTATTCAGTGTAATGCTCCCCATACAGACTATGCTCTCAAAACAAAGTATTGTTTTACAGGAATCCAATCTGCTCTGGTTAACAATGGTCTATTAATATCCAGTGGCATTAATGCAAAGCTCAAAACTCAAGTGCCACAGATAAAAGTGGATGCTGTGACCATGTGACTTTACAATGAACCAAGTCAGAACTGCTGATTGCAGTCAAAGAATTCAGTCCTCTACCTAGCCCATCGTGTTCAAGACTGAGTTACAACAAAATGCATTATGCATAGCATAATTTATACATTATTTCAAATCCCACACAACTTGCTAATGTCAACAAATAGCTTAAAAACATTTTAATTCAACTTACCAGAAAACTTATATTATTAAGTGATACTGGAAGGTATAACTGTGTCATTTACATTTCAAATTGTTTTATTTTTAAAATAAGGAGAACCAAAAGTTGTCAAAGATATAAATATATGACTTAGCAATATCTTAAATGGGTAAAGTATTAGAAAAGCAATATACATGGAGAACCACGCGATAACAAAAACTACATTTAGCACGTGGTATGCACTTGATAGTTCATGTATTTCTCACATGAATATGTGCTATTTCTCACTATGAATTATCATCTTTCCCATTTTCTATATAAGGAAACTGAGAATCTGAGGTGACAAGTTCTTTTTCTGAAGGTTACACAAGCATTAAGCGGAAAGGCCAAGATTTAAACCCCTGACTGACAGCTAAACTATCTATGTATGGAAAAAAAACTAGGATGTATTGAAAAAAAGCAAAGACCAGAAAGGAAATACTCTTAGATAGATACAGCTGCACTGAGTTTGCTTTCTTTTTCAACTGAGAGCACTTCCCCAAGTGTGTGCAACTTGGATGGCTTAAAGTGAAGCCTTCCTAGCTTGAAATATTAGAAAAGAGAGCCCAAGAGCCAAAAGAGGGAATCTCTAGAAAAAAAAAACAGAATGATAGCGAGGGTAAGCCCCAAATCTCAGGTGACCACTAAATCACACAGGTACAGGGGAGGATCTGCACCACACACATACACACATACACACACACACCCACACCCAAAGAGACAGGCTAAAAAAGCAGCAGCTGAAAACACAGGACACAACAGAGATATCAGGTACTGCATAGTGGGGATAGAGGACTCAGTGTGCAGTTTGAATCTAGGCAACTTAAGTACCTGTTAGAACAAAAAACAATAATCCTTAGCAGAATACTGAAAAAAACAACTACCCAAAGTTGCTACAATGTGTTATCTACATAGAAGTCTAGTCTTTACCCCAAAATATTACTGAACAGGAAAATATAACCCATAATCAAGAAAAAAAGTCATTAGACATTAACTCCAAGTGGGCCCAGATGTTAGATATGAGAGACAAAGACTTCAAAATAGCTATAATGAACATACTAAAAAATTAAAGGTAAATACGGTATCAGTGAGTAACAGAGAGGGAATCTCAACAGAGAAATGGAAGCTATATTTTAAAAATTAGAGATTCTTAATCTGAAAATCAAAATAATTGAAGTGAAAAATTCATTAGATGGATTCAACAGCAGAGTGGAAATGGCTGGAGGAAGCAGTGAAACCCATTAACTTACAGATAGAAGAAATTTAAACCCAAAAAGGATCCACACAAAGAGAAAAGCCCCTATGTACAAATTCCTGAAAGCCAAAGGTAAAGAATATATCTTGAAAGCAACCACAGAAAACCAATGTATCATATACAGATGAGCAATGGTATGATTAATGGTTGTCTTATCAGAAATAATGGTGGGCAGAAGACACTGGAAGTGCATACTCAAACCACTGAAAGAAGAAACTCTGGCAACCAGGAAACTGACATCCAGCAAAACTATCCTTCAAAAGTGAAGTAAAGATATCTTCAGATAATAAAAACAAAGAATTTTGTTGCCAGTTGACCTCCCTTACAACAACTACTCAAGGAAGGGAAATAGTATCAGATGGCAACACAGATCTACAAGAAGAAATGGGGAAAAAAAAAAAAAAGGAAATAAAACACCATATAAGCATTCTTTCCTTTTTTTTTTTAAAGTCATAGGACTTTTGTTGAAAACAAAAAGTACAAACTGTATTGCTGGGTTTGTAATTTACACGATGACCAAAGTACTAAGAAAAGTATTCTGTTTTAAGGTTCCTATATTTTAGCTGAAAAAATTCAATATTCTCTGTAAGTGGAACAACCACTGAAATAATGCAAAGAGATATATAACAAGAAAGTAAATAGAATTAAAATGGATATTAAAAAATATCTGATTAGCATAGGAGATGGCAGGAAAAGAGGATTAGAGGAACAAAAACGGGTGTGAAAACCAACAAATAGCAAAATACCATGCCTAATAACAGCCAAATCACAATAAATGTAAATGAACTAAAGAGTCTGCAGAGAAAATGCAAGTTATGGTACACATATCATACGGTACACGTATGAGACTATCATAAAAACATTCACTTAAATAGAAGATTACTATGGGTGACATAGGAAACTGATTACTTATGATTAGTTATTTAATGCTAGGTGGGAAGAGTAGGATATAAAATCATAATTTTTACATGTATAAAAATGTAAAAGTGTTAAGGATTTGAGGTCTTTAACTTTCTCTGTTTTTCAAACCTCCTATATTATCTTCTCTTCATAATGATACGGTAACAAACATTTTAAATAAACAAAGTACAACAAAACCCTTGGAGTAAATTTTTAAAGTGTTGGTTCTGAAAAGGACTAATACTTAGCCTCTTAAAATGCGATACTCTAGGATGACATGAGACTGAAATTTTCCAAATGTGTAGTTGGCTGACTCTTTTTGTATTGAGATTTAAAACACCATGGTTACTCTGTGCCAGCACTATGCTAGACGGAGATACTGTGACAACCAAAACTCAGGTCCTGTCTCTGCGTCTACTCAAGAGCTATTCTAAGACTGCTATTTTCTGCTTTTTATGATTTTCTTATTTTCTATCTGTATAACATGCTGGTCATCTTTGAATCCACCTCTGCCAGTGTTCATTTTCCCTTCTAATCTGCCCTCGTTCTGAAAACCAGAAGGCCATATTTGTTATAACTGTGTATAAAGTTTAACTATGTAGTCCCCAAGTGCAGGTGTGCTGAACCCTTTTAAATGAGGCCTTTTTGTTGTTATTGTTGCTGCTTTGCTTAATTACTGAATCAGCTTTGTTTCTAATCAGCAAATCTGCCAAATAATCGGGACTGAAATAGGTGAGACGATAATTTTTCAAGTGCTACAAGCCAAATCTATTATTTCTGGAAACTTACAGGTAAGCCAGTACTAAGAATAATTTATCATAAAGCTTAACTTCTAAAATAGTAAAGCCTGATTATTTGTGTCTGAAACCATTAGGTTCTATAAAAGAGAGGTAATATCTCACTCCAACTATTCCATGTGAACTCATCAGGATTCAGACTTACCAGTTAGTACTTGTGTGTCTGACTTCCCTACAGGATTTGTCCTAGCACCTCACATGTGAGCTTTCACTAACGTGTGTCTATGTTTAAATCCAGCATCTGCCACTCACTGGCTGTGAGACTTAGGCAAGTTGCTATTAGCCTCTGAGTTTGTCTATCTGTAAACTAACTGGTTTGGAAGATTACTGTGCACAGACTACAGACTGCTCCTGAAACATGACAGATGTTGAATAATTGGTAACATTATACAATTCATTATACAGTTATCTAAGGATTAAATCCAGATCTTTGATAGGTTCCTATAGTAGGATGTTTCAAACTGACAATCAGCATATCAAAACAAACAAACAAAGCAACAAAAAAACCCACAACTATGTACTACTGTCATAATGATAACCAAAGTCTGTCTAGGACATTGGTTCTCAAACCTGGCTCTCTGGGAATCACCAGGAAAGCTTTTTTAAAATGGCATGTATATTCTTTGAGAGAGAGGAATCTGTAATTTTTCTCCAGGTAATTCTTTTAGAAATTTGGGAATCACTAGTCTAAAAGAAAAGGGAGACAGAGAGCTAGTTTCAAAGAGATGCAGCCTTACCAAGTATTAGTTAAGTGCTTAGGCAAACCACAACCTTGCAAAATATGACTGCTACTCTACGACCTTCTGAAAACCCATTTCCTCCAAAGATAGATTTGAAGATCAAATACAGATACATGAGTTAAGAGTGCTTTGGAAACTTAACACTTTATACAACATTAAGAAATTCTTCACAGCCTTTGCAATATTAAAGACCCAGATCTCCATTCTCAGAAAGAGATAAATTCCACTGATTCAACAAACATTTCATTGAGGGCCTAATATGTTTAGACAACTTTATTTAAGGAAGGATCTCATGCAAAATTAGAGAAAATTTGACTGTTTAATAATTTTAAACTAGTGGTGACTATTTAACATGTAAGAAAAGGAAGGGAGAAATCCAAGAAAGGAGGAATGAGGGAAGGGAAAAGTTCCTTTAAATATCACTTCCCCTGACAGCACTGGCTAACTGATTTCTCTGTGATGAGGGAAATGTTCTGTATCTTCATTGTCCAGAATGGTAGCCACTAGCCAACATGTGGGTATCGAGCACTTAAAATCTGGCTCAAGTAAATACATTTTTAACTTTAATTTATACTTAGTTTAGGGACTTCCCTGGCGGTCCAGTGGTTAAGAATCCGCCTTCCAATGCAGGGAACACGGGTTCAATCCCTGGTCAGGGAACTAAGATCCCACATGCCGCAGGGCAACTAGGCCCATGCACCACAACTAGAGAGCCTGCGTGCCTCAACTACAGAGCCCACGCGCTCTGGAACCCACGCACCACAACTACAGAGCCCACATGCCACAACTACAGAGCCCACACACTCTGGAGCCCGTGCACCGCAACTACTGAGCCGGTGCTCTGGAGCCCACGCACCACAACTAGAGAGAAGTCTGCACGCTGCAATGAAAGATCCCGCGTGCTGCAACTAACACCCAACACAGCCAAAAATAAATAAACAAATAAATATTAAAAAAATAAAAAAATTTAGTTTAACAGCCAAATGTGACTAGTGGTTCTAGTACTGAAAAGTGCAACACTAGAACATTTAAACATTTACATCACACTTTTGGGAGATACAGATAAGAAAAGCAGAAGAAATTTTAAAAAAAACCAAAACTTACTATGATTCCATTTATAAGAAACTTTCTTATACTTAAATTTTTTAAAAAATATTTTTTTATTGGGAAAAGATCTATCCATACAGTGAAACTGAGGGGTCCAAATCTTTTCTACTTTATCTTCAATGAACTAAAACACAACTGACATGGGAATTTAAAAACAAAAAACAAACCAACAAAAAAACCAAAATAGCAAGAACTTACATAGTATTAAACTGTAGGACATTGGAATTAACATCAACTGGGAGTCAAAATGGTTGTTGCAAGTTCCAACCGTGGCTCTGCCAGTTACGGGTCTTATGATTTTGGACAGGTTACTTAGTTCTTTTGTGTCTTAAATTCCAAACGTGCAAACTGGGGCCATCTGCCTGTCAAATGTCCTTTAGAGATTCTAGATGACAATATAAGGTACATAAAAGAGTTTAAGATTCTTCTGTACTACAATAATTTATAAAGAATAGTTCTATTATTCAACGTGTATTGATTGAGGGTCTGCTATGTAGTAGGGACATAATGATAAACAGTCACAGACATGAGTCTGCTCCTCATGGAACTTGAAGTCAACTCAAGTTTACTCAAATAACCATCTTAACAAACATACTCCCACTAACTGAAATAAGGGCTCGAAGAGAAAAGAGGTTTGTCCTAGACTGGAGGATAAAGGCTTCCTCTCTCAGGAAATAAAGATTGAAGTGAAATATTAAGACTGAAAAGTTATCAGTGTGGTATGGAGGAGAAGGGAGGAAGAATTCATGGATAGTATTACATACAAAGGCACTATGGCCAGAGGAAGTACTGTGCCATTGAGAAATTGAAACACTAAAGAAGAGGCAGGCCAGAACTAGACAATGCAGGGCTAGTTTTAAGCCAAGGAATAACATGATCAATTTTGTTTTAGAAAGATCACTCCAGGCTCAATAGTAATAGGAGGGCATAGTGAATAGAGGAAACCATAGAAGGCTACTGGAGAAAGATATGCTGCAGACTGCTCTAGGATGGTAGCAGTGAGGATGAAAATAATATTTAGGAAATAAAGGTGATACAGAGAACTCGGTGATGAACTGGATGTAGAGAGGTGAGAAAAAGTGTCAAGGATCACTCAGTTTTCTCACTTGTGCAATATGATGAATGGTGGTACCATTCACAGAGACACAGGAAGAGGGCCTGGGTGGTTTTGTTTTCAGAGGTAGAGGAAGAAAAATCATAAGTTTGTGAGTGTGGGGTGTCCTTTAGGCAGGAAGCAAAAACGTCCAGCAGGCTCTGGATGCCCAGAACTCACAAAGGTAGTATTAGTACGAGACAAAATTTGGGGAGCAATTAGCCTACAGGTGATATAGACAGGGGATATACAGAGAGAGAAGACGGCAGAGGAAGAAGGAAAGCCAGAATTAAGCCTAGAGGATGGCCAGTTTAGAGACGAAGGAAAATGCGGAAGACATTGGGCTGAAAGAGCCAGAGAGAAAGAAGTAAAACTAAAGGAGAGAGTGATGTTACAGAAGCCAAGGAAGTATCAAGAGGACTTCAAAAGAATATCAAATGCTGCTGGAAGGCTGAATGCTGCTGAGAAAAAACGTTTGCTGGAATTGGTGATAAGGATGGAGAAGGTCACTGGTGACTTTAATAAGAACTATTTAGGTGAGGGGCTTCCCTGGTGGTGCAGTGGTTAAGAATCCGCCTGCCAATGCAGGGGACATGGGTTCAAGCCCTGGTCCGGGAAGATCCCACATGCCACGGAGCAACTAAGCCCGTGCGCCACAACTACTGAGCCTGTGCTCTGGAGCCCGTGAGCCACAACTACTGAGCCCATGTGCCACAACTACTGAGCCTGCGTTCTAGAGCCCGTGCTCCACAACAAGAGAAGCCACCGCGATGAGAAGCCCGCGCACCACAGAGTAGCCCCCGATCTCTGCAACTAGAGAAAGCCCGCGCGCAGCAACGAAGACCCAATGCAGCCAAAAATAAATAAATTTTTTTAAAAAAGAACTATTTAGGTGAAACGATGGGGTAAAAGTCATGCTACAGCAGATATCAGGGTCCTCATAGGTCCTTTAAGTCTTCCTCCACTGGAGTATAATAAAGCCTGCTCTACCAAGCCACCTACCCACAAAAAAGCCCCAAAGTGACTCGCAGGCTAAACTCTGTTAGAAGCTACATCATTGAAGGAACCAATTCATACCAACCCAACAAAGAACCATCCAGAGGTTTCTAGTATTCTTACTTTAGATGAATAGCTAATTTGTCAGTGTTCAGGAACAGCATAGTGAAAATTTAAGGCAGAGAAATTTCTGAGCCCAAGGGTACTATGACTACACCAGCCACAATCAGCTTCTGCAGAGAGACAAGATTCCACTAAGCTATGTTTGCCTTTCAGACTTCCCCCTTCTTCTAATCAGAAATCCCCAAGTCCTCCATGGGCTCCAAGTTTTTCATAATAGCTTTAAGAAAGCACTACTACAGGTTCTAGTGAAAAATGGAAGAATCATAAATCCAATGGCAGATGATAAATTTCATATTTAATGGGAAACCATTGATATATTTTTAACTTCAGTATTTAAGTAGTTTTCCTCGTCCATTCCTCACTCTCTCACTTTGTGGAGTCAACCCACTAGTTCCCCATCCCTTTATACTCTATTTGAAAAACTACCGGTTCTCATGGTTTTACCTGAAATTTGCAGCATAAAAGCACATTTTTATACTACAAATTAAAACCCATTTTCTTAGGTTCTATTATTTCACAAACCAGTAGCTGCAATTTTATAAGTGTTTGCCCCATTGTAGAACTAATTTGTAGAAATGAAACCCAACTCTTAGAGTCCACCTCCAAAACTTGCTCTTCCCAGTCTCCCACCTCTTCATAAATATCGACTCCATTCTCAACAGGGGAAAACCCCCCATCCAAACAGTCACCAAATCCCAACAATTCCACCTTTTAAACATATTCAGCATCTAAACAGCTGTCATTGTATCAAACACTATCACCTTCATAAAAGTCATCATCATCTTAACTAAAACACTGCAGTAGGCTTCTAACTTGTTTCCCAGCTTCCACTCTTACCCCCTTACAGGATACTCTCCACACAGCATGAGAGTGATGTTTTAAAAATGTAAGTCAGGTCATGTCAAGTCTGTGCTCAGAGCTCTCCATGACTCCCTACCTCACTCAGGGTAAAACCCCAAGTCTTCATCACAATATACCAAGTTCTACACTGTTTGCTTTTCACTATTGCTCTAACCTCCTCCCCTATGACTCTCCTGCTAGTCACTCCAGTCTTGCTGGCCCTCTTGTTTCTCAGTCATGCCAAGCATACCCCAGGCACACTGCCATCTCAAGGTCTTGGTGTTTGCCGTCCTCCGCCTAGTGTTCTTCCCCTCAGGTGTTTTCACGGGCTGATCTTTCACTCTCGTCTAGTGTCTGCTCATGTACCAGAGGGGGCTTCTCTAACTCCCCCAGAATAACACCACCCCAGCTATCAGCATCTATCCACCTTTCGGTTTCTTCTCGGCAGTTACACTGACCTATCTGTTTACTCTCTCCTACTGCTAGAATGAAAGCTCCACAAGTCTGTTGTGCTCACTGCTGTAACCCCAGCACTCAGAACAGGGCTATTATTGATGCTCAATCAAGATTTGTTGAATATCTAAATTCATATTCATTTCACTTCAGCATGGAGCCAATGTGACTAGTGCTACAGACTTTACAAACACGTATGAAACATGTAATTAAAAATTAGTGAAAACAAACACACTAAATACATAAGAACCTAGAAATGCTCTTTTGGTCCTTCAAATTCTGGTCTAACAAGATTGGGAATGTGACTATGAACCCAAACACACATAGAGAAGACGCTGATTACGACAGCAGTGTATAGATTTTTTGCCAGATTTTAAATCCCCAAATTTATCTTTCCTTCTCCCCAGGCAGTTAGTTGGTATATACTTGGAGAATGTGTACAGTCTTACAGGTAAACCAGACTTCAGCTCTGGTGGCATGGGTTTAGAGGGTGGGGCCCCTGGCAAAATTGTGAAACAGTGCAAGTTTGTGCCCTGCACAACTATTTCTGATCAAGGTCCCACCTTTACTCATTCCCAGACCTACTCTATTCCTTATCCCCAGGGATGTGACCCATTCTGGTTCCCCCAGGGCGACCTGCAAAGACTCAAGCTCTGTACTGACATGATTAGTAGTGTGTGGAATTTCTTGTCCACGGCTCAGCACAGCGCATTTAGAGCAGCAGCTACACTTGTTTAGTGTTTTAAAGTCCCTGTTAAGTGGGAGGGACTGCCCACCCTGATACATTCGATAAACGAATCTTTATTAACTACCTATTCTCTGTCTAGAGATGAATGAGACACCAGCTCAGATCCTAGTGAAAGAGATAGTCATATTAGTCAGTAATTACATTGCCACAAGAATTCCTCCTCTTTTCTCTCAGTTATGTAACCATTCTACTCTCAGGAGGTCAAGATAGAAGAGTGATGTTGGCAACCCCCAACATGTCCCCCTCAACGTCCCTGCCATCTCAGAGCAGGTCCACAGGATAGGGAGAAAGAAGAAACAACAATAAAGAGGAGCTACTATGTCCTGGCATTAATAAGAAAAACCTGGGTGTGAATGCCAGCTGTACCACATTCTGTGAGAGTGGCATTAAGCAATTTCTTCACTTTTTATGACCCCATTTTATCATGAGTAAAATGTGTATAAGAACTTATTTCTTAGGAATTAAATGAAAAAACCAACAAGTTCAGTGAAACATAAGACACTTGATACAGCTGTTCCCTTGACCTTTCCCTTTTTATTAATAAGAGAGGCTAAAATAGAGAGGCCACGTACAAAGATTTGACATACCACCAGCAAAAGGCTCCAAGTCTTGGCCTACGGACAAAACTGCAGTGGTAATGCACTCTTTTCAAACTACTTTAAAACTGCTTCAAATCCAGTAGGAGCTATTATGGATTCTCCACCACACACTTTTCCACATTTGATAATCATGCTTTCCATCATACATGTTGAAGTTGTCTATCAAATACTTATTTGTTTACCCCCCACTTTTTACTTTCTTCTTGTAGGGGCAGGAATCACTACTTCGGTTTTATTCTTTGAAATACTTAAAAAAAAAAAATCAATTACTGGCATATCTCTGAAGACTTTGTGCCTTCTTTAAAACACTTTTCTCTCAGCTTCCCTGACACTGCTCTCCTGGCTATTTCTCACCAGCCTTACAGCTCCTTCTTAATTTCCTTTGCTAGTGTTGACACAATCTCTAGTAGACCTTTAGACATTCCCCAGGCCCAATCCCAGACCCTGTTTCTGTTCTCTTATTTACCCACTCTCCCCAAGTAATTTCATGCACGACTTTAGATGATAAATACATAAATATATATACATGTACATATGTATGTAAATATATATGTATATACACATGCACACATATATTTCATATACATATAAAATATATTCTGCCCCTTCTCCCTCAAAATGACTCTTGGACTAAGATATCTTGCAGGCTACTCAAAAGCATTCTTTCTTTCCTCCCCAATCTATATTCCTTCTCCAGCCTTTCCCGGCAAAGTACCAACCATCTATTCAGCTGCTCAAGTCCCAAAGCTGGGAATCAGCTTCTCGTTCACTCCCACATCCAATCCACCTACATCCCACTCATTCTGCCCCCAATCCTTACTATCTGTAAGGAGACCACAGTAAAAGCTGCTTCCATTCTCACCCTTCTCCATCCAGCAATCAAAAGCTGTCAAAACAAAACAGATCTTGTTGCTACCTCACACAAAACTCAATAACATCGCACTACCTTTATAATAAAATCTTATAGTGGCCTCCTCATAGTTCTTTTGACATACCACTCTCTCACCTCACTATCTTCACAGATTTTGTTCCTTTGGCCTGGAATATTGTTCTGCCCTATCATCAACTTAGCCTTCAGGTTTCAGCTTCAATGTCATACTTTGTATACCCATCACA